>NC_090654.1:84297162-84615662 GCF_040937935.1 Hyperolius riggenbachi
GTGGATGCGTGCACTGTTGGTAGTAACAACATTATTACCTAAACTGCAGTATAAAAAGTAAACAAAGATGTCACTGTGTAAGCAAAGTGCTGCAATGATCTCTATGGTTTTGTTATTTCCTGTGTGCTTGCTATGTTCCTCCCTGTTCTATGTAAGCTGCATTACCCAGTAGCATAGCAATAGGGGTTGCAGAGGTCTCAGGCCAGAGGGGCCCCGTAGGGCTCTCCCTCAACTGCAGTATTAGCTCTTTATTAGTCCTGTGCTTCTATAAATGCTTTCAATGATAATAATCATTAAAGGACAACTGAAGTAAGAGGGATATGGAGGCTGCCATATTTATTTCCTTCTAAGCAATACCAGTTGCCTGGCTCTCCTACTGATCCTCTCCCTAAAATATGTGCTGCCAGGCAACTGGTATTGTTTAAAAGGAAATAAATATGGCATCCCCCATATTCTTCTCGCTTCAGTTGTCCTTTAAAAAGCTGTTCCCCATCCACTTCTTGCATTTCTGACACTGTGGTTGTCCTTGGCAGGTTTTGGTGTGCTGTATCAATTGTTTTGAATAGAGTGCTTTGGGGGATGTAAAACTCGCACTGGGGCCCATAGCTCCTCAGCTACGCCACTGGCATTACCAGATGGTAGTGTATGTTTTATCTCTGCATGTTTTTCTTCAGGAAAGAGTTCTAACTTCTTACACTGGGTGCCTATCTGCAGGTACAGACTCTGCTCCATTATGTACCACACTTTATATTGTGATAGAAGTGACATTCGTATGCTGGTTGCAGAGCTTGAAGTGGAATTATACGAAGCTGCATTCAGTCCTTGATCTCTTTATACAGCACTTAACAATCAGTCAAGACATAAATGCAACACCATGGTGACTGCCCTGGAACTCTAGCTGATGTGGAGGAGTACTGTGGACAGAGCTGAGTACTGTAAAGAAACCAGATGCTAAGTTGCTGCATTGGAAATCAAGGTCCAAATTAAGGCAACAATCTACGATATTACTTATTAGAGAAAGATCTTATTACCGACTCCCATATATATATGCAATTTGCATGTTTATTTAGTTGACGGCAAGTAATGTGTTTGAACTAAATGAGAACCAGATGGGCAGCCTGGATAGAGCCCTGTATCTATGGCTAATGTCATGTAGACATCAGTGTTTATAGGCGCCATATAAGGTTATGTGAGCTGTCAGTAAAGATGTACTTTTTATGTACTACGCTGAGTGATTCATAATTTATTTGTAATTCCATTTGTGGCAATCCTTGCAGAAGGGGACGTAGGATCAGTCATCGGGCAGCGGTTCTGTGATTAGTCCACTTAAAGTCCCCAGGCATAATGAGCACAGATGCGTGCTGGCACAGTCCCTGCTCATTCATTTTTGAGGACACACATCTGAGATAAAGGTTTAGAGGATGTAGATATATTAAACATCAAGCGGGTAACGGGCGAGGCCGGATTTATACTTTTTGTGCCCCTAGGCCAAGTATGTTGTGGCTCCCTTTTCTCGTGCAGTAGTGCCCCTCCCATGCCATGTGTATCATCTATGTACAGCAGTCCCTTTCTTCCATAAACAGCTCCCTTGAGCATCTGTTTCCCTTTATCATATGTTGCTAATGTCCAGATAAAAGAGGACATGGCTACAGCCATCCAAGGCCTGGGCCTTTGTGGCCTTTCCAAAAATCTTGCCCTGGTAATGGGCAGCGCGTGCTTATTTCCACTAAATTTTAGGGCTGCAAGCTGCTCAACCCTTATCAACCAGATATTCATGGGATAACACATTCACACTATCTATCATATGCAGCTTGTAGAAATTAAGGGGAATAGTGGGTTTCAGAAGAGAGAATGTGATTCAGCCACCCAGAATTCGCTTATATAGTAAAAAAAAATAAAAAAATAAACCTTTATAGAATGGCCTACCCTTTTTTTTGTAATCTCCACTAAAAACCAACAGCAGGGCTAGTGCTGACTAGTTCAGCACAGATCTGCTAGTCTCACTGCTCTTCCTGCTGTACATTTTCCTAGTGTAGTGGGAAGTGTGACCTCCTCCCTGCCTGGTGATTTGTGCACCGGGTTATGTAGTTAAAGTTTACCCAAGGAGAGCCTTGGGTATGAAAACACATACTTACCTGATAAGAGGAAAACCTCTTCCTATAGATCCTACTTAGCTTCCCACACCATCTTCCTGCCCCCATTGGTGAGTGCAAACCCTCCAAAGTATTCTAAGGGCTTGTTGGAATGAAGATCAGGCTACGTTCCTCATCAGACAGTGTCTGCTCAGTAACCCAGAGCTGCTCGCTTGTGGGTGCAACATGGCCGTGCTTGTGCCAGAATAGGAACAGCCCTGATGTTCCAGAGTGTTCTGCTGAGCAGCTGCAGTGGCGAGGAGAACACGGGAAGCCTCCACAGGATCCAGAGGCTTCCCTTTTCTTAGATAAGTATTTTAGAATCGGGTCTCTTTATGTATTGCTGAAATGCTACCAATATTCTACTACTGACTTTCCCTACCTACGCTTAGAGCTAATGTTAAGTAAAAAAAAACAACAAAAAAACAGATACTCACCTATGGAGAGGGAAGGCTCTGGGTTCTATAGTCTCTTTCCGCGCCTCTCACGGTCCCCTTGTTCCAGCGCTGTCACCTAATTTCGATCTGCCACCGTGGGAGGCTTCGGAAGTCACATAGTTAAATAGTTATTTGGGTTGAAAAAAGACATACATCTATCAAGTTCAACCAGAAAATAAACACTAGCCTGCTCCCTCACATATCCCTGTTGATCCAGAGGAAGGCGAAAAAACATTACAAGGCATGGTCCAATTAGCCCCGAAAGGTAAAAAATACCTTTCCTACTCCAGATGGCAATCAGATAAAATCCCTGGATCAGCACCACTGAGCATTACCTAGTAATTATAGCCATGGATGTCTTTTAATGTAAGGAAAGCTTCTAAGTCCCCTTTAAATGCAGATATAGAATTTGCCATAACTACTTCCTGTGACAATGCATTCCACATCTTAACCAGTGTTACTGTAAAGAACCCTTTCCTAAATAAATGGTTAAAACGTTTTCCTCCATGCGCAGATCATGTCCCCTAGACCTTTGTTAAAGCCTAAAGAAAAAAACCTCATCCGCCAAGCTCTTGCTCTCAAAAACAGGCAACTCCTTAATGCGCATGTGTGAGCAATGTTGACTTGTTTCGGATCACAGGGACCCTTCTTCAGGCCTTTATAAATACAATGTATGAAACGTGATTGCCACTGCACCAATGGTTTGGTAGACGTGCCGGAATCGCCTTTGAAGTCACAAGTACGCTGTTGATCACTCCATAAGATTCGCACCGTCTAAAAATTCCCCCAGTGAGGGCTTGTCATGATTTGAGAAAGGACCAAAGATAGAGCACAACGCCTGTGCGTCATCTAGCACATACGCACATATGGACTTTTAAACATGTTGTAACGTTTTTCAAAGAAGCCTAATAAAGGAATTTTTAGACGGTGCAAATCTTATGGAGTGATCGATTTATAAATACAATGTACTTCTAAAAAACATTGGAAAATTGCAAAATGAATGTGAACAAACTGCCACCGATGGATGCAGATACAAAAAAAAAATAACAGGAACCCAACCAGAAACACATCATCCTCTGCATGGGAAGGCAGTATAATTGTATTCCTTTACGGCTTACATTGATGCTCTTGAGGACCACAATGGCAAGGAGGGCTGCATTCGACCCGCGAGCCTTGAGTTTGACACCTCTGGTTTAGAGGGTCCTTAAGAAGCATAATACTGTATAACAAGAAGAAACGTGATTTCAGAGGCATGTGTGTTGGTCCAGGAGCATAGGCATGTGGCAAGCTTATTACATGCAGCCATGATGGCATGACGATGACATGCTGACAGTGTGATTACATGGAAACTGATTGAGCTTGCGTGCACCGGAGACGCCTGCACACTCAGCGGAAAGAAGAATGGAAAGAGAGGAAGCTTTTCTTAATGTAATACCGGCGGACTATGTAACAAGATGAGCTTACACGCTTTAAAAAGCTGATCTGCTCAGCTGCTAATACACTGTGGAGCGGAGAGCGGGGAACCAGCGAATCATCACACTGAGAGGAAGTGATGGCGTAGCTCTGGAGTGTATTAGCAACAGCTCTGCATGGCTTTACAGCAAATATCTTCATCAGCTCCTGCATCAGGCTCCCCTACCCGAGAAGCTGCTTGACTTTGAGGGATCGATTTATAATCGGGTGAAATCAATGGAAATCAGATTTTTCACGCAAAGTATTGATTGTGCCAGTTTTGCTTATTTATAAAGCGGAGCTCGGGGGTATTTCAACAGAGGTGAAATCAGTCCAGGGAAGTCTGTTTCATCAGTTTATACAGAAGTGTTTGTTGCCACATTAAAAGGACAACAGAAGCGAGAGGGTTATGGAGACTGCCGTATTTATTTCCTTTTAAGCAATACCAGTTGTCTGTCTATCCTGCTGATCCTCTGCCTCTAATACTTTTTTACCATAGACCCTGAACAAGCATGCAGCAGATCAGGTGTTTCTGACATTATTGTCAGATCTGACAAGATTGGCTGCATGCTTGTTTCTGGTGTTATTCAGACACTTTAGAAGCTAAATAGATCAGCAGGGCTGCCGGGCAAATGGTACTGTTTAAAAGGAAATACATATGGCAGCCTCCATATCATGTTCACTGCAGTTGTCATTTAAAACAGTAAAAAGTAAAACAAGATTTCAATATTTTCCTTACATACCAATATACATCAATATACAATACAGATATGGGAAATGTTTCTGATGTTGAAACCAGAAAAATTTCCGTCAAGGTGGATATCCTGATTCTGAATAATTTACTGCTTTTCTACTATATGTCACTACAGTGCCTCTTTAATAGCTGTTTTGTCCCTTTTCCATTGTGTGGCCTCAATCACAAGATAAAATGTAGTTATGCAAAAACGCTGTTGAGTTTGTGCTCAGCTTTGTGATTTGGAGTGCTAAAAGTCCCTGAAATGCGTACGTTAAAAAAGGGCGTCGGGAAAAAAAGGGCGCAGGGTTTTAAACGATAAGCATGAATAACAGAAAAAAAAAATTGTGCTATATTTTGTTTAAAAATAATGTTTTATAAAGTTATAAATCATTAAATAATGTGTATGAAATCGGCAATTGTAAAAACGTTAATCTTCCCTGTTTAAAAAGTGAAATGTATAATGACGTTTTATAAAAGATTAATAAGAATCTTACTAAAACTATACCTAACCCTACTCTCACACAGAACCCTCCCTGTACCTACCCCTAACCTCTAGACCCCCTGGTGGTGCCTAAACCTAAGACCCCCCATGTGGTGCCTAAACCTAAGACCCCCCCTGGTGGTGCCTAACCCTAAGACCCCCCTGGTGGTGCCTAAACCTAAGACCCCCCTGGTGGTGCCTAAACCTAAGACCCCCCTGGTGGTGCCTAAACCTAAGACCCCCCTGGTGGTGCCTAAACCTAAGACCCCCCTGTGATAACCATTAACAACGTTTTAAAAAAATATTGTGCTGTTTTTCGTTTAAAAATAATGTTTTAAAAAATATTGTACTGTTTTTCGTTTAAAAATAATGTTTAAAAAATTTTAAATCATTAAATAATGTGTAATCATGAGAAGCAGTTATAAAACATTAAAAGTCTCCGGGCGCCGCTTGTAAAACGTTGTTTTTCTCCGGCGCCCTTTTTTCCTGTTGGGCGCCCATTAAACGATATTTATTATGGGAGTGAATCGCGGCACCCTTTTTGTCCACCTGCCTCATGCGCCCAAATTTCCTGCCTCCCCCTGAAACACCTTGGGGCAGCACATGGTAATTTTACCAGTACTTGTGGAAATAGCTCAACTTGCATTAGCTTCTGGTAGGTTATGTGTGCATTGCTAGTTTACCATGCGTTATGCATGGTACCAGGATAGAAAGAGCCAGTGTGTTTTGTATTATAAAATAATATATTTTTTAATGCAATCTTTATGGGATGCGTGACTAGGGGTGTGCCAGGGGTGTGGTCAGGGGTGTGGTATGGTGCATGGCTTAAGTGTCCCTCTCTCTCATCTCAAAAAGTTGTGAGGTGTGTTTACAGAATACGCAACTGGAATAAATACTGGTGCCTGCACATGACAATTTTATTGCCATTTGCTGAAATACCCTTTCAGGCGGAAGAGATTAAAAGGAGCGTCACACTTTTGTATGTGGTAAATGTGCACACACTTTCATACATGGTTTTCCTGACACCATATGCGTTCATATGAGCAAAACTGTTAACATTTTTCCACAGCAGCTGATGAAAAAATGTAAAGTAAAAGTGCAGTGTCCAACGATGGGCAACAGACTGTTTTTTCCCACATGCCAAAGTTTGCATTAAATGTGAACAGAACAAGCCGATTAATTTACACGGGCTGTCAGTTCTAATGAGAATTTGCATTGCGGAAAACCACATGGAAGCCTGTCAGACGTGAACCCTGCCGAAGAGAAGAGGAAGGATAACTGTTCGCATCAGCAGCCTTTCTGACAGAGAAGAAGCTGTCAGATGTTGAAAAGTCTATTTTTCTTTTCTTTTCTTTTTACAGATTGAATTGTATCTTCTGTCTGTGGCTGTGTGACATCAGTATAGAACAGAGTGTCAAAATATTCACTATGGTCGGTTTTGGCTTTGAAATATGCCTGTACTGAGCCACAAAAACTGAGCAACCCTCCCTATAATTTCTAAATTTCTTCCTTAAAGCCCATCGTGCAGTCAGTCAAAAGGGGTCTATGTGATTTGGCCACACCTCCTTTCCTCAGATGCAGAAAATGTGGGCACCTGCTTGTGGCGGAAGTTTGCGCGACGCCCATTGAAATAGTGATATTGAGAGGAAAATAAATAGTGCCTTATAAATAGCACCTGGTATTGCAGCAAGCACCCAAATTACAGCTTAATGCTGTGATTTAGCTCCTGAACATATTTTTTTTTTTTTTGCAGCGTCTGTCCTGCATAAAGCAAAAAAGAGTGGGGATTTGTTTGTTTTTTGGTTATCACTGTGTGTGCCCCATCTGCAAGAGCTTCCCACATATTCTTTCCTGAAAGGAAGTGGGTAAATCTCTTCAATAGGTCCCACAGACAGCACGTAAAACCTTTTTGTGGTATTTAGAAGAGTTAAAGCAGGGAGAAAAAAATCAGATGCTTACCTTAGCAAGTGTAGGACACCATATGCCTGTGCAGTAGCATGGAGCCGCTCATGGAATTGCATTTGACATAAACCTCATTACCTTAAGGCCTCTTTCCCACCAAGAAGTTGCGTTTTAGGAGACGTTATAGGTCGCATAACGTGCCCCTAACGCAGAGCCTGGTGGTGTTGTAGGAGGACGCTACCAAGAGCCGCGTTATGCAGCTCTTGGTGCGCCTTTTTATGCTATGGGATGCGGAGACCACGTGATCCGCATCACGTGGTCCCGCCGCACAGAGCGGCCGCTCCAGGAAGTAAACACTGCACGTCACTGAGTGCAGTGAATATTAATTAGCCATGTGGCTGGCCAAGGAGGAGGAGGGGAGACATCCTCCTCCAACATCACGGGGCATGTGCAAACAGTCTAACGCAGCTTAGCCGCGTACAACGCACAGCATGCAGCACTTTGAACGTGCTGCGTTACAATGTAACGCAACGTGGGCACTGTGAACAGCCCATTGATTTTTCATTGCTGTGCGGTGGGCTGCGTTACAGGCTGCACTAACGTGCGCCTGTAACGTCTTATCACTTATGAGTTTATGATATACTCATCATAAATATATTTTATTTTAGTGAGCACTTATGCCCAATTTAATACGTCACTTCTATGACCACGTAATGGAGGATTTATTGGGACTCACGCATATATGGCTGGCTGTCACTTTTATAAGATTCCCAAAGAAAGTATGCATCTTGTGCAACATCTGGTAACTTGTGATGATCCACGCCCGGTTGCCCGGAATGAACCCCCTATTCCTGTTTGTCTATTTTGGTCATCAAGGCCAAGTGGATGAATTGTTTGTAAAAATTGCCACTGTCTCAAAATACTTTATTACATAGTCGGAGGACTCAAAAGCAGGGATTTGGACGCTTAATTGTCGCCCTTGCTAAATTGGTGGACATTTGTATGCCCCTCCTCTTTGTGATTGTGTCTATGAATAGGCATAATTTAGAGTCTTTGTATAAGATTTTGTGCATTCACTTTATTATATATTTTTTCTGTTGTACTTACATATGTATTCCCTTTATATATTTCATTGTTTTCATTGTTTATTTAATGTTAACCCTCTGCAACTGCTGCCCCCTTTAGGTGTTATAGTCCTCGCCTCAGATGCTGCTCTTTAACATTCTTAATGACATTCCTGTCTTACCCCTTCAACTTTGTAAGCATTAACGTATGTTTGTTGAATGCTTTCTTCATGTTTTTATCCTCTTGCGGCCACCGTAGTTCTATTTCCTATGCGTTCCACCGCGCATTTGATTACTTCCTGCTGTGACGCAATCTAGCACTACCCACATGGGGAGTATCTCATTCATTACAATTAATCCTCCCACACGACTGGCGTCTCTTGGATGTGGAGGTTTGTCCGCTCTCCCCGCCTTGATGTATCCATTCCTGATTGGCCCCGGAACCAGCGCAGGTATATTTAAACAACCTTCACCCACAATGCTTTGCTCCTGACGAAGTGGTCTTGTGAGCACGCCATGCATGGAGCGTTTGTGTGCCTCCCTCCACACATTTGCTGCTGCTGATCGAATACAGGGGACCCGGTCCAGGGATGTGTATGTATGTCACCTCTTGGCCTTATCCCATTACCATGTGCATGTAAGTCCACCATTCACAGGTCATATTTTTTCGTTTTATCCTTTGTAGGAGCACTTTTGATCATCAGTTATGAGCATATGTCATGATCGCTGCTGCAGCAGGTTTTGCTGGAAGTAGTAGTGCTGCAGCTCAGGCAGTTCTGATCTCTTTCCATGCAAGCTGCATAGCTTTGTCTGCCTTTCCCTGCTGTCAGCTTGTGACTGATTATCATTTACCTGTGTGGGAATCTGCATGTCTGCTCCCATTGGATGACCTCAGTATAAAGATCTGCTTCCTGCAGGACTCCTCGGGTTTTCATAGCTTCAGTTTAAGCCTGTCTTGCTGTTGCTTCAGCCCCCGATCGTGTTTCTTGTTCTAAAGATACTTTGCTGGTCTTTGCATCATATATTGGTTCATTGCCAATATATATGCATACCAGCACGTTTATTATTTTCCTTGTATTTGTGTTACGTTGATACATCAGTGTCGCTGATGTATACGTACACGAACTGTTTATATCCTGTGTGCAGTTAGTCAGCTTTCCAGCACGTTTTGGTAGGTTGCGCGTATCGTGATCACCCGTGCTGAGTTAGTTACCCTGCTCCTGGTTCTGTTTGTGGATTGCGTTCATCTCTGCGAAGAGATAACGAATCCTTCTGAATCCTGTTCTGTTACTGTTTGTGGATTGCGTCCATCTCTGCGAAGAGATAACAAATCCTTCTGAATCCTGTTCTGTTACCATTTGTGGATTGCGTTCATCTCTGCGAAGAGATAGCGAATCCTTCTGAGTCCTGTTCCCTGTATTACTCCTGTCCTAGTCAGAGTTCCTGCTTATGTCATATATCGGTTCATTGCCGATATATACATATGTTAGTCAGACGTTACAAATAGTTTCATTGATAGCTGTAATTGTAATACGCTAGGAAAACATGCTTATTGTATTTTTGTCTGTGTTACGTTCATCTATCTCGATCCTGCTATTTCCTGACTATCCTCTCCTGTCTTTGTGAGGCACGCCATCGCTGCAACGCATTGGCTGCCTCATTCCAGTCTGTCTTGTTGTGGACGCTTGCTGTCACTAAGTAGCGGCTAGCTAGCAAGCGTTCATTCTTTCTACCTGTCCTGATCTCCTCAGTTCTGGTTTATGCGCTCAGCGCTACCTTGCGCTGAGACGTTATCGCAAAAGTATTGTTTGTGGCTGTCGGATCTGCACCGGCTCTGTGCGCCACAATCTCGTATTGGAGTCAGTCCTCCCCTCCACTATACTAGGGATAGCCTGTTTCCTTGTGCTAGTGTGTGTACCTCCTTCATGTCAGCTCATGCGTTGCATGCTGACTGTGGAGAATACACCACCAAGCCTAACATTATGAAAACCCCATTACCAATCCCCCAGAGCAGGGACAAGGTCCTCCAGCACCCAAGGCTGAGACACCAAAGTGCGCCCCTCCATCCCTGCCACCCCAGCCATCAAACACTGATTGCTATTAGACTAAGAGGTCCACAGGGCCCACAACCTCCCCAACACCTTAATCTCTAGTTATCTGGCTTGCAGTCACTGCTATGTATCCCCTTTTCTTATTTCTTTCTGCTTCAAACACAATTAGAAATGACAGCTGAATGAATTGTGCGCCCCCTCCTACTCTGCGCCCTGAGGCTGGAGCCTCTCCAGCCTATGCCTCGGCCCGGCCCTGCAATCCCCATTGTGGGGGGGATTCCCAGAAAGTATGACACTGTTAATTATGGTTCCTGTTCCTTTAAGAAATTTGAAGAACTTAGCTCTGAAACAGAAAATGAGTTTTTCTCTGAATGTGCCAGGTTCCTGGCCAATCCTGATCTCCAAGCGACTCCTGTTTCAACCTGGGCACTCCAGCTAGTTTATATTTTGTTTAAAGGGCAATTGTTTCAGTGGGCATTTGATGTTCTCAATCATTCCGATTTGAAAGAGAGACCGCTGGAATTTCTAGCGTTTGTGATCCATAACTGGTTGCGCATAGATCCATTTCCTTTTCCTCTAAATGAACTCCTGGCAGCAGGCCAATCAGCTGCTCCTTCAATTGTTTGCAAAAATGATCAGCAAGCAGAGAGTGTTCCTGATAATTTTCCTGCAGCTTTGAATAAATCACCAAAGGCAGCAGGGTCTAAGGCAAAACGCAAACGTTCTAAGAAACGTGTCCGATCTGCAGAGTCGTTATCCTTAGCGACTGAGACCTATAATGAGATTCTGCCATTAACAGATAATGAAATGCAATTGTCTTTCAGGGGAGTTAAATGGACTTATGAAACTACTAATGAACTTTCCTCCCTGGCTAGGGAAAATAAAGATTTTTGTTTAAAAGAATTATCTGAGTATGATTATGAGGAGATATTACAGAGTATTGAACAAATCAACTTATTTGTGAACCAAGGGAAGTTTGCATACACTACAGTTCAACACTTGCTACAGGTATTGGAGATTCTTAAGAATAAGGAATCTGCCAATCACCTGCTAATTAACCCTATACATGTGCCTGCCACAATCATATCTGCAAACTGTGATCAGCCTAAATGTTTCGCTGTTAAGTATGCATGGGATCCTCCATTCGAGAGGGGAGAGATGGAAGCCCTGGTCTGTGAATGGAAGAATGATTCAAGTTCATTTTGTCAATTTTACAGTGCAAAAAGTGAAATGGTATTGAATGCATGCATTAAGTCAGCCTATAACCTAATAGAGACTGGTGTGTGTAGGTATGACTGTGTGGCTCCTTTGATTGATGTGTGGGAACTGATTTTGGATGATTTTTATGTGACTCCGAATTCGCAAATTTGGCGTTCTGACCCACCTGCTTCAGCACCTTTGGCTGATTTAGCAGGTGATTCTGAGCTCTTTTTGTGTGAAATTGACGTTCCTGCAATTCCACCCTGTACCATGGATAACTCAGTGTTACTTCCCAGTAAAACAAAAGCCACTGATACTTTCTTAACCTTGCCCTGCACAAATTTCTCAGCAGAGAATCCAGAGGTCCTGCTGACTTCCGAGTCCAGCCTAGCCAGTACTCATGAGTCTTTGTTCAGTGAAACAGACATTAGAAAATTCTTGCCTGCCTCTGCAAACACTTCTGCAGAAATTACCTGTGTTAATAAAGTTCAACTCCTGTCTGATCCAGCAGATGCCAATAGATGCATTACACTATCTTCTGAGTCCCAGCAATCCTGCCTAGAAACCTCAGAACCTCAGCATCTGAATTTCCCAATTTTACAAATGAATGGTGATTCAGATGCGCAAACATTGTGTCTTGATCTTCCTGTTTCTACACCTCGCTCTAGTTTCGTGAATAGCTCAGAGCATCTGCTATGTGAACCTGAAATCGCAGAATTATTACCTTGTTCAGAAAATGTTCCAGTAAATTTGCCCTGTATCGTGAATAGCTCAGAGCATCTGCTATGTGAACCTGAAATCGCAGAATTAGTACCTTGTTCAGAAAATGTTCCAGTAAATTTGCCCTGTACCATGAATTGTGCAGTAGATCTCTCCTATGAAGCTCAGGTCACAGAATCCTTATGCTGTCCAGCAGGTGCTTCCATGGTTTTGCCCTGCAATATGGACTGTTCAGTGATCCTGTCCAGTGAAGCTGGGGTCGCAAAGTCCTATGCTTCACCCAGTACTTTGGATACTTCAAACCCTCTAGCAGAAGACTCTGAGGCACTGCTTACCTCAGTGGGTGTTGCAGCAATATTCACTTGTTTAGCAGCTGTCTTAGAATTAAAGTCCACTCTAAATAAACTTGATGAATCTTTGTCTAAGGAAGCAGAAGTCATTGAAATATTGTCCTCGTCAGCAAGTGTCTTAGATACCTTGCCCTGTACACAGTCTGATTTAACCAATGTTGTTGAGTCCCTCTCCAGTGTTGTAACAGCCGAGGAACTCCAGCCCTGTCCTCTGAATGTTTCAGAGGTCTTGCCCTGTAACATGGATAATTCTGATTCTCTGGTCAAAATAACAGAAGTCTCAGAATTTCAGTCTGATTTAGTAAGTGTTCCTGAAAACCTGCCTGGTATCTTGGAAAATTCTGATTCTCTGGCCGGTGTGGCAGAGATTCCGGAGTTCCCTTCCTGTCCAGGGAATTCCTCAGATTTGCCCAGTTCAGTGGGGGATGCTGTAATATTGACTTGTTCTGCAGCCCCTCATGAGCTCCAATCCAGTGTATTAGATGAGTCTCTGTCTAGTCCAGAGGAAGTTGTGGAGTCCCTATCTAGTTCAGTGCGTACATCAGAAGAGTTGTCCTGTCTTATTAGTGCCCCTGAACCTGAATTGTTAATAACCTTGCTGGAATCAGCGACATCTAAGTCTGATGCTGCATTCTTTTGTGAGAGTCCAGTAGTTGCGAAGTCTAGTCATGATGAATTTTTTTCCAGTCCTGGTTTCAGTCCTATCTTGGCTGACCCTGAGGTTCACAGTTCCTTGACATGCCCAGAGGTTTCTCTTGTGCCAGTGTGCCCAGATGTGCTTTGTGTGCCAGAATGCCCAAGTGTGTCTAAGGTGTTAGCATACTCGGGTTGCTTCCTTAGGGGAGACATGTTCTGATGTTGCCAGTCTGCCTGCATGCCCAGAGATGGTTCTGGTCCCTGAAAGCCCTGATCTTGATGTTGGTCCTTGTAACCCTGACTCGGGAATTGCCATAGGTTCCATGGGGGTTCTTGATAGTTCTCCATGTGAGCCTAAAGGGCGTTCTGACCTTTTGGGATCTCTTTGGAGCTTTAAAGTGTTCTGGGAGATCTCTGAGGAAGCTTGTCCTGGTACCTTGGACTGGTTCAACAGTGGGTTTTGTGTTGGTAAAGACAGTTCCGGTGGGCATTGCAAAGGCTTTGGCATTTTTGGACGGTCCCTGGAAGGCAGTGGGTATCGCTCAGAGAGCTTCGGGGGGCTTTTTTCTGGAAATCATGGTTCTGATGGGTGTCACACTGAGACTTGTAGTACTGATGGGCATGGTTCTGTAGGTTCTGGTTCTGATGGTTCCAGTCTTGTGATGACTGATTCTGGAATTTGGTCTTGCCGGGCTGTCCCAGTCATCATGAATTATCAGTTAGGTTGTCTCCTTGGGAATGTCAGTTTTGAGAGGCGTCTGGTATCCGCCTTTAAGGGCGGGGGTACTGTCATGATCGCTGCTGCAGCAGGTTTTGCTGGAAGTAGTAGTGCTGCAGCTCAGGCAGTTCTGATCTCTTTCCATGCAAGCTGCATAGCTTTGTCTGCCTTTCCCTGCTGTCAGCTTGTGACTGATTATCATTTACCTGTGTGGGAATCTGCATGTCTGCTCCCATTGGATGACCTCAGTATAAAGATCTGCTTCCTGCAGGACTCCTCGGGTTTTCATAGCTTCAGTTTAAGCCTGTCTTGCTGTTGCTTCAGCCCCCGATCGTGTTTCTTGTTCTAAAGATACTTTGCTGGTCTTTGCATCATATATTGGTTCATTGCCAATATATATGCATACCAGCACGTTTATTATTTTCCTTGTATTCGTGTTACGTGGATACATCAGTGTCGCTGATGTATATGTACACGAACTGTTTATATCCTGTGTGCAGTTAGTCAGCTTTCCAGCACGTTTTGGTAGGTTGCGCGTATCGTGATCACCCGTGCTGAGTTAGTTACCCTGCTCCTGGTTCTGTTTGTGGATTGCGTTCATCTCTGCGAAGAGATAACGAATCCTTCTGAATCCTGTTCTGTTACTGTTTGTGGATTGCGTCCATCTCTGCGAAGAGATAACAAATCCTTCTGAATCCTGTTCTGTTACCATTTGTGGATTGCGTTCATCTCTGCGAAGAGATAGCGAATCCTTCTGAGTCCTGTTCCCTGTATTACTCCTGTCCTAGTCAGAGTTCCTGCTTATGTCATATATCGGTTCATTGCCGATATATACATATGTTAGTCAGACGTTACAAATAGTTTCATTGATAGCTGTAATTGTAATACGCTAGGAAAACATACTTATTGTATTTTTGTCTGTGTTACGTTCATCTATCTCGATCCTGCTATTTCCTGACTATCCTGTCCTGTCTTTGTGAGGCACGCCATCGCTGCAACTCATTGGCTGCCTCATTCCAGTCTGTCTTGTTGTGGACGCTTGCTGTCACTAAGTAGCGGCTAGCTAGCAAGCATTCATTCTGTCTACCTGTCCTGATCTCCTCAGTTCTGGTTTATGCGCTCAGCGCTACCTTGCGCTGAGACGTTATCGCAAAAGTATTGTTTGTGGCTGTCGGATCTGCACCGGCTCTGTGCGCCACAATCTCGTATTGGAGTCAGTCCTCCCCTCCACTATACTAGGGATAGCCTGTTTCCTTGTGCTAGTGTGTGTACCTCCTTCATGTCAGCTCATGCGTTGCATGCTGACTGTGGAGAATACACCACCAAGCCTAACAGCATACATTGCTTGGTTCTATCACCTTTTTAATTTCAATACTTTTGCACTCTCTATTAAGGTGCTTCATTTCCTCATTTGTGGCACTCATTGCACGTTTATTGACCGTGGACCCGGGTCCTTTTTTCCATACTGGGTTCCAATGTGAACCCAGATGGTAACCATTGAGCAGCATACAGGGTATTTATTCATTTTTGGAGGTGAGGCACTTTGTATTTAATTCCATTGGATTGTATCCACATATACTTTATTGTGGAATGTTGTGTACATTTTAATTGATTTTAAATGTGTTTGCATTCAATAAAGTGTTTATATTCATTGATTATACATGGTGGTGCAGTGTTTTCATACCAGGATACTTTTCCTCTGTATTCTTATGTTTACTAGCGCTAATCCTGGGTTGCACGCCATTTGGGTCTAGGGAGTGCGGACCTACATTCCAACATTATTTGTAACGTCTTACTGTGAAAGCAGCCTAACACTCAACTTAATTCTATAAATAAAGCACAGACACAACCACTGGCATTTTAACAGGCCGCGGCCTCATTTTATTGGGGGGTGGGGTTAACCATTGTTTATTAAAATTGTTACCAACTTTATGGAAAAACGTTACACTGTAACACATTACTTTTAAAAACTTTAACACCATAAAAACCGTAACCAAACAACACCATAATCGATTGTCAGTCCGTGGACCCGTGACCAATTGATACAAAGCCACCATCAAGTCCCAGTCCAGTTTTTTCCCAACTACCCCCAAAATGAAACCGTGACAAAATATCGCCTTCTGCTTTTTTTTTTTTTTTTTGTATATATCAAAGGGGAGGCGGGCGGGCAGCCGCTCTGATCTGTCTCAAGTGACAAGTGTCAATCTGTGAGGAGGAATTATGATCTGCCACTCCAGCCTGTGATTGGACGAGCCCTGCTTGGAGGGAAACACAGGCACCAATCACTGTCACGCTGCTCCTGATTGGCTCCCTTGTACCTTTCTGCATGCCAACAGCATCCTGAGGTAAGATTCTTCTCCACACACCTGCAACACAAACAGACAGCCAGTACCACAGCATAGAGTACATGTATATAGCTATAACATGGCTTAGTCTTCAGCAATCCCATGTTCACTGCAGTTTTATTTAAACTGTTGTTCATCCATTCTCAGCATTTCCCACCGAACAAGAGCAGCTCTATGCTACTGTGCAGGCATGGCGTAATGTATCCGGACCTATGCACTGCAGTCACACTTGGTAGTGGACGGGAGAGCCACACCATGCACCCTGCATCTTTGACAAGACCCTTTTTGAAGAGGTTCAGGGGATCCCAGTGCTGGATCAGTGCAGTCATAGAGGAAGTACCCAGTTAGGGGACTTTTTTCCCTTTAAAGGCAACCTAAACTAAGAAGGTTATCCTTTTAAAATAATACCAGTAGAGATGGCTCGAACAGTTCGCTGGCGAGCAGTATCCTGCGAACATCGGCTGTTTGCATTTGCAGCGAACAGCGAACATTTCACCCCTTATACATCATCATTGAGCTAAACTTTGACCCTTTACCTCACAGTCAGCAGACACATGGCAGCCAATCAGCTAGCACCCCTTCCTGGACACCCCCCCTAAATAAAAAAGCAGTTGCGGTGCCCATATTGGATCCATTCTCTGCTGGCTGCTGACTGTTAGTGAGAGCAGGGTCAGACTTCCTGCAGATAGGTAGGGAAAGTATTAGCTAGTCCTGTGTTCTAGTTCCTTCTCCTGTTCACAAACATTTTTTCCCCCGTTCATGAATGGAAAATTCTATGTCCGCGACATATCGAAATACCGGTTGCCAGCTGATCCTGTGTCTCTTATACTTTTTAGCCACAGCCTCTCAACAAGCATGCAGATCAGGTGCTCTGACTGAAGTCAGACTAGATTAGCTGCATGCTTGTTTCAGGTGTGTGATTCAGCCACTACTGCAGCTAAAGAGATCAGCAAGACTGCCAAGCAAATTGTATTGTTTAACCACTTGACGACCACAGTGCTAACCCCCTGTACCAACGACCAGGCTGTTTTTTGCTGCGCTGGGCTGTGCAGGCTTTTCAGCCTCCTGCACAGCCCAGCTATGGAGCCCAGCGATCGGACTTACGTCCTTTCTTTGTCCCTAAGGGGACATGCAGCCGGAGGAGTCCGATCGCTGCGGCAGTTTGTTTATTTATCTTTTTTCTTCAGCCTCATCGAGGCTCTCTCTTTCCCCGTCCTCCTCCCTCTCCTTCCTCCCTCCGGCTACAGAATTGAACAGGACGGCGGTCCGTCCTGTTCCACCTCTCATAGGCATAAGCCTATGAGAGGACGGTGCTTCTCGGCCAATCAGAGGCCGGGGATCACCGATCTCGTACAGCGCTGCCGAGGACCGCAGCGCTGTACACATGTAAACAAAGGGGATTTCTTTGACCTTTCGTTTACAAACAGTCTGCTAGCCGTGGTCAGCTAATCACGGAAGTGGCAGGGAACAATCGTGCATGCGCGCGGCCATTCCCTGAGAAACTGCAGCCCCAGAACTTGACGCCAATCGGCGTTAGGCGGTCCCCAGGTAGTTAAAGGGAAACAACCATATCCCTCTCAGTTTAGGTTTCCTTTAAGTTCCCTTTAAAATTCCAGTTGTTTTTTTTTCTTTCTTTTTTTTCTTATCCCTTATTTCCTGTTCCCGAGAAAAAAGGATGGACCTTTAAGGTTCCAGGGACCAATGGAGGCATAGACACCCATAAACCAATGAGAGGTTCCAACCAGGGGCGTATATAGAGGGGACAGGAAGCAGCCCCTGCAATCCCAGAGCTGTGAGGAACCCCCAACTATTAACCGTCCCTTCCTCTGATACATACAGGGGACTATACTTCAGACCTGGGGTTTTTGTGGTTACACTTGTTATAAAAGATCATGATGGCCACACTTGTTTGATGACACTTGTGAGATGGGCCTCAGGCTGTGAAGCAAGGAAAGGCCAGTGAAGGGTGTGAACTTTGGGGGGGGCAACGTTTTGCTGGAGGGTCTCACGAATTGTAGTTATAACACCACTGTTTCCAACCCATTTAATTAATACGAGAAACAAAAATGATTTATAATCCTGGAATTGGGATAAGGCCAGGTATAAGTTAATAATGAATTAAAAAAGAATAATTTGCAATGATCTGCTGGCACTGGCAGCTCCGCCTCCTTACATCACACCATCACGCATGTGGCTGAGGCCGCATATAGAGTATATGAAATATATGGAAAGTAATGTGTATGGAAAATCTATATTCCTATGTATTCTTATGTTAGGGTTACTGGTTTAATAACACGTAACGAATAGTCATTGCATCTCATAGTCATCTAAACACAAGCTTATTTTCTACGCGCACTAAAACCCAGCTTTAGACCCCAGTAATTCCATATCATAATAATGATAGTACCAGCACAATGACTGGCCTTGGCCGCCCGCTCTACTTGCACTATTGATATCTTATCGCTCACTGAGAGTAATGAGGTCACTTTCAAGGCTCTTCCACTGAAGCATAACTAAGGGCCACTCAGCGCTGTAAGACTCTGTGCCCAACAGTCTCGGATGAATAACAGGGAAGCCTATTGCTTAACACCCTTTGACTTGTTTTACTGGACATGCTCAGCTTAAAGAGGAACTCCAAGCTGCAAGTTAAACTAATCAAACAATTAGTATAGTTATTTAGAAACGTTATTGTGCTCAATGTAAACAGTTTGCCTAATCCCAAGGCTTATATAGACCAATGCAATCATGTTAAAGGATTGGTGTCTTTACTTATAATGTATATTTGGTTTAAAAAACAAACAAATAAACAAACAAACAAAAAACAAGTCATCTGCTGACCAGTAATGTAAATATAATGAATCCGTCACTGACTTTATGGATTATGTCCCATATTTTATTAGGAATCCTCAGAGAATAAACATAACCCCTCCTCAATAACTTAATCACCCCCAAGGTTCAAGAACCTTTGAAAACAGAGCTTTTGTCATGCTGCTCCTACCCCGTGGAATGCCTTGCCAAACTTAATCAAGACAGCTCCAACTCTGGACACGGTTAAATCAAAACTGAAAAGCCACCTGTTTAGTCTGGCATTTATGATCACATAACTTTCCCCAAGGACACATCACTGTGTACTGATCTGAGACAAGCTCAGAAGGAGGAGAGAAAAGAAAACCATCCCTAGGCTACCATACTAAGCTATACTAAAAAGAAGATTAAAGCAGGGTTGTCAGCCACAATATCAAATTCTATTTACACACTGCTTTGTGTTTATTATGTAGTCTACATGCTGTTTGCATTGCAAGCATCCCAATATAATCATAAATGTGTCTGCTGTAATGAATCTTTATCTCAATCAGCCTGGATCTGTTCTGGTACATTGCAGAGGAGAAGGAAGCTTGTTATCTGCCCTCCCACATTCCTGCTCCTCACTGATTGGCTGAGGGCAGTTCAGTGTGACAGGTGGTTGAGAAGGGAAATACCCTTCCACTCTGTAGAAGCTGCTGAAATACGATTTATGCTTTGCTCACATGTGTTTACAAAGCAAGTTAGATATGACAGTGCACTTTCTAGGAGAGAAAAAAAGAGTAAGGGAGGAAATTACACAAGGATTGGCTCTTTAATTACTATAAAAAAATCACTTAAATCAAAATGTGGACAAAATGCATATGTTATTTAAGTAGTATTAAGTATTTATCTACGTATATATGTATTTTCTTTCTGGTATAGTATGGTGGCCCGTATTGCTTTAAAAAGTAAGACCAAACTTATTTTGAGTATTTCTTTTTCCTTGCTTGGGGCTTAAAAAGTATTTTATTGGCAAGGTTTAAAATTATCTCCTGTGAGAAAACTCAGGATAAAAGCCAATTGAATAGGGGCCCAGGAGAGCAAAACCATCATGTGGCTTACCTAATTGTTTTGCTTTAAGAAAATTAGTATTAACTGTGAAGGGTAAAGACAAGTAGGTTTAATCACAAAGTTTACTTATTTTTCACCTTAAATGTAAGGCGAGCCAATGCGTGAGATAAACAAATAAGTAGAGATAATTTATGAGATAAACAGATAAAGGAAAGATAAACCATGAGATACCATAAGTCAGTTAAAGCGGAATATAACCCAGAATTTCTTCTTTGCTCTAAAAGATTATTTACAGCATATAATATACTAACACAATGTTTTTTTTTTTTTTTTTAGTAAAACAGCATTCAAAGGGTTTCATCACAGGGCTGACTCTTTCTTCTGCAGGGAGAACCCGCATCCGAACTGCTGTTAAGCTTATCTTGTGTACACATTCTTAACTTGATACATTTATGTGAACATTCTCTGGCTGTGCAGGACTTCAGCTGATGAGTCCTGGGGTGAAACACAGGTCAGAAATCACTGCTGGCTGCATTCACAACAGAATTACAACAGTTAGGAATAAAATGCACCAGCAGCTTTAAAAATAAATAAACTGAACTTTGGGACGTTATAATGGCTAAATGAATAATAATACTTGTGCACAAAAGCAAATATGATAATTGTAAGGGTTATAAAAAGTAGGAAAACACATTTTTGTTGAAAATGTTGTCATAGTTTTAAACCGCTTTAAGGAGAGATAAATAATGAATGAAGCTAGATAAGGTGAGATAAATCATGAGTTAAATTGTAAGTTATTAAGTAGGATGAGTTAATTCAACATGTAAGCTTTATGAATCAACCCCATGGAAACTTGTTGCAAAAACTAAGTATAGCAGGCAAAATTGTATGAAATTATAACTGTGAATTACCGTAATATCTATCCCACTGCTCTACTTTAGTTCTGTTGTTTCCTGTGGGAGGGGGATGTAGAAGGCAGGTTGAGTTCAGAGAGCATGGAGGAGGCAAGGACAAAGGCAAGCAACAGGGTCTGGGGAGGAAGGAGGTGTCACATGACTGGCCAGTAGGGGCGTCTGGGGGAAGCTTTGCAGTGGAGCCAAGTGGGGGAATTCCCGGAAAGGGCTTTCAGACATTACTGACAAAAGACCAGCATAAAAGTCAGCCAAAAGCCATTAAACCTTAATTAACATCAATAATGATGGAAACCTCCATATTCCTTCTCCTTCAGATTTCCCTTCAACAGTGCTCTGCGCTGTTTTAAATTTTTAATTCAATGTCAAACATGAATACTTGGCATCCTCCTGCCAAGTTTCATCTGGCTAGCACTTAGACTAACAACCCCCAGGGTGACAGGGAAAGCCCTTCAGATGACTGACTTAGAATACAAAACAGGAATTCAATTCAGTCTTAACAGAGCCTTAAAGGGAACCTGTACTGAGTAAAATTATTTAAATAAACACATGAGGTAACTTCAAATGAACATTACATAGTTACCTTGCCATCAGTTCCTCTCAGAAGCGCACCATTTTCTTCTGACAATGATCCCTTCCAGTTCTGACAACATTTTGTCAGAACTGAAGTATATTAGTTGCTGTCAGTTATTTATCAGTTGCTGTCAGTTATAGCTGAGAGGACAACTGATGTGCCAAGTAATGTCCATGTTTCCCTATGGCTCAAGTGGGCAATGTTACAGTTTAACAGTGTGCTGACCAGAAAGCTGTTATGGGGTAATGGCCATTTTCAAAATGGAGGATGGAGAATTCCCTTGATCACAGTGGACAAACAGGACGCAGGAAAGGAGAAAGAGATTGAGGAGTAGACTACACGGGAGGTAAGTATGACTTGTGTATGTTTATTTTGACTTTTAACTTTCAGTTCAGGTTTTCTTTAAAGCCGGTCCGAGATGAAAAACTAACTATAACAAGTAACTTGTCTATATATCTTATCTAAAGTTTAGATAGTTAACACAGCATATCTAGCTGCAAACAGCTTCAAACGTTTATGATTATTTATTCATGTGATACAATGAGGGCAGCCATGTTCTGTTTGTCACATTGTCACAGGCTGGGGGCTGGAGATGCTATCAGCTTGCCTGTGTGTAAATTCAGTCCCCTCTCCTCCTCCTCTCTGCCTCTGAAATCAATGGCTAGTAACCTCCTCCTCCTCCTGCCCAGACTGAGCTACCATAAGCCCTTGCTACAGTGCCAAGGCACAAAAGGAGCTGTGGCCGAGGCTTGTTTAGTTGATAGGGAATTAGAGTATATATAAAAAAAGTATTTGGCATGAGGAATGTCCTATAAACTATATGAAAGGAACACAATTATGCAATGAGTAAAAGTTTATCTCGGCTCCACTTTAATATTCACAGTAAAGTTTGGGCCTAGTCCTCGACCTAAGCCGCAGGAGGATTGGGCTTCACTCTCCTTAGCTGGAGAACAGGGTAAACCAGCAGACCTGGCCTTGATGTATTATAAACAATGGTATAACTAAAAATCACAGGCCCCCTAGAAAAACGTTTCTGGGGCCCATAATGTTCACAACCTTACCCTTGCCTACCCCTGATGAACCTCACAACATTGGGTTGCATGTTTCAAGGGTCATAAACAAGTATGGCCATTATAATTTTCATACCCATATAAAGTGTAGCCACAAAAACACCTGATCTGAAGGATGGACCACTTTATCAGGAGAGTGTAGAAGGATTTTGGGCCCCCTTCCAGCATTAACCCCCCCCCCACACCCATGATCGCAGGGGATATTTTAGTGCTAGCAGTTGCTAGTAGTGGTTTGCAGTTTTGAAGTTCTGCAAAGAATTTGGGGTAAGCTAAAGGTTTCAAGGTAGTACAAGAGCTGCAAAATGCTTTGAAATTGCTATGTCTAGTGATTGAAAAGCGATTGTGCAGCAATCTTATGCTTAACATTGTATCACAATCGCAAGCAAAATGTTGTAGGCACAGCAATTGGCCAAATCGGAATCACTCCAGTGGGCTTATCTCCATCCACTTTTTAATCACTGTTGAAAGGCCTAAATGTTCATACACACGTGCAACTTTTCCGCCCAACTATCGTCCACACTTTTCTGTTAGATGATAGGTTGGGTGCGTGTATGCACAGCAAATGACTAAACGAGTGATTGATAAGAAGTGGTTTTCCCGATTCAACCTGCAAATCAGTCTAGGCGATGATCGTGCACATGACTGTTAGGGCAGGACCACACAGAACTTAATCCACCCCACTTTCCTCTCCTATCTGAGGCACCTTATCTCACCACCCTATTGTGGATAATCTCCAGCCCTACTCATGAAAACCCCTCCTGCTTTCTCCCTTTCCAGAAACAATTACACCAAGTCTGTTTCATTATCTGCAGTCACACTTCTTATTCATAGGTTGAATTAATAGTCCTGTCATATTTTAATAACATTAGTTCCAAAATAATTAGATAATTACATTTGCGGTTATTCGTAACATGGAGGTAATCTGCCAAAGCTAATTACATCTTCACCTTATCGGCGTGTTTGCCAACTTCGTTCATCAGCGTCGAACAACAAAAAGTAGCTGGAGAAAGAATGCCAAGCGTGCTGAGTTACAGAGGTCAGAGAAGTGACATACATCGGGATGTACGTCTACAGTAGACCCAGCAAGAAATCACTGTCTGCATTGTGCAAACATAGAGTCAAGGTCGTCATGGGCAATTAGTGGTACACAAAAATGCTCTGCATTAAATACAAGCTACTTAATTGTGAAATAAATGTAAATTATGTAAATGCTGTACTGCTGGAGGTCTTTGCTCCTTCCACTGTCTAATCCTTCTCTTAGAATTCCACTATGGTAATGTAGGACTCTGCTTCTTTCACTTCATCTACCGCTGTGCTCCCCGTTCCTGACACACAAGTAAAAAAGATGCCCAGTAAAATGGGCTCCTGATAAAGCCACTATTAGAATATTAGTAAAATTACATATTTTCTACTAGTTATAGCCGCTATTAGAATATTGGTAAAATCACCAATATTTTACTAGTTAATTAATAATATTTTACTATAATCTAACCTAACTCTACTCTCCACAAAACCCTCCCTCTACTGATGCCAAACCATAACCCCCACCCCTCTTCCTGCGGTGGTGCATAACCCTAACTCTCATGGCAGAGCCTAACCCTAACCCCCATGGTGAAACCTAACTTTCATCCCCCTGGTGATGCCTAACCTTAACCCACCCTAGTGGTGCCTAACCTTAACCCCATCTGATGGTGCCTAACCTTAACACCCCTCATGCTTAACCCTAAACCTATGCACTGTGTAAACCTATCTGTCCATTGTTATTATCAGTAAAAGGGACACGGGTGGTGCAAAACAGCAAGTACCTGCTAATTTTAGCCACAGTTTGCATAGCAGGTGGCCCCCGGGCGTACGTGTTGTACTGGCGCTGGTGAGTTGCGCACAGGGCTAACCAAATTATGGTTCACTCTGCTGCTGCTAAAATTCCCGGTGGCATTGAATACTATTCCCCCTCCAAGTTTTAGCAAATCGAAGAGAGATGTAGTTTTGGGTCTGACAAGCAAGGGATCCCCGAATTACTCGTAAGCACCCCGAACAGCATACCACTGCTGCTATGACGGCACCCTTGGTGCTGAGCGCCGAAACCGAAATGATCGGCCCTGGTACCCTTTGTAATGATGGTAGCTGCCATAGTATTTAATGCCTGTGGCATCTTTTTAACTGATGTTATCCTCAAATTGCAGCAATAAACATGTAAATCTACCAGGGCACCTGCGACGCCTTTTTTACCTGCTTCGCCCACCACCACTACCACCACCTCCTGTTGTACACTGATTTTGCATCCTAATTAATTTCTGCCCCCTCATCAAGCATAGCTGCCATGGCACTGCTTCCTGGCATTTACCATTGAGTATGCAAGCCAGTACTAAAGGGGGCTTCACATACAAGGTGGATCAGTAGAAAACTGTCTGCCAAGGGAAATAAAAAATGTAAATCCAGCTGGCTTAGGACACACTTTGGGAAAGGCGCTGAGCTTTGCACTTTGGGAAAGGCGCTGAGTTTTATGCTCCATCTCTATTGCCTGATGAAACGGGATATGCCCGCGAAATGCGTTGCACTTGCACTTTCTGGAGTATGTAAATAAATTGTTGTTACTTTTGAATATACACAATACTCGTGGTTCTCTGCTTGGAGGAGGTAAGTCCACCTCTGCCTCCTCTCATTTCAAATGTTTTAGAATATTTTATCCTTTTGGCGCCTCTGTCTGCTTATACAATATTATACAGTAGGTTTGGATCTGATGCACATTTGCTGCAGTCTTCACTGCTGTATGTACCTCTGTTTTTATGATTGGTAATGGGTATGGGGCTGAACCCAGATGACTCAATGCTGCAACCCCAGATTAAACTTCACCAGGGAGTTGACAAGCAGAGCCGGGACAAGGTCCTCCAGCACCCAAGGCTAAGACACCAAATTGTTACCCCCCACCCCAGTCGTCACGCACTGATTGTTATTAGACTAAGAGGCGCCCCAGCCCCCCCCCCCCAGCACCTTAATCTCTAGTTATCTCGCTTGCATTCACTGCCATGTATCCCCTTTTCTTATTACTCTCTGTTTCAAACACATGAAGGGAATGATAACTATTTGAGTTGTGCGCCCCTTTCTACACTGCATTCTGAGGCTGGAGCCTCTCTCGCCTCTGCCTCGGCCTGACCCTGTTGACAAGCCTCCAACCAAATCTACTAAAAGTGCAGCTTCAACACAAACAAAAAAAAGGCTGGGTCTTGACCTGGAATGACCAGGGCCAATGTATTGCAAGGGCCAAAGTACAAAGCATGATGTTTCGACCTATGCACCCTTTATCAGGTGCAATCATTCTGTGAGCATTCGATAAAGGCTGCATAGGTCGAAACGTCATACTCTGTACTGTAGCACTTTCAATAGATTGGCCAAATGGTCTAAATCCAGATGGAGACCCAGGCTTTTTTGTGTGTATGAACCCACCTACCTCTCTGTCTGTATATCCTCCTACTTGGAGCAGACCTGCACATAGCCATCTCTTTCTTGGGCCCCCATAGTGGCAGCTTTATTTTCATTTTCTAGTTTTTTCTATTCTCAATCTACATAAAAATGGTCTCAAACCACCAATGATCAGTCAATAAATCACTTGAAAAACAGTCAGTGAGACTTAACTTTTTAAGACATTTTTATTAGCTTTATTTACTCCCTCCAGCCATCCACTCCATTCTTCCTCCCCCCACCCACCTTTCTTCCAATCTCCAAAGTGTCTGCCTGTCCTAATCTAGGGATGAGCTAGAATGCCTCTGGCAGTCTTGTGAAAATTTCCTTGAACTTCGACTGGTTGATGTTGATGGGCCAGCCTTAAAGCGGGATTGTCACCATAAAAATCAAATTTCCACAGCAACTGGTCTGAGTGTATTAAGTGATAAAGATGCTAATCCTGCATTCAACACTTTAAATTTGTGTTCTGCTGTTATGATTTGGCATTATCACATACTTAAGGAGTACTGGCCCTTTAGTAGTCAGTGCCAAATAGTTGCATGCTGGGGGTTCTTTTTATCTATAATATATTCCTCCTCTTCCATTTATTTCCCTGCCTAGCTGCTTATCTGAAACACCATCCCCTGCTCACTTGTGTTTACAAGCAAGGCTGAGGTGACTCAGCGATTCGAGGAGAAAAGAAAAAAAAGTAAAGAACAGAAATTACATCAGGATTTAGCCTAAACTGTGTGCAAAAGAAATGGTTCCTACCAGGAACAGAATTCTCTTCATTTACTATATAACATTCACTGAAATCAAGACGTGGACAGTACAATACATGTGTTATGTAAGCGGATCAAGTATTTATCTACTTATATGTGTTTTTTTCCCTGGCATAGTATGGCTAATCCTACTGCTTTAAAGGTTAACAGCAAAGCCCCTATATATGTTCGATCTACCAAATGTACTAAGTATGTGTAGATCAGTGGCAATAAGGATAAAAAAAAGTTACAAAAGACCTTTTAGTTTTTCAGAAAATCACAGTTAAGGTGAAAACAGAAAAAAAGGGAAAGTCAGAACTTGGACAGTGGACAGAGTAGGACCGGGTGGATGGATGCACTTGGGACGCTTGCTCGCAGTCAAGACGCGGTGCGAGTTTAAAAAACATTTGTTCCTGGATTTTTTCAAATTCATTTTCTACAAAAACTACAGTCTTAATGATTTTTTTTTTTTACTTTTCCCCAAAGAATCACATTTTGCATTTTTGCATAATTACGTGTAATCATGAAATTACGGAACACACTTACACTTGAAATGAATTACAAATTTGCTAAGAATTTTGCTTCATGATTTTGCATCGTAATTGCAAATTCTGAAGGGAGATTACAAATGTGCGAAATTCCAACTCAACCCTAATGCTCTTTTGGATTTTAGTATCACTTCTATGAAGTGAAGTAGGCACACAAAACTACCTCACAACTACTATTGTGCTATGTCCTTTATTGTCTATCTGCTCTTTTTTCATTCACGCAGTCACACAGAGGGATGAGTATTCAAACTCTGCGGAATTCTGAATTTTAGGTTTTGATGCAGGAGGGGAACCAGGCAGTAGAGAAAGCAGTGAGCCTCAGAGTATAGACAGACAAAGCTGTATTGCCTGGAGCGAACGGTTCGCCGGTGAACGGTTCCAGGCGAACTTAGGGGGTTCGCGTTCACCTGCACCAGGCGAACTTTTGCGGAAGTTCGATTAGCCCCATAATGCACTATGAGGGTCAACTTTGACCCTCTGCATCACAGTCAGCAGGCACATTGTAGCCATTCAGGCTACACTAAGCCCTGGAGCCCCACCCCCCCTTATATAAGCCAGGGTCCGGCGGCCATTAGCCTCACTCGTGTGCCTGCTAGAGAGAGGAAAGGGACAGCTGCTGCAGACTTTTTCTCCTAGGGACAGATTAGTTAGGTTCTAGGCTGCTCTGCTTGCTCCTGACTGATTATTATTGCTTTTAAAGCACCCAGCAACAGCTCTTTTCAGAGCTCAACCTGTACATTTTTTTTTTAATCTGTGTGTCAAACTGACACTTTTGTTGCATGCACAGCCTTGCTAATTGATATTGTGTGTGCCACTGCCAGCAGCCCAGCACATTCAGTGACTACCTGTGTGTGTGACAGGGAGCTGCACATTGTACTACCCAGTACTGCATATACCCCAGTACCTGTTGTGTTTACTTAACCCACCTCATCACTGCATATACCTAGCTTTGTGTTGAGTGAACCCAGCTCACTGCATCTAACTACCCAGTACCTGTTGTGTTTACTTAACCCACCTCATCACTGCATATACCTAGCGTTGTGTTGAGTGAACCCAGCTCACTGCATCTAACTACCTGTTGTGTTGAGTGTAGTGTTGGGCGAACATCTAGATGTTCGGGTTCGGGCCGAACAGGCCGAACATGGCCGCGATGTTCGGGTGTTCGACCCGAACTCCGAACATAATGGAAGTCAATGGGGACCCGAACTTTCGTGCTTTGTAAAGCCTCCTTACATGCTACATACCCCAAATTTACAGGGTATGTGCACCTTGGGAGTGGGTACAAGAGGAAAAAAAAATTAGCAAAAAGAGCTTATAGTTTTTGAGAAAATCGATTTTAAAGTTTCAAAGGGAAAACTGTCTTTTAAATGCGGGAAATGTCTGTTTTCTTTGCACAGGTAACATGCTTTTTGTCGGCATGCAGTCATAAATGTAATACATATAAGAGGTTCCAGGAAAAGGGACCGGTAACGCTAACCCAGCAGCAGCACACGTGATGGAACAGGAGGAGGGTGGCGCAGGAGGAGAAGGCCACGCTTTGAGACACAACAACCCAGGCCTTGCATGAGGACAAGAAGCGTGCGGATAGCATGCTTTGTACCGCCATGCAGTCATAAATGTAATAAAGATAAGTGGTTTAATAAACAGGGACCACGCGGCAACGCTAACCCAGCAGCAGCAGACGTGATGGAACAGGAGGAGGCGCAGGAGGAGAAGGCCACGCTTTGTGAGACACAACAACCCAGGCCTTGCATGAGGACAAGAAGCGTGCGGATAGCATGCTTTGTACCGCCATGCAGTCATAAATGTAATAAAGATAAGTGGTTCAATAAACAGGGACCACGCGGCAACGCTAACCCAGCAGCAGCAGACGTGATGGAACAGGAGGAGGCGCAGGAGGAGAAGGCCACGCTTTGTGAGACACAACAACCCAGGCCTTGCATGAGGACAAGAAGCGTGCGGATAGCATGCTTTGTACCGCCATGCAGTCATAAATGTAATAAAGATAAGAGGTTCCATAAACAGGGACCGGCAACGCTAACCCAGCAGCAGCAGCACACGTGATGGAACTGGAGGAGGCGCAGGAGGAGAAGGCCACGCTTTGTGAGACACAACAACCCAGGCCTTGCATGAGGACAAAAAGCGTGCGGATAGCATGCTTTTTACCGCCATGCATGCAGTCATAAATGTAATAAAGATAAGAGGTTCAATAAACAGGGACCGGGCGGCAACGCTAACCCAGCAGCAGCAGCACACGTGATGGAACAGGAGCAGGCGCAGGAGGAGAAGAAGGCCATGCTTTTTGAGACACAACAACCCAGGCCTTGCATGAGGACAAAAAGCGTGCGGATATAGCAGCAATGCTTTTTGCCGCCATGCAGTCATAAATGTAATACAGATGAGAGGTTCAATAAACAGGGACCGGCAACGCTAAACCATCCCAGATGTTCATTGGTCATGTTACTTGGTTGGGGTCCTGGAGTGTTGCGTAGTCGTTTCCAATCCAGGATTGATTCATTTTAATTTGAGTCAGACGGTCTGCATTTTCTGTGGAGAGGCGGATACGCCGATCTGTGACGATGCCTCGGGCAGCACTGAAACAGCGTTCCGACATAACGCTGGCTGCCGGGCAAGCCAGCACCTCTATTGCGTACATTGCCAGTTCGTGCCAGGTGTCTAGCTTCATGCCCGGTTTCAGGTCCAGCGGTGCCAGCCACAAATCCGTCTGTTCCTTTATTCCCCTCCAAATTTCCTCCCCTGTGTGCTGCTTATCCCCAAGGCAGATCAGCTTCAGCAACGCTTGCTGACGCATGCCAACAGCTGTGCTGCACTGCTTCCACGATCCTACTGCTACTGGTGCTGGGTTAGCGTTTCCGGATGAGGTACAGCTTTGAGATGCGTTGGAGGAGAAGGAGTCAGAGAGGTAGGTGCTGCTGTTGTTATCCAGTGGGAGGGACGGCGGTGCAGCTGTTTGCGGCGTGGGCAACACCCGCGCCGTAGCAGGTGAGGAATCGCTGCCAGGCTCCACAAGGTTCACCTAGTGCGCGGTAAGGGAGATGTATCGACCCTGGCCGAACGCACTCGTCCAGGTGTCAGTGGTGAGGTGAACCTTGCAGGCAACGGCATTCTTCAAGCTTCGGGTTATTTAGCTGACCACGTGCTCATGCAACTCAGGCACTGCAGAGCGCGCAAAGTGGTAGCGGCTGGGAACCACGTAACGTGGGATGGCCACTGACATCATGCCCTTGAAGCTGTTTGTCTCCACCACTCGATATGGCAGCATATCGCAGGCCAGAACCTTGGCTATGCTGGCTGGCTGTTACTGCCACGGCCCGGGGGTCATTTGCTGGCAATTTCCTCTTGCGCTCAAACATCTCAGAGACAGACAACTCAACCGTAGGGCTGCACACCGAAGGGCTGTTGGTTGTTGTGTTTGATGAACACTGGGAGACCTCAAGAGCACTAGTCCGGAAAGTGACAGTGTCAGCATCGTCTGATGTTTGTGAATGTTGTGAACCACGCAATGGCTGGGCTACTGCTGCTGCTGAGGCAGGTCTGGTGGTGAGTCTGGTGAACCCAAGGGAGGCAGTGTTGCTGGTGGTACCCTGTCCTGCCGCGTTTGCCCACAGAGTGGGATGTTTGGATAGAATGTGGCGGCTCATGCTGGTGGTGGAGAGGTTGTTAATACTTTTCCCCCTGCTCAGGCGGGTCTTGCACACCTTGCAAATCGCCATGGTAACATCCTCAGTGCAGTCTTCAAAGAAAGCCCAGACTTTGGAGCACCTGCCTTGCTGGCGATTTCTGTTTGCGCCTCTTTTGCCTCTCACTTGAACTTCCATGCTTGCGGTGCCTGAAATTGCGCGCCGCCTACCTTGTGGCACAAGGCGAACTCGTGCAGCAGTGGGTTCCTCAACAGACTCATCTGTGCTGCTGCTACGACGGCGATGTTCTCGTTCACAAACACAATCTGGGTCTATGTCCACATTGTCCATACCCTCCTCTTCCATCTCCTCAAACTCGTCATATGTCATTGTGGGGGGCCGCCGCCGTGGAGTAGAGCTCCCCAGAACAACCTCTGCGCAGCTCACTCCAACGTCGTCTGGTTATCTGGCAGTTGTGTGCGTGGTGTCGCTGCCGGTTGTGTCAGCTTTGTGCCCACTGGCTCCTTGTAACTGGCTGAGGACTCGGACCTCGTGCGTGATGTGCTGGTGCTGCTTAACCCACTGCTGGACGCTTGAGAGGTCATCCAAGTAATTATCTGGTCCTGTTCTTTTGGATCTGTGAGGGTTGTTGTCCTGGACAACATGGGCGGTATTGAGTGGGTTTTCTTGGGTGCTCCCCTGTGGCCTGTACGTGAACCGTCAGGGGAAACACCTCTTCCCTTGCCCCTCCCTCTTTCACCGGATTTCTTCCTCATTTCACTTATCCTTAAAGTACACGCTGACTGGCAGCAGTACAGTGGCAGTACAGAAATGCTATACAGTGGTGGGTGAGCGGTGTACCACTATTGTCAGCAGCGACACAGAGCACAATGCTATACAGTGGCGGGTGAGCGGTGTACTACTGTTCCCAGCAGACACAGAGTGGAAGTAAACACAATGCTATATAGTGTGGCTGAGCCGTGTACACAGAGTGGCATTAAACACAATGCTATATAGTCTGCTATATAGTCACCCCGAACAGGGTGATGTTCTGCAGAACCCGAACAGTGGCAAACACTGTTCGCCCAACACTACTGGGAGGGAACGCAGATTTTAGTACCTAAACACACGATACAACATGTTTTCCGGGGTCGGACTCTGAGGCACATACAGATGGTCCCGATCATCATCCTCATCATACAACTCTTCTCCTGAGTCTGACCCACCCACCACCTCTGCCACCCCAACATCCCCAGACACAGACCCCTCATCGTCCTCAACATTAACTTGGGATGCTGGCCTGAGCCAGACCTCCTCCTCCACATTAGGCCCCATCATCTCCTCAATGGCAGCCCTCATTAATCGCTCTGGTGACGGACCGATGGACACAACGTTCTCCTCCGGGGAGGGCTGCTGCTGACCACTGGCTGCTGGGGTGGATGTTATAGCTTGCGTGGGGCGTTGGCTGTTGCTGTTGTTGGGAGTGCTGCTCACAGCGGAGGTCTCTGGGGAACTCATGTTGAGCTCATATAGTGGTTGACGGTGAGTGGAGTATTACTGATCCCAGCAATATACACACTGACTGGCAGAGTACGCAATGCTATATAGTGTGGCTGAGCGGTGTACACAGAGTGTCAGTAAACAATGGTATATAGTCTGGCTGAGCGGTGTACACAGAGTGTCAGTAAACAATGGTATATAGTCTGGCTGAGCGGTGTACACAGAGTGTCAGTAAACAATGGTATATAGTCTGGCTGAGCGGTGTACACAGAGTGTCAGTAAACAATGGTATATAGTCTGGCTGAGCGGTGTACACAGAGTGTCAGTAAACAATGGTATATAGTCTGGCTGAGCGGTGTACACAGAGTGTCAGTAAACAATGGTATATAGTCTGGCTGAGCGGTGTACACAGAGTGTCAGTAAACAATGGTATATAGTCTGGCTGAGCGGTGTACACAGAGTGTCAGTAAACAATGGTATATAGTCTGGCTGAGCGGTGTACACAGAGTGTCAGTAAACAATGGTATATAGTCTGGCTGAGCGGTGTACACAGAGTGTCAGTAAACAATGGTATATAGTCTGGCTGAGCGGTGTACACAGAGTGTCAGTAAACAATGGTATATAGTCTGGCTGAGCGGTGTACACAGAGTGTCAGTAATCAATGGTATATAGTCTGGCTGAGCGGTGTACACAGAGTGGCAGTAAACACAATGCTATATATAGCGTGGCTGAGCGAGGTGCACAGTGGCAGTACACACAATGCTATATAGTCAGGCTAAGCCGTGTACACAGAGTGTCAGAAAACACAATGCTATATATAGCGTGGCTGAGCGAGGTGCACAGTGGCAGTACACACAATGCTATATAGTCAGGCTAAGCCGTGTACACAGAGTGTCAGAAAACACAATGCTATATATAGCGTGGCTGAGCGAGGTGCACAGTGGCAGTACACACAATGCTATATAGCCAGGCTAAGCCGTGTACACAGAGTGTCAGAAAACACAATGCTATATATAGCGTGGCTGAGCGAGGTACACAGTGGCAGTAAACAATGCTATATATATAGTGTGGCTGAGCGAGCGGTGTACTACTGTTCCCAGCAGCGACACACAATGACTGGGGGGGACCCTGGCTAGCGTGGCTGGAGAGCGAACTACCCTGCCTGCCTACCCAAAGCTAAACCCACAGAGAAATGGCGGAGATATGACGTGGTTCGGGTATTTATTTACCCGAACCACGTGACCGTTCGGCCAATCAGAGCGCGTTCGGGCCCGAACCACGTGACCCGTTCGGCCAATCACAGCGCTAGCCGAACGTTCGGGGAACGTTCGGCCATGCGCTCTTAGTTCGGCCATGTGGCCGAACGGTTTGGCCGAACCGTCAGGTGTTCGGCCGAACTCGAACATCACCCGAACAGGGTGATGTTCTGCAGAACCCGAACAGTGGCGAACACTGTTCGCCCAACACTAGTTGAGTGTGAACCCACCTGGCCACCTCACTGCATCTTACTACCTGTTGTGTTGAGTGAGAACCCACCTCACTGCATCTTAAAGTGACTCTGTAACAAAAATTACAACGTTTTTTCTACCATCCTACAAGTTCCTAAACCTATTCTAATCTGTTGTGGCTCACTGCAGCACTTTGTACTATCACGGTCTCTGTAATAAATCAATGTATCTTTCCCCTGTCAGACTTGTCGGCCTGTGTCTGGAAGGCTGCCAACTCTTCTGTGCTGGTCTGTTCCTCTATGCACACTCCAGTGTGTGTTTTATTTACATAAGCCAGCAGCTTCTCTGCTATCTTATCAGTGATAGAAGAGAGCTGGATAAAAATCCTCCTCTGTTAGGCTGTGAAAGTAGCTGGCTGACACATACTGACGAATTACAAACACAGGCACAGGCAGAGCTGTCTGCAGGAAGCCTGTAATGTTCAGTGCATGAGAGAAGAAGGGGACAGAAGGTAAACACACAAATTATTTTTGGGAGATTCAAAAGGAAAGCTGTATACAGCCTGCTTGTGTATGGATGTATTTTCTATGTGTGGACATATTGTACATCAATCTACTTCCTGTTTTGGTGGCCATTTTGTTTGTTTATAAACAAACTTTTTAAAACTGTTTTTGACTACTTTTAATGCGGCGGGGAGCGGCGAAATTGTGACAGAGGGTAATAGGAGATGTCTCCTAACACACTGGTATGTTTACTTTTGTGCGATTTTAACAATACAGATTCTCTTTAAGTACCTTTACTGTTCAGTGAACCCAGCTCACTGCATCTAACTACCCAGTACCTGTTGTGTTTACTTAACCCACCTCATCACTGCATATACCTAGCGTTGTGTTGAGTGAACCCAGCTCACTGCATCAAACTACCTGTTGTGTTGAATGAGAACCCACCTGGCCACCTCACTGCATCTAACTACCTGTTGTGTTGAGTGAGAACCCACCTCACTGCATCTTAAGTACCTTTACTGTTCAGTGAACCCAGCTCACTGCATCTAACTACCCAGTACCTGTTGTGTTTACTTAACCCACCTCATCACTGCATATACCTAGCGTTGTGTTGAGTGAACCCAGCTCACTGCATCTAACTACCTGTTGTGTTGAGTGAGAACCCACCTGGCCACCTCACTGCATCTAACTACCTGTTGTGTTGAGTGAGAACCCACCTCACTGCATCTTAAGTACCTTTACTGTTCAGTGAACCCAGCTCACTGCATCTAACTACCCAGTACCTGTTGTGTTTACTTAACCCACCTCATCACTGCATATACCTAGCGTTGTGTTGAGTGAACCCGGCTCACTGCATCTAACTACCTGTTGTGTTGAGTGAGAACCCACCTGGCCACCTCACTGCATCTAATTACCTGTTGTGTTGAGTGAGAACCCACCTCACTGCATCTTAAGTACCTTTACTGTTCAGTGAACCCAGCTCACTGCATCTAACTACCCAGTACCTGTTGTGTTTACTTAACCCACCTCATCACTGCATATACCTAGCGTTGTGTTGAGTGAACCCAGCTCACTGCATCTAACTACCTGTTGTGTTGAGTGTGAACCCACCTGGCCACCTCACTGCATCTAACGACCTGTTGTGTTGAGTGAGAACCCACCTCACTGCATCTTAAGTCCTTTTACTGTTCAGTGAACCCAGCTCACTGCATCTAACTACCCAGTACCTGTTGTGTTTACTTAACCCACCTCATCACTGCATATACCTAGCGTTGTGTTGAGTGAACCCAGCTCACTGCATCAAACTACCTGTTGTGTTGAGTGAGAACCCCCCTGGCCACCTCACTGCATCTAACTACCTGTTGTGTTGAGTGAGAACCCACCTCACTGCATCTTAAGTACCTTTACTGTTCAGTGAACCCAGCTCACTGCATCTAACTACCCAGTACCTGTTGTGTTTACTTAACCCACCTCATCACTGCATATACCTAGCGTTGTGTTGAGTGAACCCAGCTCACTGCATCTAACTACCTGTTGTGTTGAGTGAGAACCCACCTCACTGCATATAGCTAGCATACCCCCGAGATGGACAAAATGGACAAACCAGGTAGAGGAAGAGGTAGAGGCAGACCCAGAGGAAGGCCACCAGGCACCGGCAGGTCTGTGGCTGTGCGAGGTGGTGTTGCTGTGATTTCGTGCGGACCTGCCCCAAAATACAGTGCTCAGAAGAAGGCACGTGCCATCACTTCCCAAAATCGTGAGGAGGTGATTGAGTATTTAACACAGAACACCTCATCTCCCGCAGCCACCAGCGCTACAACAAGCACCACATCCACTGCATTTGACACTTCGCAGGAGTTATTTGGTGGTGGTGGTGAAATCACTGATTCCTAGCCACTACTGCAACAACAACAAGAAGGAGCAGGTACATCACCTCATACGTCTGAGTTAGGTGGCGATAGTATGGACGTAACGTGTGTGGATGGGGATGATGGTGGACCACCTGAAGTTGGTGCACTTGAGGAGGTGTCTGAGGAAAGCGCAGCTGGCCAGGAGGATTATGATGACGATTATACGGATACCACATATGTTCCCGGTAGAGGAGATGACCAGGGGGACAGTTCAGAGGAGGAGTCAGAGAGGAGTAGGAGGAGACGACTCCATGATAGAAGCAGAGGGAGCTCGTCCTCAGAAACAGCTGGGGGCAGTGTCCGGCGCCATGTATCACCAGCTATGGCCAGCCAGCCAACATGCCCTTCAACGTCAGCTGCTGATGCAACCGTAGCGCCATCACCCCAGGGGGGTTCAGCGGTTTGGAAAATTTTTAACGTGTGTGTCTCAGATCGGAGCAAAGCCATCTGTTATCTCTGCCAGCAAAATTTGAGCCGTGGAAAGGCCAACTGTCACATAGGGACAAGTGCTTTACGAAGGCACCTGGAGCGAAGGCACAAACAGCTATGGCAAGAACACCTGAGGAAAAGCAGCACCCCTCAAAAGACAAGCCGCGGAGAACAACCGCGGCAGCTGTCACAGGGGGCTTCTGCTGCTCCACGTTCCCATGGTATTGTTCGCGGCTGGGGGGAGGAAGAATGGATACACTTTTAAACAATTTAAAAATACAACAACCATCTAAACTTTCAAACAATTTAAAAATACAACCATCTAAACTTTCAAACAATTTAAAAATACAACCATCTAAACTTTCAAACAATTTAAAAATACAACCATCTATCATTTTCAAACAATTTAAAAAAAGGGCAAAAAAACTTGCCCTCCATAAAACATTCTTGGCAAATGCTTTCGACTTGGTTTGTCTTCCGCTGGCTCAAGGGTCCATCTGACCACAGATGCCTGGTCTGCAAAGCACGGTCAGGGCAGCTACAGCATGGGTCTCAGCAGGCTCCCACTTCGGGCCGGAATCCAACCTTCATTCTCCGCGGTGACAATGGCAGACTTGCCCTCCATAACAGATTCCCGTTAAAGGATTTAAAGTTAATTCATTTCAATTAGGGCCGCAAAAGGTCCTCCTGAGTCTTGTATTGTTATTTTTGGTCACTACCTCGGGGCGGGCGTGCATGCCTGCCTGCTGCCCTCCTTGGATGTGTAGTGGTAGCCGTTTCTCAGGCTCCAAACCGGATTCCATCCCTCATTCCTCGGCCATTACCCGCGGTCACAAATGGCAGACTTGCCCGCCTCCATATGATTCTCGTGAAAGGAATGTGGTGTCGTCTTTGCTCGCCATAACTGGTTCTCGTTAAAGGATTTAAAGTACATTCATTTCAAATACACAGCAGGGCCTCGAAAGTCCTCCTCCTGTATTGTTATTTTTGGTCACTACCTCGGGGCGGGCGGGCGTGCATGCCTGCCCGCTGCCCTCCTTGGATGTGTAGTGGTAGCCGTTGCTCAGGCTCCACACCGGATTCAAACCCCTCATTCCCCGGCCATTACCCGGGGTCACAATGGCAGACTTGCCCGCCTCCACAGGATTCTCATTGTAGCGGTACTGAACAAGTACACAGCAAATAGAAAATGTAATTTAAAAACAAAACGTAAGCTTTTTAACAATGCCATAAAAAGTTGAGAAGGAAGTCACACATTACTTGACATCACTGAGTGAGGAAGAGCAATCTCGCCATGTTGCGCAGTAGTCCAGCATGGCCGTCACTACACAAACAGCTGTTTGCGGTGCGTTACACAGTGAGTTTGGTGTGTCAGTGTGAAGCAGTACTCTAATTACACTCCCTGATTGATGTATACACATGCAAGATGTTTGAAAGCACGTTAGGCCTGCAATTTAGCATTCAATGTGATTTCTGCCCTTAAAACGCTGCTTTGCGTCACATCCAGATTTTTTCCCGGGACTTTTGGCATGTATCCCACTCCGCCATGCCCCCCTCCAGGTGTTAGACCCCTTGAAACATCTTTTCCATCACTTTTGGGGCCAGCATAATTTTTTCTATTTTTCAAAGTTCGCCTCCCCTTTGAAGCCTATTGCGGTTCGCGAACTTTTCCGCAAACTGAACCTTCCGCGGAAGTTCGCGAACCCGGTTCACGAACTGAAAATCGGAGGTGCGCGACATCTCTAAAGGGGAGATAAGCATGGCTACTGCTGCACCCATACTCTGCGGCTAATACTGGGGCTGGGTGAGCACAAGAGAGGGGGAAGGTACACCGGGACACAATGGGACAGTCCACAGGACCATTGGGATGGTTGGGAGGTATGCTAACAGTCTAAGAACTTTCCTATCCTTACTGAACTCTGTCGTCGTCGCCCCCCCCCCCCCCCGGCTCTTCAGATGCTGCCCCTCTCTACCAATCCCTCCACTGGCTGGCAGTAACATAGAGAATGAATTCCACTGCTAACTCTCACTTTCACAGCAATCCATAACCTCTACTCTACATACAGTTTTGCTTAATTTTAAAAATCATCTTAACAGCAATGTTTGTAATGTAGAACACCCTGGTCACCTTCACACACTCTTGAATCCAAGAATTCTTGTGGCCTATATCCACCCTTTGGAACTTTCCTCCACACCACTTTCATCATGCTCTGAATCTCAATATCTTCAAAAGTACCCTTAAAACATACATGTCAAACTGCGGCCTGCGGGTCAATCTGGCCCTCGGAACCATTAAATTTGGCCCTCAAGGGGTTTCCCTACTTTGCATTGTGTGTGGCCCACTCTAGGCCACCAGGGAAGATATATTGGAAGTGATGCCGTAGAGAACACTAGGGAAAGCATATATGCGGGAGATGGGAAAAATAATTAAACAAAACACTATGGAACTGTAAAGGGGAGGGTGGGGGCCTCTAAACACCAGGGAACTGTATTGGGGAGGGGGGACCACTAGGCACCAGGGAACAGTAAAGAAGCTGAAGGGGGGCCATTAGACCCCTGGTAACTTTATAAGGGATGGAAGTTGGCCTGCGACTAGGTCCCAGTGTACAATTTTAGCCTTTTGTATTTGAGTTTGACACCCCTGCCTTAAAACAAACCTCTACAGAGACGCATACAAGTTGTCATAATCACATTCCAGCTATGCACACTTCTGCCTCCCCTAAACCAGAACCTACATCCTTCTCTGGTGTATTTTATTTCTTCTTGTCTTGTGTTTCCAAATCTCTCACTTGTAGACTACAAGATGTCAAGGGCAAGGCATGTTTTTTGCCTTTGCTGTTACGGTGCTAACTAGGCATGCACCAGCATTGATGGATTTTATTATTGTACCTTACATTGTTTATGTATTTATTCATATATCTGTATTGCAAATGCTACAGAAGATGAAGCTGCTCAATAAATAATAGGGGGCACCAGAAAGCTGTACAATAGTTTGGAAGTAGTAGAAAATATGCTATACTCTGTGCTAGGGATGGTCGGAAATGCTTATTTCCGATTCCCTGGAAATTCCAATTTCCTTTTTCCCCGATTTACAATTTTCCGATTTCCAAATTTCCCATTTTCGAGGAGTATTTTATTACTCATTTATTGCATCAGAGAATGCAAAGAATGGATGAATAAAAATCAGAAATTGGAAAAATGGAAGTACTCATAGAAAAGGCATAGCATAGCTGTTAATTAAAATAGCATAGCTCATTTAATCTATGTGTGGCCCTCCGTGCCGATCGGCAAAGGTGGAGGGGAAGAACATGGCAATCCTTTGCCGGTCGGTGAGGAGGGCCACACATAGGTATGAACTATGCTATATGAACTATGCTATTTTATTTAACAGCTATGCTATGCCTTTTCTATGAGTACTATTACTATTATAATTATCATTATTTGTTGGGGACCCCATAATATTATGCATTACCTTCATGTATATGCATGCGTATACGTGTGTATGTATATGCACAGTACAAACACATAAAAAAAACTTTAAAAAAAAATGATGCAAATAAGATGTTTTCGATTGTTGAACAGAGATGAAATATATATGTATGTGTATGTACTGATGCACTGAAGCACTTAACTTGCTGAAGGCTATAACCTGACATGGGATATGTGTGCTGCAATCGCCTTCATTTAATGGTGGTGATGTTGCACATATATGTTTATTGTATGGATTTTTTATGATTTTCTATGATGAATACTATGATCACTATGGCTATTACATATGGATATTTTTGTTTTTATATTTCAGTTGCTCCTACCTGTATATGGAAGAGGGCTTGGGATCCGTGAAACGCGTTGTTTTTCTGCTGGAGTGCTAATTAAATTTAATGAGAGAGAAAAAAAGAACAATCGAGAGCCCCCAATAGTGTATTATTGTATATCAGTTGATATAAAGAATAATAATAGTAATTTATACTCACAAGTATGGGTTGCCGAGATTAGGCAACCACTTATATCACAGACGGGGAGATTAGACCTGTCCCCGCTCAGGTTAAGAAGTCGCTCTCTGTGAAGAAGAAAGGGTGTCCACACCCATCCACCAGGTGGATAATAGCGTAAATGAAAAAAGAGAGGCGCCAATAGAATAAAAATAGTGCAAATTTAAAAAACAATAAAATTGTGGGTGGCAATGGTGGACTTGCCAACCCTACACACAATCAAGGATTTGTATGGTAAAACAAATTTAATCAATTTAGTACTCCAAATGAAAAAAACAGTTTGCAACGCGTTTCGCGGGACACACGCCCGCTTCCTCAGGCAAAAACAATTACAAGCAGGAGCAACTGCAAACAGAGAAAAAAACATACACAAAGAATCCATAAAAATTCGATAAAAAACAAACAAAATCAATATCAAAATCAGTCAACATGATTGCACATAAAGTGATTGCACATGGTCGCACATAAAATGATTGCACATGGATAATGGTAGTCCATAAAGTGAGGAATATAAATTGGAATTTTTTAGGATGAAGACTACCATTATCCATGTGCAATCATTTTATGTGCGACCATGTGCAATATTAGTGGTTGCCTGATCTCGGCAACCCAGACTTGTGAGTATAACTTATTTTACCTACAATTTTGTGCCCATTTTTTTATCAATAACACGCTATTGGGGGTACTCGAATTGTCTCTAGCTTTCAGGACATAAATATTAGTCCTTTCGGTGGCAATCTTTGTGTAGTGGTGTTTAGTGGCCGCCATGCTTGTGCGCACAATCGTGGGAGTGCAGGCGATTGCAGTTTTCCAGCCCCTATGGTCAGGCTTTATACAGGGGGCAGTAGTGGATACTAGATGCCAGTAGTGGTGTGAAGGTGGGTTATGGTCGGTGCACTACTAGGACCAGCAGATCTTTTTCCTACAGCACTGAGGTTTTACACAGGGGCCAGTGGATACTAGCGTTACAATTTAAGTATTATATGCTTGAATTCGTAGGCATCAGTTACTTTAACTGAGTTTAGTTAAAAGACTTAATTTTCAGAGTATACCTTTAAGGGCCTTTTCTATAAGCACTGAAGAACAGAGTGATTTGGACTGCAGAAGGCTACGATGTACAGACAAAGAGGCAGTCTTTTTCTGTAAACATCGAGTGTTTTCATATTTCCTAAAGGTCAACAAAAGCTATGTACATTAAACAATGTTCTTTTTAGATTAAGAGTCAGGTCCCTGGAATATGGAATTTTCCAGGGCATGCGCAGTAAAGACTGTGCTTGTCATGATATCACCGGTTCTTATCAGCCAATAGCAGGCGATGAGTTATTAATCTGTACCTGCTCAGATGATGTCACATTTAACACTTTAGAGGTTAGTATAAGAATATAGGAAGGGCCCCCCGTGGGGTACTTCTGACTGAGAACTTTATTCACTCCTTTTCCTACTTTCATTCTACCTGATATGTATGCTGTATATATGCATAGATGTAACTAAGAGAGGCCTGATCTAGCTATTAGGGATAGATCAAGTATGCCAGGAACGCAAAGATTCTACAGACCATTTGCTTTGTCGAGGTTAGATTAGATATTGCCACTGAACACATCTGTATATGTGTTTTACAAATAAACTCTTGAACTTTGACGACGTCTACGAAGTCCTATCTCCTATGATGAGAGTCAAGTTATCACACTTCCTGTGATATGGTGCCAAATGAAGGTGTAGTGTTGTTGCCAATAGCAACCAACGTATAGGTTCTTACAACTAGATGCCAGTAGTGGTGTGAAGGTGGGTTATGGTCGGTGCACTACTAGGACCAGCAGACCTGTCTCCAACAGCTAACTTTTGCACTGGCCACAGAAGAGCAATACAATAGCAAGAAAAACAATGTATCAGTCCCAAGAAGGGCTTAGCTTAGCAATGCGGTAGAAGCAAGAATTTGCACTGAGAGGACACAGAACACAGGCCTACCTAATGCTCACCCTGTCACAACACACTGTCCCTCATCTGCCTAGCACAGAAGCCAAACACAGACTGCAAAATGGCTTTTGTGCTGGCTTTCTGATAGGTGGGGGAGGTCCAGGAGGGGGTGCTAGCTGATTGGCTGCCATGTATCTGCTGACTCTGAGGTAAGGGGTTAAAGCGGATCTGGGATGAAAAACTAACTATAACAAGTAACTTGTCTATATATCTTATCTAAAGTTTAGATAGTTTACACAGCAAATCTAGCTGCAAACAGCTTCAACATTTTATGATTATTTATTCCTGTGATACAATGAGGGCAGCTATGTTCTGTTTGTTACATTGTCACAGGCTGAGGGCTGGAGATGCTATCAGCTTGCCTGTGTGTAAATTCAGTCCCCTCTCCTCCTCCAATCTGCCTCTGAAATCTCTGGCTAGTAACCTTCTCCTCCTCCTGCCCAGACTAAGCTCCCATAAGCCCTTGCTACAGCGAGGTTTGTTTCGTTTATAGGGAACTACTAGAGTATTAAAACAAAACAAAAAAAGTATTTGGCTTGAGGAATGCCCTATAAACTATATGAAAGGAACACAATTATGCAATGAGTGAAAGTTTATCTCAGATCCACTTTAAAGTTTAACTCAATGATGATGTATAGGGGGTGAATTGAATCCGCCAAGTATTCGCCTGAGGAGGGGAATGCGAATATGTCATATTCGCGGCAAATTATTCACCTGGCAAATACTTTGGCCCATCTCTAATTACTAAATCTCCAGGTTGACACAGGTAAGGAAAAACACACAGAGGCACAACTGCACATAATGAAGAAGGGTTGTGTTTTATATTTACAGTGAGAATCTCTATTCATGAAGTAAAGTTTTAAATTAGCATCTCCTGCACAGCCTCAGCCACGGAAAGATGCAGAGATTGTGCCGTGGCAAAGATTCTGTGAGGGAGGATAAAGAAACTGTCTGTGAACAGACGTGTCACATGTGACTGTGGTGCAGGAAGGAGAAGACAATATTAATGAACAGTGACAGAGGAATATGTTACAGAGTGACACAGAGTAATGGTAAAGCAGGGCTCATAATAAGAGAGTACCTGTCACCATTATAGACACAGAGACATAGAGATTAAGCCAACCTGGAATGAGAATAGCCATCATAAGATAAATCATTGTTTCTGCAGAATTACAGTAGCAAGAAAAAGTATGTGAACCCTTTGCAATGATATAGATTTCTAGGGACTCACATACTTTTTACACCTGCACTGTGAATATTTACATGGTTTGTTCAATAAAAACATGGACACAGTTAATTATTAGTGTGGTATTAGTTTAAGCAGACTGTGATTGTCTATTGTTGTGACTTAGATGAAGATCAGATCACATTTTATGACCAATTTGTTCAGACATCCATATAATTCCAAAGGGTTCACATACTTTTTCTTGCTACTGTAATCCTAAATATCGGAATTTTGGCGCAGGGTGATGCTGAAAAACAACTTACCCTGCTTTGCAAATTTCGTGGCAGCTTAGATCACTATTCCCCCTCCAGGCCACCATGGACTCAGGGGTAAGATGCAATTCTGCTGCCAGCTATTGCTGGTGGCTGTCTGAATTGCACTCTTTTTTTGTAATTTGGGCTCTGTTTTTTTGCCAGCGCCCAAATTACCCTCTTAGCATTAGCAACACTATAGCCGTAACTATAGCTGAACAGAGCTGCCGACTTTGGGGAAAAGTTGTCCTGTGTAATGCAAGCAACTTCGGAAAGATGCATACCATTTTGAAGCTCTCTTTCTCCTCTTTCCAACGACACATAAACCGCTGCCCTACACCTTTTAGTTTTTGATATTTTCTTGATCGAAATCGCATTTTCCACGATTTCGATCCCGAAAATAGCGAAAACTAAAAGGAGTAGGGCGGCGGTTTATATATTGTTGGAAAGAGGAAAAAGAGAGCTTCAAAATGGTATGCATCTTTCCATAGTTTCTGCACTGCTCGGGGTCCCTTTAAAGGTGACACAAAGCTATTGCACACTTGAAATGCAGACAGTAATGTAAAGCCTTGTGCAATCTGGAAGCATACACATCGAAGCTGTGTGTGGAAACATTCAAAGCCTTTTTATTATGATTTAGTTATATAGTGCCGACGTCTGCTGAGCTTTACACAGTACAAAGTCTTGTCACTAACTGTCCCTCTAAAAGGTGCACAATCTAATCCCTACCATAGACATATGTCCATCATAATCTAAGGCTATTTTTAAGGGGCAAGTCAATTAATTGATCTGCATGTTTTTGGGATGTTGGAGGAAATCAGAATGCCTGGAGGAAACCCATGCAGACAAGGGTTATACAAATTGTACCCTGGCTGGATTCGAATCAGGAACCCAGTGCTGCAAGGTGAGAGTGCCATCCATGACTCCAAAGAGTACTATCCACTATTGCTGCCTTCCTGATATACCCCTTGTGAGGGCACAAACTTATAGGAGACATTTATAACACAAGACTGGGGCAGTCTGCATGTGGACCAGGAGAAAGCAGAGCGGACAGGATACTTGTTTATATTCATACAAGAACTGACAGAATTCTGATCATCATCAGTATAACAACCAACTAATATAAAAGGTGGCCCTGAACCAATAGGTACCTGTCCCTTTGAAACCTAACTCTATCAACATACATACACCACAGTCATCCCCCCACTGCAGTGTGTTTGGGTGAGTGAAAAAAAGATTTAAAAAAGAGCAACCGTAAAAGGTCAAAAATGGGTTCAACTTAATTCTATAAAACAATAATAAAAATTTTAAAAGTTGCAAAAAGTACTGCGAGTGCAAACAGGTTGTAAATGAGTTGACAAGTTTCTCTGAGACACATTATGTGTTGTGCTGGATCTTCCAAACAGCGTTTGTGCAGCAAGTATGGGGGTCACAGTGGCGCTGGTGGATGGAGGGAGTACTTATGATAGCTTGAATGAGAGACGTCACTCTCACAAGAGACAATCACAGGGGACACTTACGTTTCAAAGAGAACACCCTTCTTCATCATTCTTTTGCAGAATCCAACCTAATTGGACCTCAGTGAAACCTGGCAACTCATTTACAACCTATTTGACTGTGGTGCATTTATGTTGGTGGAGTTAGGTTTATAAGGGGCAGGTACCTATTGGTTCAGGGCCATACTGTGAGCCAACATATTGTTATATTTATTAATAAAGGTTAATATACTTTTGTGAAACTAGCGCTGTGGATTTTTATATCAATACGTTATTGAGGTAGAATTGGGAAACTAGTTTATTCATCCAGCAGCTGACAGTCCAATTGGCGTGAGATTTTGAGTTTTAATATACGAGATAGGATCAGACTGCTGTCTGCCTCACACTAATCCCATGTATAACATTATCACAGAGATGTGTGATGAGGGGAGCTGCATGTGCATGACAATGGGGTATTTATAGGAAACACGGAGCTCCCTCTTATCTGCTATGTCTATCATCATTTCCACTGAATTTCTCTGTCTCCTCTCCTTGATCTTTCTTCTCCTTGTATCTCCTTTTCCTGCCTTTTGCTGGATACACACCATGCGTTTCCGCGTTCGATGCGTCCGTCGATACGCGTCGATTCGATTATTTCCCACATGTCCGATTCAAGCTTCAATGGATCGTTAGGTCGATTTGCCATACTTTACATGGCAATCGACCTAAAAATCATCGAAATTAGTTCGGAAATGCTCGGAAATAATCGAATCGACGCGTATCGACGGACGCATTCGACGCGGAAACTCATGGGGTATATCCAGCATTTCCTTTCCTCATCTCTCTCCTCCTCCCTCTGGGACTAATTCACAAAACTTACATCCTGAATTATCCCACCTTGGTTATTTTTCTCTTCAGCTATAGGCAGGGCCGGAGCTCCACAGGAAAAAATGGACAATTGCCCCAGGGCCCCAGAGCCTGTAGGGGCCCCCAGGGTGTCCCTCCCCCATCTTAACTGTTGCTCCCCAGGGACTCTGCAGAGTCTGTTAAGTTGGGAGGTGATTGGGGGAGGGTCAGCAGCCAGCTCAAGGGCCCAGGAGGGAAATTTGGCTGCAACAAAGGGCCTCTAATGACGCTTTTTGGTCGGGGGTGGCTGTTGGGGGGCCCCCAGGCCAATTTTGCCCTAGGGCCCAATTGTTACTTGAACCGGCCCTGGCTATAGGGAGAGATAATACAAGAGATAAACAAATAAGAAGAGATAATTAACGAGCTAAGCCGAATAAAGAGAGAAAATTCATCAGTTTTGTGTATTAGATCCTCTGTCATGCATCTCTTTTCTCTCTCATTATGCCCCCCATCCCCCCCCCCCCAACCCCGACATTTCTTTCTTTACCTTTATTTTTCTCTTTCTCTCTTCGTTTTCTCCTTTTCCATGTGCTCTTTTCTCTCTTTCACCCTTTATCCTCATCTCTCTCTCTTTTTGTGTTTGGTCCAGTCATGGAGAGAATCCAAAGACGTAACAACAAAAGCTGTTTAGGTTATACCTTTAATGACTAACTGTACAAGATTCCTTTGCACGCTTTTGAAAATGTAGGTTTCGTCTGCAAGCGTGATACAGAACTGGATCAGAACCATACAAAACTAGTGTCACATCTAAGCTTTAATCAGATGCTTTACATTTCAAAAAGAGGAAAACCAAGGCTGGATGTATACCTTTTGTGACCCTAGGCCAGGCATGGGCAAACTTGGCCTTCCAGCTGTTGAGGAACTACAAGTCCCACAATGCATTGCAGGAGTCTGACAGCCACAGTCATGACTCATAAAGGCAAATGCATTGTGGAATTTGTAGTTCCTTAACAGCTGGAGGGCCAAGTTTGCCCATGCCTGCCCTAGGCCAAGTATGTTGTGGCTCCCCTTCAGGGGCATAACTAGAAATCACTGGGACCTCTGTGAAACTTTGGATGGGGCCCCTCCCCCCACCTCACTTTCTGCACAGCTAAACTGAAAACCAATGCTAATCATTTGGCTAGTGCATGTGCATGTTTTCACACATGCAGATACACATGGGGCTTGATTCACTAAACTCATATCACGGCCACGGTAGCGTTTTGCGCGCATTATTACATGCATAACGGCTTCCACGCGCAAACACATTTTTGTACGCAATTGCACACTGAAAAACTTTGCGTTTGAGTGCGTAAACCGTTACGCATAACGCATGCAAAACGCTAGCGGGGCCGTGAAATGAGTTATCATGGTTTAGTGAATCGAGCCCACGGTGTGCAGAAAACGCATACAGAAAACCAACAAACGAGTGTTCTTCCAGCCTCAGCTTATTACACTCACACTGTCCATCTCTGATGGAGCATAACTGGCGATGCAGACTTCTCCAGCATCACTCCAGTACAGAGCACTTGGGGAGGGGTAGCTGTACACAAGAGCCTGCTGAACAGTGAATAGGGACTGTCTAAAAATCTTTGTCTACAAAACTTTGTGCCATTCACTATTAGTGGCTGAGCAGATGCAGTCATTAGAACATTTGTGCAGAGAGCAGGAAGCTTTTTCTCTCCGTGTCCTTAGATGTCAGTCTCTCAGGACAGGGAAAAGAGACTTCTCCCCCAACAGGGCCCTCTGAGGCTTCTGGCCCCCCCTGCGGCTGCATCCCTTGCAGGGTCTATTGTTACACCCCTGCTCCCCTTTCTTGTACAGCAATGCTTCCCTCATTCCATGTGCAGCCCCCTCTTTTGTGTGTATAATCCATGTACAGTAGCCCCTTTCTTTCATAAACAGCTCATTTTCATGCATTGCTTCCCATTGTAAGCCTCCTCCTTTATATGTAGCAACTTCTCTTTCATGTCCAGGTGCCCCCTTGGTCTGCTGCCGCCCAAGACCTGAGCCTATGTGGTCTTTCCAGAAATCCAGCCCAGAGCAAGACTGTAACATAGTGTCAGATTACTGTATACCCCAGGAATTCATATATAAGCCTCTGTATGTGACATTAGTTTTGGCCTTGAACTGTCACTCAAGGGATCAAGTTATGACCCCGACAGGTAACATATTTCTTATGTGCCTACACAGCTTAATTCCCACCACTAGGGTTGTTTCTGGTCATTTTGGTGCCCCAGACGAGACTTCTTTTATTCCACTCTGCCTCTTTCAATCAAAATTAATTAGTTTTGGTGGTACAATTAACAAATTGATAAATGGTATACAGAAATTAATTAATTAATTACCAGGCTAGATATACCTCATCAATTCAAACTCAATGAACCCACACACAAACCACGCCTACAATTGTTACGAGGGGTGTGTAGCTATATACACACACATATATATATATATATATATATATATATATATATATATATATATATATATATATATATAGGCACTATACTGGTTATGTACAGCCTGGGTCTGTATGGGGAAGAAATGCAAGATGCAATACAGACTAACAGACTTTAGGCCAGTTTCACACTGGGGATTGGCGGCAATGGTGTGGTGCGGCCCTCTGGGATTACTGCATTAGTACACGGTAATCCCTGTCTAGCAGTCGGCCAAGCAGGAAGTGACGCTCACTTCCTGTGGCCGAAAGTGATCACGTGTGCGCAAGCGTATTGCTAAAACATGCTTCCGCGCATGCGCAACGCATAACACTTGTGGCTGAGTTTACACACACGCCCGCGTCGCCATAGACTTATGTGACTTCCGGTCTGCCGCACATCGCCGCAGACAACGCTTCCGCACACGTGATCACTTCAGCCACAGGAAGCAAGCGTCACTTCCTGCTTGGTCGACTGCTAGACAGGGATTACCGCATACTAATGCCCGGTAATGTAGATTTGCCCTAGCATTGGGGTTGCAGCGAAAATGTCACTTCTGTCACATCGTGCCTCACCCTGTCGGTATGAAAGTCCCCATAGACTTTCATTGCCCTGCGCCGAGGTGCGGTAAAAATACTGCACCGCCCCAGAGTGAAAGGCCCCTTAAACAATTACTGCTCAATTAGCACATTAATAGCACCTGTTACAATATAATTGTAATGCTAACAAGCAGTGATAATTTATGTGTTAGAATTATTATTCATACCCTTCTTAATTGAACTAGTAGTTATGTACAATAATTCCATCAAGCACAGTGTGCTAAGAATAACTCTGGGGTGCCCCCATCCTGCATTTCTCACACCAAGCATCTGCCTTGTTTGTCTATGCCTAAAAACAGCCCTGCAACTGGCAGTGACTAACCAGTATCTGGTAGTGTACAACAGTTATTTCATCCATGGCACTTCAAGTTGAGGAATCTGTGGCTTTCAGAAAGCAATAAAATGCCATTTGTCACGTTTAGAAAAACTGGGCTATGCCATATTCTTTTACACGAGACGTAATGCAACCTTGAACGAAAATCTGATCTAAGGACTTGTAAGATTGCTGAGAGAAGATGAGCGGTGTGCCAGTTTCTCCGCAACCGATTGTATTAGTAATAATGATCTATTCAGACCCCTGATGGACAAATAGCCTCCAATCCGACTGCCTGACGCTCCTTTTTTCGGCTGCCCTGCAGGACTTTTCTTCCGCGATTCTAGGGAAATAGACAAATAAAACCAAACAGCAAGCTGTGCGCGTGAGGCTGCGAGTGCGTGCTTTAAATTCTAATCTCCTCCGCCGCTCCTCGCCATTCCTGTTTACTCCCTTTATCTGTGCCATGAGGAGATCGCCAAATATTTGAAATATTTAATCACTTTGCAGCGTTTGATAGGCAGGAGATGGTGGAAAGACGGGGAGGAAAAAAAAATCCCCGGTAATTTACATGAGTTCTGGAATTAAAAGAAAACATGTCTGCAGACTGAAGGCGTCTTTTGAACCGTGTGGAAATAGCGAAGGCATCTAAAGATGGCAATGATGAAAAAACAGCCAAATGAAAATGAAATGTCTCATTGCGGGATGGGGGGAAGGGGGGGGGGAGGAGGGGGGTGAAGATTATTCTGCAGACTTGGGAAGTCTTGCAGAGAATAATTTATTGACTTATGCAATGAAGAAAGAATCGTGTTATTACTAAACAGCCGTTGTATGATACGAAGAAATCTTCCCATCATGCCTCTTGACAGCTTCATCATCCTGTCAGCAAACAGGTTATTTGGGCTTTTTATGGAAGGAGAGAGAAAGCTGGCTGGAGCATACGGCTGTGCATTTAAAGTGGAAGTCTGCGTGTAAAACAGATGAAGTTATTTCCATGTGGACTGAAATGATCCCTTTTTTTAGATTAGGAAATAATATACCGCACGTGTTTGAAGTATAAGCTTCCAGGGAAATGAAGCCTTTCGTAATAATGACGTGTGCATTCAGACATGGTTTGGGATGGAGTATAGGGGCGCGACTATAAATCACCGAGGCCCCCTAGCAAAAATGTGATTGGTCACAAGCCTTCCTTTGTCTCTTCTTGGTGACCCTCAGAGCATGGGGGCGCATCTTTCACGGGTCATAAAACAAGTGTGGCCATCAGGATCTTCACACCCATAACATGTGTAGCTACAAAAACACCTGATTTGGAGTATAAATGAAAAAAAAGGTTAGTAGTTGGGGGTCCCCTACACCTCTGGGCCCTTTGCAGTTGCATGGGCTGATCCCCCCTAGTTACACTCCTGGGCTGAGACAGCAGATCCAATCAGATAAGTCAGTTTTAAGCCAGTGGTATTTGTTGGCCATCCCATGAACACTCAGCGTGGTTTATAAGGCCCAGGTTAGATTTACATGCAGGCAGTGGCGTAATTACAAATTATGGTGTTCCCTAGCAACAAACATTTGATGGTGGATGTTATGTTCATACTTCCTCACTACACCCCACTTAGTGACAACCACAACCAGGGGGCCCAGTTGCCAGGGACCCACAGAGACGGGACCATACCATAAGGGAAGTGTAACTACTATGACTCCCATAACATTAATCATGAAATGCACTGGCATAGCTAAGGGTCTCTGGGCCCCGATGCAAGTTTTACAAAGGGGCCCCCCAAGCACTCTATACATAACAATTGATACGGCGCACCAAAACCTGCCAATGGTAACTACAGTGCCAGAGATGCAAGAAGGGGATGGGGAACAGCTTGTTAATGATTACCACTGTTTAAAGTATCTATAGAAGTGATTATTATGAGCACAGGACCAATAGAGAGCTAATACTGTATGTGAGGGGTGGGCCCCTCTAGCCCAAGGGCCCCGATGCGGTCGCTACCTCTGCACCCCCTATTGCTACGCCACTGATGAAATGGAAGAAGAAGCAACAGTACCTGGCACCAAATGCAGCAGGGCAGACAACCAGAGATGGGAATCAGAGCGTGCACATCCGAAATGTAATTGTAATCCAGTGGAGTAGAAGACAAAGATCGAGGCACCGCTTCTTTAAAATCCCTTTATTCCGGTGGGGGAAATAGCAGGTACATAGCAGTGGGGGTATCAGATGCCTGACAGCTGTTTCGCTGGCTTAAACCAGCTTCTTCAGAGGCAGATTGTACAAAAGACATTCTAACAAGCACTCCTTAAAGGATACCCCAACTGAAATGTGACATAATGAGATAGACATGTGTATGTACAGTGCTTAGCACACAGATAACTATGCTGTGTTCCTTTTTTTCTTTCTCTGCCTGAAAGCGTTAAATATCAGGTATGTAAGTGGCTGACTCAGTCCTGACTCAGACAGGAAGTGACTACAGTGTGACCCACACTGTTAAGAAATTCCCCTCTTTTACCTCTTTCTTGCTCTCAGAAGCCATTTTCTGCTAGGAAAGTGTTTTATAGTTGGAATTTCTTATCAGTGAGGGTCACACAGTAGTCACTTTCTGTCTGAGTCAGGACTGAGTCAGCCACTTACATACCTGATATTTAACTCTTTCAGGCAGAGAAAGAAAAAAAAGAACACAGCATAGTTATCTGTGTGCTAGGCACTGTACATACACATGTCTATCTCATTATGTCACATTTCAGTTGAGGTATCCTTTAAATACAAAGGTACAGGTTATTGCCACCTCCCACTTCCTCTTCATAGGTAAAAGACCTTATTGGACAATAGACAACACGGATTACCTCCATGCCTCTCTATCAGGCAGTCTTCCGGCATACAGCCAATCGCTGTTAACAGCCGTGACTTTCCCAGAGGGCCTTCCGTCATTGGTATCCGTGCCGACCAATCAAACAGGAGTGGGAGGGAACCTCAACCCGTCCTCTATCCGGAAGATTACGAGTCTGCGTGACTCAAGCTGGAACGCATCCTTTGCGGAAAAACTTCCGCATTGGGTGGCAGAAGCCTACCTCATAGAGTCACGTGGGAAGCTCTAACCAATAGGGGAGCAGCGGGTCTCCCCGCATCCAAGTCCCACGGCTCTCACTGGTCATTGGCTCTGCCTGCCCTACATGGGACACGCCTCCTGCAAGATTACGGAAGATTACGAGTCTGCGTGACTCAAGCTGGAACGCATCCATTGCGGAAAAACTTCCGCATTGGGCGGCGGAAGCCTACCTCATAGAGTCACGTGGGAAGCTCTAACCAATAGGCTAGCAGCGGGTCTCCCCGCATCCAAGTCCCACGGCTCTCACTGGTCATTGGCTCTGCCTGCCCTACATGGGACACGCCTCCTGCAAAAGCCAATGACCAGTGAGAGCCGTGGGACTTGGATGCAGGGAGACCCGCTGCTCGCCTATTGGTTAGAGCTTCCCATGTGACTCTATGAGGTAGGCTTCTGCCGCCCAATGCGGAAGTTTTTCCGCAATGGATGCGTTCCAGCTTGAGTCACGCAGACTTGTAATCTTCCGGATAGAGGATGGGTTGAGGTTCCCTCCCACTCCTGTTTGATTGGTCGGCACGGACACCAATGACGAAAGGCCCTCTGGGTAAGTCACGGCTGTTAACAACGATTGGCTGTATGCCGGAAGACTGCCTGATAGAGAGGCATGGAGGTAATTCGTGTTGTCCATTGTCCAATAAGGTCTTTTACCTATGGAGAGGAAGTGGGAGGTGGCAATAACCTGTACCTTTGTATTTAAGGAGTGTTTGTTAGAATGTCTTTTGTACAATCTGCCTCTGAAGAAGCTGGTTTAAGCCAGCGAAACAGCTGTCAGGCATCTGATACCCCCACTGCTATGTACCTGATATTTCCCCCACCGGAATAAAGGGATTTTATCTTTATCTTCTACTCCACTGGACTCCCATAACCTTGTGGCCACCATGACTCTGCTCACCCATTACAACTGTGACCACATCACCACCTACTCTGGATACGGAAGTCCTGTAATGGAGGGAGGGTAAAAAGTTTGGTCTATTCATGACCCCTCCCCCATATGTTCCCCTATAAGCTACACATCTGCACAAATGCTATCTAGGTTTCAGCCTAGAGGAGCTCCTGCTCAAGTGGAGGTGAACGTGTGTGAGAGTGTATGTGCATATGTGTGTGTGTGTGTGTGTGTGTGTGTGTGTGTGTGTGTGTGTGTGTGTGTGTGTGTGTGTATGTGGGGGGTAGGGGAGGGGTTTGTACGTGTGTGGGGGGGAGGGTGGGGGGGACTTTCGCCAAAGTCATTTTCGCATCGAAAATCCTATTTTCAATTTCGCCGAATTTTCGCGAAAATAAGTGCTATTTTCGTTTCAAAAGGTGAAATTTCGCCTGGGAATTTTCGCATTAAATATCTAAGCCCCCTTACAAGCTAGAATCACCAAATTTTCAGGGTATATTAAGGAGATATGTGGGTACTAGAGGAAAAAAAAATTTGCAAAAAGACCTTATAGTTTTTGAGAAAATCGATTTTAAAGTTTCAAAGGAAAAAAGTTTACATTTAAATGTAGTAAATGACAGTTACTGTAGCAAACCTAGAGGTAGTGTAAATTTATTAATATCAAAATAAAGGGCCAAGTGCAAAGGGCCAAGTGCAAGTGCCATGGGCCAAGTGCAAACTGCCAAGTGCAAAGGGCCAAGTGCCAGCGCAAAGGGCCAAGTGCCAGCGCAAAGGGCCAAGTGCAAGCGCAAAGGGCCAAGTGCAAGCGCAAAGGGCCAAGTGCCAAGCGCAAGCACAAAGTGCCAGGTGAAAGCGCAAAGTGCCAAGTGCAAGCGCCATGTGCAAAGGGCCAAGTGCAAAGGGCTAAGTGCAAAGGGCCATGCAAAGTGCAAAGTGCCAAGTGCAAAGTGCACTTTGCATTTAACACTTTGCACTTGGCACTTTGCATTTGACACTTGGCACTTTGCACTTTGCATTTAACACTTTGCACTTGGCCCTTTGCATTTGACACTTGGCAGTTTGCATTTGACACTTTGCACTTGGCACTTTGCACTTTGCATTTAACACTTTGCACTTGACACTTTGCATTTGACACTTTGCATTTGGCACTTTGAACTTGGCACTTTGCATTTAACACTTTGCACTTGGCACTTTGCATTTGACACTTGGCCCTTTGCACTTGGCCCTTTCATTTGATATTAGTAAAATTAAACTACCACTAGGTTTGCTACAGTATGTCATTTACTGCATTTAAATGTATACTTTTTTCCTTTGAACATTTAAAATCGATTTTCTCAAAAACTATAAGGTCTTTTTGCAATTTTTTTTTGCCTCTTGTACCCACATATCTCCTTAATATACCCTGAAAATTTGGTGATTCTAGTTTGTAAGGGGGCTTAGATATTAAACGCGAAAAAAACGGACTTTAGGCAAAAATTAATGCGAAAATATTCGGCGAATTTTCGCCTTTCGAAACGAAAATAGTACGTATTTTCGTGAAAATTCGGCGAAAAGAATATTTGCATTTTCACTCATCACTAGCTTATATGATTGTCACCATAATATAGACCTGGCCTCACCCTATTCTTACTGGCCACATCCCATTAAAAAACTTCAACTTGGCCATGCCCCTAAATCTCTGTTCCCTTCCGTTCTCTGCTCTGCCTACCTTTCCTCTCCTGCTCTCAATGCTATCTAAGTTCATTATGGCATTTGTGTCTTCTGTTCAGGGTCCCTTTAATTAGCGCTCCCTATGGTTGAAGTGAAAAGTACGTAAGGTGAGACAAAAGTTTGGCAAAATCAACCTTATAGGGACATGCACAAAGGTTTGGCAAAGTTGACCTGCACTGAGAGCACATGGATGATAGTTTAAACATCACTTACGCCAATAGGGTAGGGTGCATTTCACAATTAGCGCAACCTGCATTACCTAAGAAATGCGAGCATTGTAGTGTAAAGCGTACTAAGCAAGTATTGTATCACAAATTACCCTAGCAACGCTCGTGCTATGTAAGTGATGTGGGTCGCACTAATTGCACAAATTGCTCTACTCTACATAATGGTAGATTTACTGTACTTTTTTGCATATGCCCCTACCCACTTTTAGAACTGTTGTACTCTTAAGGCTCATATACATGTGCAACTTTTACATGTGACAAACGAGCAACTGATAACAGGCGGTTTGCCTGGTCCAACCGACAGATCAACTCACGCGACTGTTGGGCTGATAACGACAGCCAATGACGGTAGCTCAGTCTGGTGTGGTTGGAGTATAATCACCTAGTCTACCAGAGGCAGAGGCAGAGGCGCTCAGTGTTGATGATACTGGCAGATGCTGTTTACTCCTATCTGTTATTGCCTGATGAAGCGGGTTTGTATCCCGTGAAACGTGTTGCACTTTATTTGGAGTATCCAATTGTTTTGACTGAAAATCCACAGTCGTGTGTTCTGCTTGGAGGGGGTGAGTCCACCACTGCCTCCTCTATTACCAAGATGGGTTTTTAAGTTCTTTTAGTGTTTTTTATCCTATTGGCGCCTCTGTTATCCTATTATCTACATCAAGTCCACCCTTGGTGGAGGGTTGTACCCTTCCTTCTCCAACTACAGAGAGCGACTTTTTAATCCTAAGTGGGGTCAGGACAATCTCCCCACCTGCTTTGACAGTGGTTGCCTACTTGGTAATCCTGGTTTGTGAGTATTAAATTAATATTATTACTCTATCAATTATACCTTACCAGTACATACTACACTATATTGGGCTCTTGGTGTTCTCTCTTTTTCTTAGTCTACCAACCAGCACATTCTCTAAATTCATGTGAAGAGGTGGCAGCAGGAGCACAGTCCATAGTGAGCACTGCAGGAAAAGAACCTGGTTCCTCTGAAAATGCTGATGGGAAAGATCAATAATACATGGATAATAATGTTCAGATGACCTTCATGTGATGGGGGCAGTGAACTGCCGCGCTGTAATAAGCTTGTTCCATCATGGAACTAATAAGCGTCCATCTATTCATAGTCAAGGTGGATGAATCCCATCTGCTTCCTTTCCGGGTCTGATGTAGCGCTTCTCCAGCACAGCCACACACGACGTGTGGAGGCGATTGGAATAAAGCAGATATTTAGTCTCTCAACAATGGGCATAATACTCAGATGGAGTCTGTGGCCTCTTCTGAAAGCTTAACAGGCAAAGAAATAGGAGAGCTTGAAAAAAAATCTGAAATGTTAGGGAATTTGTCTAGCTTTTAAGCTCATTTAAATCACTGATCCAGTCTCAAATGAATTCCTAGTCCTGTTCAGGCTGTCAGTCGCAGATCTTCTTTCAGTCTGCATAAAAGTGTTTCGATCAGCTAATCTGTCACAGGTTCTGGTAAACAGCCTGCAGTGAAAATGTAAATCATGGTGTTCCACAGCAACACAATGATGGAGACCGGCGAAGCAGTAAAAAAAAGGGCGCATGCGACAAGTGGACTAATTGGACGTGGCCATTGCCACCAATAGAAAATATCACAAGAGCACAATAGGCACAAGAGCAGAAATTTGGGCTCCCGTTAAATAGCGGGCGCTGATACAGTGCCGGCTATATATCAGGCTTGCGGGCACTCAAATGCCAATATTTTGAGGCACCCAAGATTTTTTCTTCTTCTGCAGATGCGGTGCGATACTCGCATTGTACCATGGCTAGAGAGGGGGGGGGGGGGGGGGGGGGGATGGGCTTAGGTTTAGGCATTAGGTAGGTTGTGTGTGCGGCGGAGGGGGGGAGGGGGGGTTAGGTTTAGGCATTAGGTAGGTTGTGTGCGCGCGGGGGGGTGGGGGGGTTAGGTTTAGGCATTAGGGAGGTTGTGTGTGTGGGGAGGGGGTTAGGTTTAGTAGGTTTAGGCATTAGGTAGGTTGTGTGTGCGGGGAGAAGGGGGTTAGGCTTAGTGGGTTTAGTCATTAGGTAGGTTGTGTGTTCGGGGAGTGGGTTTGGTTTAGGCATTAGGTAGGTTGTATGTGCAGGGGGGTTAGGTTTAGGCATTAGGTAGGTTGTGTGTGTGGGGAGGGAAGTTAGGTTTAGTAGGCTTAGGAATCAGGTAGGTTGTGTGTGCGGTTGGGGGGGGGGGGGGGTAAGGTTTAGGCATTAGGTAGGTTGTCTGTGGGGGGAGGGGGGTTAGGTTTAGACATTAGGTAGGTTGTGTGTGCGGGGGGGGGGGGTAGATTTAGGCACTAGGTAGGTAGTGTGTGCAGGAGGGGGGAGGTTTAAGGGTTAAGCGTGAGAGTAGAGTTAGGTTTGGCCATATTAAAATATTGGTATTTAATATCGATATTTTACACTTCTATAGTAAAATATTGGTATTTAATATTTTATTTTTGGACTTCTGCGTGCCCAAATTTCCAGGCACCTTTAATTAACTTCCAGGCACCTTTAATTAACCTTTAATTAACTTATGCGGTGACCGAACCCCCCTTACCCTTTCCCCATAATATGTGCAGCCACGAAAACTGTCTAGAGTCCCTCCATAACAGTAAGGCTGCCTATAATACCCCTCCCCCAGTGTGACATGCTTATTCCCCATAACAAGTGAGGCCACCACTAGTCCCCTCCCCCTTGCAGAGAAGTGTCACACAGCATGGAGATGAGCGGCCCTGGGCAGCTGCTCCATTGCTACCGTAGTTATGCCACCTCCTTCAGCAACCACTTCCTGCAGCTGCAACACAGATTTTAAGAGCTGCATGCTGTGGTCTTTTCAGACAGCTGATTTGTACTTTCTTACCTTGTCTGAGAAACATGAAGACACCGAGTCACGTATCCTTGACCACAGATAGTGCTTCCATCAGAATTTTCTGGGACCTATCCAATCTTACCTACAGGGGTCACATTCAAGGTACAGTATAGGTCATCCCCTTACTGGGCCCCGTGCTATAAGTTGTGTTGGATGCAGGGCCGATGGCAGCAGGTTAGCAAATGTATGGTGACAGATCAGGCAGCCAGACACCTGTGGCAGCAGCAGGTTCCAGGCAGCCGTTGTGAAGCTAGGTCCTCGCCACAACTTGGTCAGCACAATTTTTTAATCCGGACACCCCTGAATGGCAGCAGGTTAGCATGTGTGGTATGATGTAAGCAAGCAGGCAGTGTGTTCAATCACAGAAAAAAAAACAATATGTGGGAGACTTGAAAAAAGGTAGAGAGTTTTTAACCCCAGTTCAGGTCCTGTCATCAACAGTGGGGGCCATAAAATTGCCTTCGATCCAAGCCTTGTTCATCTTCATAAAAGTGAATCTATCCACTGACTTGGTGGATAGAGATGTCGCGAAATTTTGAGTTCGCAAACGCGAACTTCCGCAAATGTTCACGAACAGGTGAATCTGGCGAATCGCCATGGACTTTGGTGGGCAGGTGAATTTTAAAACCTAAAAAGACTATTTCTGGCCACAAAATTGATGGAAAAGTTGGACTGTGGCATGGACTGTGGCATGCCAGAGGGGGATCCATGCCAAAAGTCCCACCAAAAATTATGAAGTTGACGCAAAGTCGGCTTTTAATCCCTAAAGGGCAGAAATCACATTATGCACAGCTCAGGGTGTCAGTGGGGTGTGGAGTGTCACATACAGAGAAATGCAATAGTACTATCAGAATACAGTGAGATAATAATGCACTGGAGTGGTTCTGTGCCTGCAACTTAATGAGGAAACAACAATAGCAGTATTGTGCACGCAGCTCTGGGTTTCAGTGAGCTGTGGGGAGTGACACAAAAAAAACACAGGAGACTGATGTGCTAGCCCTCAAAAGGGCTGTTTGGGGTGCTTTCACAGCAAGTGAGGAACAAGAACACAGGCCTAGCTAATGATTTTCCTACCTATCTGCAGCAAGTCTGACCCTGCTCTCACTAACAGTCAGCAGAGAATGAATCCAATATGACCCCCATGGGTGGGGGGTCCAGGAGGGGGTGCTAACTGATTAGCTGCCATGTGTCTGCTGACTGTGAGGTTAGGGGTCAAAGTTTAGCTAATGATGATGTATGGGGGCAGGTTGAACACGCCAAATGTTCGCTTTTCGCTGCAAATGCAAATAGCGAAAGTCCACAGAATACTGTTCGCCAGCTAACAGTTCGGGCCATCTCTATTGGTGGACAGACGGGAGCGCTTCTCGGTGACCATGCCATGATGCCACTGGCCACACTGAACCTTCTCTCAGACAGCACCCTGGAATGGGGGCAGGAGAAGACTTTACAGGGTGTACTAGGAAAGCTCGCTCCAGGTGTCCAGTCTGGAAGCACAGTAATCCATGGGGTCCTCAGTGCTCATGATGATGTCATATGGACTGAGGGACCCCCTGTAGTCAGCCAACAGGCAAGGGGCAAGTGGCGGAAATGGGCCACATATTTTTGTGCCCTTTGCAGCATACCATGCATCCCCATATGGATCCACAAGAACCTCTGCACTACGAGGTTTAGCATGTGTGTGAGACAGGGCAGGTAACTTAGCTCTCCATTGCTGAGGGCAGCAAATAGTTTGACGCCATTGTCACAAACACCTGCCCTACTTAGAAGGCCTCTGAGGGTTAACCACCTCTGCCCCCGCTCTCAGAAGTTGGCCAGAATGTTTTTGGGAGTCTGCCTCTGGGACCCCAGGGTTACCATTTGCAGCAGCGCTTGGCAGTGGCGGTTCTCCACTTTGTTGCTGGTGTGGGCATACTTGCATGGTGTGCCCGCAGTTACGGAGAGACCAGGTTCAAAGAAGACTTGTTGCTGGCTTTCCCCTGACAATGCGGGGTGGCACCATCATCCGTGCTGCTGCTACTGCTGCTGCGCCAACTGCTGAGTCACCCCCACTTCCAAAACGGTGACCTAGTAAGCTAACTCTCTAACTGAATTACAAAGCTAACAATTGCAGATACAAGTCAGCACAAATCGATCGCACAACACACAGCACTGCTTTATCCACTACAACCTCTCCACACAGTACTGAGTAACAGCAAGGAGTTGATTCAAAATGGTATCCGCCTTATATAGAGAGGGGTTGGCCTGGAGTTCTTCTCATTCCTATTGGTTGATAGAGACATTCTGATTGGTCCAATTTAAAAAAAAAATGTATTTCTGTATTGTATTCGTAATCATGACTCGCTCCCATAATTACGGATGTAATTATGGATGTGATTACTAATGCCCTCATAGTAGCAATTCGTAATAGTGGGCGATTACGAACTACAACTACGATGTCGTCTGTAATGACAGCTCATAATTATGACTCGTTTTAAATTACAAGTCATTACACCCAACACCAATGCTCACTGTATTCAAAGCGTAACAAAATTTTTGGGTAATTCAGTTTTTAAAGGGACCCTGAGCAGTAGATAAAAATGAAATCTGTACTTACCTGGGTGTTCCTCCAGCCCACCGTAGGCAGGTAGGTAGTGCCCGGCATCCTCCTGGCTCCTCTCCTGTTCCCGCTGGAAAGTTCATTACCGGCAACATCTGGGCCCAACACTTCCTGAAGGGTGATGCTTCGAGTCATCACGCCGGCCGCTATGGCTATGTGTCATCACGGTGGCCGGTGTGACAGTCCTGACCTGCAATGGTGCGGTTCAGAGTTAGAAAATTGCGCACGTGCAGGACTGTCACGTCGGACGCTGTGATGACGTGTAGCGGCCGGCATCATAACGTGGAGCATCACCATTCAGGAAGTGTTGGGCCAACACTCGCCCGGGTGTCGCCGACTCGCCGGTAATTAAGTCGCCAGTGGAACCAGGAGAGGAGTCAGGAGGATGCTGGGGGAAGCCGACCGATTTCATAAGTACCTGTCACAGACCGCGAGCCGGTCTGCGGGTGGGGTAAATCGATCAGCGTCAGAAATCCTCTTACACGGTCATTTGTTCATCACGAAGGGTAACCCGCATTCGCAATTTGATGAACTGACTCGCGAAGGGAGCGTTCTGATACCAACCGAATCACTCCACACACATATACAATTCAAAGATCTGCCACCAAGCGAGTTACACAGCCCGCTACTGTAATTTTACTAGGACTTGGAGAACGCTATATTAACCCTTAGCAGTATGCAAGAATCTGGGTCAGATCGTTATGTCTGGGCCGGGTTCTCGCATACGGGTTATAAATGTATACTTCTATTAAACACAGGGTAGCGAGTTCAGGAGAATAGGTACGATTGTGTATGTTCAGCAACAGGTCATAACCGCTAAACGATTTTTAAACGTTTAATAACACAAATGCATTACATACAGTTATATACACCTATTAACATATAAAACACAGAGCTTAAAAATAAAAGGAATAAAACAGAAAGTTCTTACTTAGTTAGCTGAGCAGTCCATTTGAATCATGAAGAAAATAGTCCAGTTTAAACGTAGGCATTCAGCTTAAAAGTCCTTTGTACACAACATGCGCCCGGTTCTTCCGTGAGCACATGTCTGGACTTCCCTAGTCGATGTAAATTGAAGAACTGGGTGGAGTTCCTTGCAAACGCTTTTTACTGACCAGAGTTTTGGGGCGGTCACTACCTGGAAAGTAGGTGTGTTGGAGGCAGGGTTACCTCCTGGCAAGTCAGGTTACCACCCACAGACTTGGAGCAAGGAATGTACCAATTATTAATAATTTGTGTAATTCCGCCCCAGATGGGTGCATCGCAGATCCGAGACCATATTCATAAGCAGCATGCGACTCTGTATTAAATGAGACTATACACGCCTAGTCTAACGAATTTGCTCTACGCATGCCGGATAAAGCGGTTTCTCAATTGATTCCTGATAGCTAGAGAAGGATAATTCATGTGAATTATAGACCTGTTTCCTAGGTATCAGGAAATGTAATTTTGGTCTTGCTGTGACAAACCTATTTTGAATTATTAATAAGTTAACGTTCCCTTTGTGTGAAGCTATACGCTTGGAGGGAAATTTTGAATCTCAACCAGTTTGAGCTGGTTTTCCTTTTGGGGAAAGATGAGCTATGTACCAAATGCTGCTCCCCAGGTGGTCTGGCTACTTGTGAAATTCTTTCCTGACACAGGATGTGGGGGAGGTTACTGTACTCAGTAAGAGAGAGGGAAATTGACATCTATTGTGCATTTACCCAAGACTGACAGGAACTGTGCACGACCATGCGAAAGTCGATGGCGCTTACGCGCACGACTTTCGTAATATTCGTCACATCTCTCCCCTACCAGACGGACGCACAGAGTGGGTCTGCATGACCCGCTCTACGCGGCGCTTAGCTACTGAACGGGTTCTCGACTTCTTATCTGACTGCCCGTTAGACAACTCACCAGAAGCATAAGGCCTCATGGTCCGGTGTGTCCCAGTGTCCGCTTTGCAGACGGTGCGATGCACACCAACAGGCTTACCGCTAAAGGCCTGGCTGGGTTTGCGTAGCGCTTCCTGTAAGGGAGAGAGTCGCTGGCTGACATCCGGGTCACTTCCTGACTCTCGGGTGTCAGCCTGCGAATCTGGAAGCAGCGTGGCATACCCCTGCTCTAACTGACTACACCTTGGCACAACATTTTGGTCAGCACAACCTAGGTGGACATTAGAGTACATTTTAAAAAACGAATTAGCCTTTACCTGGGTGGCGAGGCTTGCCCCTTCTCCAGGAAGGATAGAGGGTGGACCTGTGGGCAGTTTTGCACTGGGTTGCTTCTGCAAGGGGAAGACATGCAAGGGTGAGACAGGGAAGGCGCGGCCTGTCTCCACCAGCTGTTTGTTAACAGCAGACAATGGTGGAGCACTCTGGCTGTCATAGCAGGAGGGGAGGTCTAGGCCCCCAGCTGCCTGCTCTGACACCTGGCCTGCTTCCACTGCCCTGGAAGGATATGACCCAGGCAAAACAAGACTGTTACCTCTTAGATTAGAGACTGTCACATTTAAACATACATCATTTTTAGCACTGTGAGATTCAGCATGAAAGCTATTAGCAACATCTGGTACAACATTAACATCACAGTTACGTTCATTTTTCACATGTACACAGGTGTCTGGAACAACAGTGACAGGTTTAGAGTCAGACAAACCATGACTAGACAGCTGTCCATTAGAAACAGGTACCGCTTCCTTCCCTCCTTCCCTAGGAGGGCTAGGTACCATTACCCTGGCTGCCTCCCTCTGTCCCACCCCAAGCTTGTACAGTACCTGAGTGGGTCCAGACTGGCAATCCGGGGTGTTGATCACAGGTTCATAAAAGGATCGTAGGGTGCCAAGATCGGTGCCCAACAGCACAGGCACTGGGATGTCATCTGTCACCCCCACAACTTTTGACTGGCGGCCCCTTCCCCAATCGAGAACAACACGAGCTTTGGCGATGCGTGCGTGTGCGCCACCAACTCCCAAAAGTGTGACACGCTCATTAGGCAGGAAATTCTCCCTGGCTACAAGATGAGAGCGAACCAAGGTAAGCTCTGCGCCTGTGTCACGGAAACCAACAGCGATCTGGTCGTTAACTTCCACGACTTGATGATTTCCGGAAAGTCGAGGATTTGCTGCTCCCATGACGAGGTAGGCGTGTGCAGTAGAGGATGCGCTAGCCACTTCTGCGCTAGGCTCTGGAGACGGCGTCCTCACCTCGGGGCAGGCAGACTTGAGGTGTCCTCGCTGTCCACAGTGGTAACACTTCGGAACATATGTGGCATCAGGCGGATGAGTTGCAGGTGCAGCATCCGGCCTCTGTGGCTGTGGGACCCGATTCCCACGGTTAGCAGGGGGAGGAGAGCTGGGTTGCATAGGTCTCCCCCCTTTCCAGCTCTGGGCTGGAGGTCTGCGGCTGTCCGGAACACGGGTGGCCACAAAAGTGTCTGCAAGTTCTGCGGCAGCTTTGGCGGATTCAGGCTTCCGCTCCAAGACAAACTGCCGGACATCTGGAGTGCAGCAGTTCAGCAACTGCTCCTGTACGATGAGGTCCTCCAGACCTTGGTGAGAGTCTTTTTTGAGGCCCCGTGACCACTGCCTGAACACAGTCAGCAGGCGACTCTCCAGGTCGGTGTAAGAGTCGGTGTGGCCTTTCTGCAGGGAGCGAAACTTTTTGCGATAGACCTCTGGGGTCAACTGGTATTTGGCGATAATTGCAGCTTTTATCGCAGCATAGTCATTGTCTTTCTCAGCGGGTAAGTCCACAAACGCCTCAAGCGCTTTGTCCCGCAAGTTGGGTGTCAGATATCTCGCCCACTGCTCCTGGGGCAGATGATGCTGACGACAAGTCTTTTCAAAGGAGTGTAAATAAGTGTCCGGGTCGGTTCCCTTCTCCATTTCTGGGAATTTAAACTTTGGAGTCCCAAACGGGCCTGCTGTGGGCCGGGGTTCCGGAGCACTTTGCGAGGGATTTTGGCCTTGCGCTCGCAGGTTGGCCATTTCAAGGTCATGTCTGCGTGCGGCTGCTCTCTCCTCTCTTTCCGCTTCTCTCTCAGCAAGCCACCGGCGCTCTGCCCGTTCCGCTTCTCGCTCTGAGGCTTCCATTTCCGCCTGGCGCTGGCGTTCTGCACGGTCAGCATTTTCTCTGACAATCTGCATGTACAGCTCAGGATTTGTCTCCAACAGCCTTTGTAATCCAGGTTGCATTCCAGCATCAGGAACACAGAACAGGTTGGCATGGGCGGGCTCCTGCCGGCCACCATGCTCCTCAGCAGTTACAGCGACCGGTTCAGACGCGGTACCGTTTTCCTCTGGGTCGGGAAGTGGGTTGCTTTGCTCCAACCGCTCACTTTCCTCTGCCCCAGTTACAGCACCGTCTGAACCAGGAGTGTGCTCTCCCAGCATCTGCTCCGGCTGGGTATTCAGTCGCAACAAGTCCTCGATCAATTGCGATTTCTTTTTTCTATAAGTCACAATGCCTTTTTCCTCACACAAGTTTACTAGGTCTGCCACTGACATTTTCTTGTATCTTGCTGCAGCCATTTTTGCCAAATAAAAGATAGGATAGCAAAAGAGATTGGGGGGGGAACTCTGTGCTACACGTTTAGTCTATATAAATGGTAATGCACCGGTTATCGACCACAGATTTTTGATCTGTTCTAGCAGGTTAATCAAATAACGTTGCCGTTGATGTTCTGAACATACACAAATCCCAAAAAGCTGCCAACCAAATGTCACAGACCGCGAGCCGGTCTGCGGGTGGGGTAAATCGATCAGCGTCAGAAATCCTCTTACACGGTCATTTGTTCATCACGAAGGGTAACCCGCATTCGCAATTTGATGAACTGACTCGCGAAGGGAGCGTTCTGATACCAACCGAATCACTCCACACACATATACAATTCAAAGATCTGCCACCAAGCGAGTTACACAGCCCGCTACTGTAATTTTACTAGGACTTGGAGAACGCTATATTAACCCTTAGCAGTATGCAAGAATCTGGGTCAGATCGTTATGTCTGGGCCGGGTTCTCGCATACGGGTTATAAATGTATACTTCTATTAAACACAGGGTAGCGAGTTCAGGAGAATAGGTACGATTGTGTATGTTCAGCAACAGGTCATAACCGCTAAACGATTTTTAAACGTTTAATAACACAAATGCATTACATACAGTTATATACACCTATTAACATATAAAACACAGAGCTTAAAAATAAAAGGAATAAAACAGAAAGTTCTTACTTAGTTAGCTGAGCAGTCCATTTGAATCATGAAGAAAATAGTCCAGTTTAAACGTAGGCATTCAGCTTAAAAGTCCTTTGTACACAACATGCGCCCGGTTCTTCCGTGAGCACATGTCTGGACTTCCCTAGTCGATGTAAATTGAAGAACTGGGTGGAGTTCCTTGCAAACGCTTTTTACTGACCAGAGTTTTGGGGCGGTCACTACCTGGAAAGTAGGTGTGTTGGAGGCAGGGTTACCTCCTGGCAAGTCAGGTTACCACCCACAGACTTGGAGCAAGGAATGTACCAATTATTAATAATTTGTGTAATTCCGCCCCAGATGGGTGCATCGCAGATCCGAGACCATATTCATAAGCAGCATGCGACTCTGTATTAAATGAGACTATACACGCCTAGTCTAACGAATTTGCTCTACGCATGCCGGATAAAGCGGTTTCTCAATTGATTCCTGATAGCTAGAGAAGGATAATTCATGTGAATTATAGACCTGTTTCCTAGGTATCAGGAAATGTAATTTTGGTCTTGCTGTGACAAACCTATTTTGAATTATTAATAAGTTAACGTTCCCTTTGTGTGAAGCTATACGCTTGGAGGGAAATTTTGAATCTCAACCAGTTTGAGCTGGTTTTCCTTTTGGGGAAAGATGAGCTATGTACCAAATGCTGCTCCCCAGGTGGTCTGGCTACTTGTGAAATTCTTTCCTGACACAGGATGTGGGGGAGGTTACTGTACTCAGTAAGAGAGAGGGAAATTGACATCTATTGTGCATTTACCCAAGACTGACAGGAACTGTGCACGACCATGCGAAAGTCGATGGCGCTTACGCGCACGACTTTCGTAATATTCGTCACAGTACCGATTTCATTTTATCTACTGCTCAGGGTCCCTTTAACTTTGCAATTTAGACCAGAGTGTTTTCAATTCAAGTGGATCCCACTTTCTACCACAAGTTTAGTGTATCTGCAGCTGCTGACAACTGCCTGAAAGAAACATGTCACGTCTATGCGGGCACCGTGTGATGGGACTAGCAGGTAAGAAGCAGCTGGATCCTCTTCTAAGTAAGATCACGGCAACAAAAGGTGCAACACTCTGCATGCCGCCACCTCTGATGTTGTGCTGTGTGCGGATTACTGTGCAGCTAGCGGTCAAGAATAAGACGAAACGTTTTGTGCTGCTGCCGCTGTGCGCGTAGGAGAAAGAAGACATTCTTGTGTGGAAAAAAAAATGTTGAAGTAAAGAGATGCTTAAAGAAAAAGTGAGACAATCATTTTATTATTATTCATTTATACAGAGCTGACATTTTCTGCAGTGCTGTGCAAAGTACACATGTGCAAAGTACGATGAGCAAATTCATGTCGCTGAGTGACCTTCAGAGGGGCTTCTAATCTAATCCTTCCCATGGTCATGTGTTGTAGTCTAATGTCTTTTTTATAGTTTATGGCCAATTTGGAGGTGAGGCAATTAACCTAGTAGTGTGTGTTTTTGGGAAGCAGGTGGAAATTGGACTGCCCAAAGAAAACCCGCACAAATACAAGGAGAACAGAGATACTGGGTGCTGTGAGATAGCTTTAAAATGATTTCCAGTAACCTAAGGCTGCTTTCACAGTAAGACGTTACAGGAGCACATTAGTGCAGCCTGTAACGCATCCCAACTCACAGCAATGATTAATCAATGGGCTGTTTACAGTGTCCACGTTGCGTTACATTGTAATGCAGCACGTAAGTTGAAAGTGCTGCATGCTGTGCGTTATGCGCGGCTAAGCCGCGTTAGACTGTGTGCACATGATCAGTAGTGTTGGAGGAGGAGGTCTTCCCTCCTCCTCCTCGGCCAGCCACATGGCTAATTAATATTCACTGCACGGTGTGACGTGCAGTATTTACTTCCTGGAGCGCCGCTCTGTGCGGCGATTGGCTGGCGGGACCACGTGATGCCGCATGCGTCCAAGAGTACGCATCACGGCATCACGGACGCCAGAGTGAGCTGAACAACGCGGCTCACTCTGACGTCCACATCCAAGAGCAGCAGGCGTTGCGTTAGGGGCACGTTATGCGACCATAACGGCCCCTAAAACGCAACGTCTTGGTGTGAAAGTAGCCTTAAGGGAAGAAAAGGCACAGGAAGACCAAGAGGTCAACTTAGTATAGCAATTCTGAACAACATGTAAATGCAAGTGGCACTCACAAACCTCGATTGCCAATCAAGCAGCTGCCGCTCATGTGAGGGATGCCTGTCCCCATCCAGGAGTGTAAATTCTTCTCTCTCTGTACTATATTAACTTTTGGGTACTGTCTATTGGTTAGTTTAATGTACACCTGAAGCATGAAGGTGGGGAGGGGCTTAGTTTTTACTACTACTACTACTACTACTACTACTACTACTACTACTCCCCCCCTCCCCCTACTTAAAAATGACTCGGGTTATAAAGTTCCAGAGATACAAACAAAGTTGTTTTCAAATACACAATACTGTTTTTGTATTACATATTTTTGTTATTAAATGTTACAGTATTATATAAACTGGTATAAGTAGCTTAAAACACTTTAAAAGCACATTGAAAACAACAACAAAACATAGTTTATAATACCGTATTTTTCTGAATTTAAGACGCATGGGGAGAAAAAGTCACTGCGCCCAATTACAGGGTGCCCCCGACTTATGAATGCCCGCCGATATGGACCGATTACCTGCCGCGATGTCGAGTCTCCGATCGTCACTGGAGCCAATAGATGAGGTGAGAGACGCGCTGCGGGGGGGGGGGCAGAGGAGGACAAACGGGGCAGAGGAGGATACGTAGGGAACACAGTGGGACACATGGGGGTAACAGGAGGACACATAGGGGACACAAGAGGACACATGGGGGGGCACAAGAGGTGCAAGTGGGACACAATAATTGTGGGGAGGAAATCTACAGGACACACCTGGACCATGGATGCACCAGGTTTAGTATATATTTTTTCCCTGGTTTTTGTCCTCTAAACCTAGGTGCATCTTAAACTTTTGCTGCCCGTGTCACGCCGATGGGCCGTGGATACAGCGGCAGCCCCAGGACCACCATAGCCGGTTGGCATAAGGTCCTTGGGGCGGGGATTGCAGGAGATCGCGCATCTCCGCATGAATAACGGCTGTCCCCTCCATTGGCTCAGGGGTGATCCGCTGTCATAGGCTGAAGATAGGCTGCCAGGGAGGGTAGGGCCAGTGTAAAAATAAAAAATAACTACACATTTTTATTTAAAAATAAAACAAACAAATATTTATAAAAAAAAATAAACACTGGGGGAGGGATCAGACCCCACCAGGAGAGAGCTCTTTCGGTGGGGAGAAAAGGGGGGGGGGTCACTTGTGTGCTGTGTGGTGCGGCCCTGCAGCGAGGCCTTAAAGCTGCAGGGGCCCAATTTGATAAAAAATGGCCTGGTCTTTAGGGGGGTTTAATACTGCGGTCCTCAAGTGGTTAATAAAGTCTGGGGCATCTTATATTCTTAAAGGGAACCAGAGACGCCGGAATCCTAAAAAGAAAAAATTATTTTATACATACCTGGGGCTTCTTCCAGCCCCATAAGCCTGCATCGCTCCCACGCCGCCATCCTCCGCTTCCTGGATCGCCGGTACCGGGTCCCGTCACTTCCTGCGGACGCAGCCAAATGTCCGCATGAGCAGGGGCTCCCTCCATACTCTTACGCATGCGGCTGCGCAGTATGCAGCTGCACGCGTACGAGTATGCTGGGAGCCCCTGTGATGCGGACAATTGTCCGCGTGCTGCCGCGGACTGGCCGAAACTACGGGACCCGGTACCGCCGGATACAGGAAGCGGAGGAGGGCGGCGTGGGAGCGATCCGTGCGTATGGGGCTGGAGGAAGCCCCAGGTATGTATAAAATCTTCTTTCTGGGGCCTCTGGTTCCCTTTAAAGATATGGTATATGTCCAAATACAGAGTTGTCCAAAAGTAAATAATTAATCCACATTTCACCATATTTAACACAGGAACAACAAATGTTCACCGGGAACTGTTCACCACCAGTGAACATGCTCCTCCATCACGACTTACTTGCAGATGCCTAGTCCAGAATATGCTTGTCCAAGTTAGCCAGAAGGAACCTATTCCACATACACTATGTTGAATGGGTATAGAGGAACCTTGTGCTGGACAGGTGGACTGTTGCAGGATTTTAGAAGCTTCTAGACCATCCAGAAGCTCCCCACTACTAAGGTACATTGTTTATTCCCATGTTGGCTCATGAAATGTGTTGTCTTGTTATGTGCTGAAGAGGGACAGACCACCCCATAGAGTTCTGGTTGTGAATCTAATGTTGGACTCTCTCGGTGCAAACCACTGAGCCGCCCTGCAAAACACAGAAACAAAATATATGTTTAGGGTTTTATACTCTAATTATTTAGAAAACCTCAAGCGCAAATGTCAGCAGATAAACAACCCATCAATCTAGTGCTTAAGTTTTTTTTAGAAGTTTCACTTGAAAGTGGATCTGAACTCTTGTACAGGACAGAAGGAAAACATAGAGAAATGCACCCTGTATGTATTTAGAGAGTTTAACCTCCTTGCCGGTTATCCAGAGCTCAGCTCGGGGTAACCTGCGTAGGAGGATTTCTCAGGCCCCGCTGGGCCGATTTTCAAATTTTTTTTTTTTTACTGCACGCAGCTAGCACTTTGCTAGTTGCGTGCAGTTTCCGATTGCCGCCGCTCGCCGCCGATTCGCCGCTACCTGCCTCGCCCCCCCCCCCCTCCAGACCCCTTGCGCAGCCTGGCCAGTCAGTGCCAGGCAGCGATGAGGGGTGGATCGGGATTCCCTCTGACGTCCCGACGTCCATGACGTCGGTGGCGTCATCCCGACCGGGGAAACCCAGCAGGAAATCCCGTTCTGAAAGGGATTTCCTGCTTACTCTGATCGCCGAAGGCGATCGGAGTGGATAGGGCGATGCCGCTTTTCAGCGGCTGTCATGTAGCAAGCCCTGGGCTCGCTACATGATATTAAAAAAAAGAAAATTAAAAAAAGTGCTGCGCTGCCCCCTTGCAGCCAGAATTGGAACAGCAAGGGGGTTAACCTATCTTATTCCCCCTCATCTATGACTAAGTGAAATTTTATCTCTCGGCTGTGTGAGTTGGCTGCCTCTGCAATGTGGTATAGGAGCACTTGAGAAAGGGCCTCTGCCCGAAACGTTGTGCTTTTCTGTGTGCTGTATCACCGCTATGGATCAATAAATACTTTTTTGTATATTACACGTCGGAGGGTCGCGTCCTATGTGGAAACTGGAACTTTTGAGTTAGCTGCCTCAGCAGAGCAGCTTATTTGTAAACACAGGGTGTTGACCCTATGTCTGCTTCCATGAAAGAGGAAATAAACACACTACAGATTTATTGCAGGATTTGTATAGCTGTGACAAAAATGTTTTTTCTCTAAAGGTTATTATACTGATGCTTATCTTTTTGAGCAGAGAGGAAGTTCTGAGTTCAGGTCCGCTTTAAAGTGTCTCTGAATTCAAAGCTGAAAAGTCCATTACTCATGTCTAGTTGTGTCACACAAATAAAACACTATTATATAATAAAATAGCCTTCCTTTTTGCTAGAAAAAAAGACTGGTCAGGAAGTGCCAGGCCAGCTCCTGTGTGTAGCCTAGGGCAAGAGAGAGAGGTTGTGCATATGGTTACAAAAGCTGTGTGATCACAGAGAACTTCAACAATCATATCTCAGTCTGAGCTACACGCAGGAGTGCAGAGTGAAATAACAGAACGAAAAACAGTTTAAGTATGGTATAAATTCTCTGTATTAGCGCTGGTAGGCATACAAAGCTCGATAATGAGCAATAATCAATAATTCCCCAGAATCGATCTGGTAACAGTGATCAATCTTACTACTAATCCTCATCTACTAATCCCCATCTAGCAGTGGCTGGGTAGTGTACTGGTAACATAGTAGACCAGGGTTTGCAGGGCTGGGTTTACCATAAGGCAAAGTAGGCACGTGCCTACAGGCGCCTGATGATGGAGGGGTGGCTCAATCCCTTCCTCTAGCTCCTCCCTCCTTCCCTATGCTGAATCCCGAGTGGAGTTTAAATGAGAGTTTATTCATCCGGCTGTCTGCATTCCACTGCCGAGATTTCCCTGCAGTTGGGGGCACCACTAACTACTTAATCCTGAGGGTACTTCTGGCTACCTAATGCTAAGGGACACCTGTAGCTACCTATGACGGGTAAGAGAGAAGTTACAGCTGGCCCAGCCAGCACACTTACGGTGCAGTTTAGTGGGGGTTTGTTGCTTCCTAGAGGGCAAAAGGTGCCAGGACATAAGTGCCTATAGGCTCCTGTGGTGTAAATCTGGTCCTGAGGGTTTGAATCTTGTCTCTTCATATTTTGTAAGCCAGCACCTATTCAATAAGGAGTCCTTGGGCAAGGCTCCCTAACACTGCTACGGCCTGCTGAGCATGCCCTAGTGGCTGCAGCTCTCAAGTGCTTTGAGTATGACAGGAGAAAAGCGCTATACAAAAATGTTTCTGTCTATTTTTAATGTCAACTCAGTCCTATTTGACAATTACTGCTTGAATCAGCGCTGCGTGCAGTGGCCAATCCTATCGCCAGATTTCTGGATAGGCCACAAAGGCCCAGGCCTCGGGCAACTGCTGTTTAGAGGTGTGGCTGGACTAGGAAGAGAAAGCTTCATATAGAAAACAGAGGGAGCAACACGTGGAACCCTGCAGCCCAAGGAAGCTTTACATGGGAGAGGAGGGCTGCAGTCAGGGCCGGATTTACCATAAGGCACTGTAGGCACGTGATTGGGCAAGGGCGGGGTTTTAATTGTCCCCTTTATAATTAAAAACCACAGAGAGCGATCCCCCATGACAGCGCCGCAAGCTCCGCCCACTTGCGTCAGGATCCGGCGGCCGCAACTACAGGGACAGACAGGGCAGGCTGATTACACATGCAAGGTCTATTCAGCTCTTCCCGCCCACCGCCGTTATCATGTCTGCACGCAGCGCTGCAACTTAGTGAGCACAGTAGCTGCGTGCATCGGGGGAGTGGGCGGCGTGATTTTTCACGCTTCAGTCTCTGCTGGCTAGAATTGGGAGAAACCACGTGGGTGGCCAGGACTGAGCGGGCATCACTTGCCTGTGAAACTAGTCTGCCTGCGCCCATTGCCCTGAACGAGGAGGTGAGAGACCAGTCCAGCGGAGGTAGGCAAAAAGCTCCGCTCTGCTCCCCTCTCCTGTCCTGTTCACAATGCAGCCAGCTTGTTTATTGAAGTGACAGGCGGGGAGGGGGGCAGACGAAACAGCCGTGAGGGAAAGCCTTGTCCTGTATAGGCTACAGCTCCGCCCCCTGTGTGTATGCTATTGGGGGCTTGAGGGGCACGCTGTATCTGATCTTTCCCATATGATCTGTGACACTAGGGAGAAGGGGTCAGGGCAGGGGGCCAGGGCACACACATCTGCAGTGCAGAGTTTGCTGACAGCGCGATGGATTCCCTGCTGCTTCCGTTCCAGCCTGTTAGAGACATGTCACCTGGCTGCGAGAAACTTCAGTTCAAGATGCTGTGAACGGTACTTTCCCTTCTGTAAAGTTAGCTAGCTCATTGAATGGAGTAGGGGGAGTGGTGGTTTTGTTTTTTTATGTGTGTGATTGTGTGTGTGAGTTTAATGTGTGTGTGTGATTGTGTATGTGAGTTTAATGTGTGTGATTGTGTGTGTGTGAGTTTAATGTGTGTGATTGTGTGTGTGTGTGTCAGTTTCCACTACAAAAGTGATGCGACTGCGGCTACCTAGCCACATCGCATCACTTCTGCATTTCCTGATGCGGAAGTGAATTGAGATGAGACGCTGCTGCGGGCGGATGCGGCCGTGCGAGAATCTGCAACATGCTGCAGATTCTCGGATCGCTCCGCACCGCTCCACACCACTCCGCACAATATGCACGCAGTGGAAACTCTTCCATTGCCGTGCATGTGTTTTTAGCACACCTGCGGTGCAATGCGGCTATGTAGTCGCATCGCACCGCTCCTAGTGGAAACGGGCCCTAATCTGTGAGCGTGTGTGATCTTGGTGTCTGATCTGTGTGTGAGTGTAATGTGTAAGTGTGTGTGTGCGTGTGCGTGTGATCTCTGAGTGTTAGTGTGTGTGTGGTGTACGCAATGAAAGGACACCTAAAAATGTGGGTGCCCAGGCAAGCTGATAGTAGAATATCGGTAGATTTACCAATATTTTACTATTAAAGAGTAAAGAAGGAAATGAAAGAAGTAAAATATCGGTATGAAATACCGATATTTTACTTTAGCTCAACCTACTCCTACTCTCGCACAGAACCATCCACCTGACATCTAACCCTAACATCCCACACTGCACAGACACCTTACTGACATAACTCTATACACCCATTCTGCATAAACACCGTACCTAACCCTAACCGCCCCCTTCTCGCACGAACACCCTTCCTGATGCTTAAAGGGGTTCTGTGGGGGTTTCTGAGAAGAAAAACAGACACTTACCTTGGGCTTCTATCAGCCCCCTGCAGCGGTAATGTCCCACACCGTCCTGCTCCCATCCGCAGTTCCCCACAGCCGGCACCGGGCTATTATTCGTCTGACACACAGACGAATAATGCGCGATACTGCGCCTCCGCTCGCGTCATCTGAGGCTTACTGCGCAGGTGCAGTACAAAGGTTTCTTGTACTGCGCCTGCGCAGTAAGCTTCCGATGACGCAGGCGGAAGCGAGCGGGTGCGCGGCCACTCTAGCGCAGCTGCAGTTGGATCCCATGCCGCTTAGACCGGGGCCGGCGGCGGAGAACGGCAGATGGGAGGAGGACGGCGTGGGACATTACCGCTGCACGGGGCTGATAGAAGCCCAAGGTAAGTGTCTGCTTTTCTCCTCAGAAACCCCCCACAGAACTCCTTTAACTGCCCTGTCCCCTCCACACAAACACCCTACCTGACACCTAACCTTAACCGTGCTCCCACCACCAATCGCCACAGAAAAAGAAAAAACATGATTTTTTCATGCGCTGCCATAGACCTATTGTAATAGTGGCACTGAGGAGTAATTTGATCACCCGATGAATATCGGGTTGGACCGATAGGCTGCTTTTTATCACTCTGCTGCTTTTTCAATGCCTTGCATAATTTTGTTTTCTAACAAGGGGGCGTGACTTGGGGTGTGGCCTGTGCCTAGGGGCAGGGTTTAGGGCGCCAAATCCTGTGTGCCTATAGGCTCCTCAGCTCTAAATCCGGCCCTGGCTGCAGTACATGAAAACTACAAATTATATGGGAAAGGGGGCTCTACATGGAATGTAAGGGTGGCACTGGCCACAGTACATGGAAAGGGAAGCACAGGAGAGCTAGCCTAATGATGGGAAAAGTGTAAATCTAGCCTTGACCAATACCCAACCACTCCGCCCTGTACACTTAACAGAGATTTTCCAGTGTGCATAATCACCCTTTTGGTCAATAAACTGCCCCATGTCAAATGTAAGTTGATAAGTTGTGCACTCTGTAAGCGTTATACCCCCAGCTGATTTGTTCAGAGTGAAGATCCAGGTTGTTACAAATGTGGAACCGGTTATCTTTAAAAAAGCAGTATTCTGCTTGATGACCACAAAAAGCTTCCAATCTTCCTCCGTGTTAGCTCAGTCGTGCTTTACGAACGCTAGTATTAAATTCATGCTGTCAGACTTGTGCAATCACATAGTTCCATCTGTAATATGTGTAAAAATTAAAACACTTCTTTTAATATGTAAAAAAAAAAAACCCTCTGAAGGAAGAAATGATAACAGCATGAGCTCGCCTCAAACTGCTGCAAGTCAGCTCAATAAAATAAAATCACAGCAGAACTCACTTGATGGGGCTACAGGTGGTACCGTGATAACACAAGTATTTCTAACTTGCACTAGTGCTAAGTACAATACAAACTCAAATAGAGTCTATGTGAAAGGTCTTATCTGGTGGAAGATTTGTAAAGCCTCTTAAAATGGATGTATGAGAACATAATGGGGTCAGACAAGGACAAAGAGAGACTACAGCCAAAAGTGTCCTGGTGTTCTACAAGATTAGCTGCATCATGACAACCTGTAAAAGCAAACCGTGATCTCTTTAAGTTACTGAAAGGGTTCATTGATGATGTTTTACTATGCTGGGTGGGTTGTGCAGCAAAAGCTCCTCAGATTGTTCTTTGAACACTAATTACAGTAGGTAAAACTGAGCAAACACAGCAGAGTTTTCCTCTTTTTTTTTTCTTGAAGGATTCAGTGATTGTGACTGAGCATGTGCAGATCTGTAAGCAGAGCAGACAGACCTTTCCTCACCAAAAAGGTTGAAATGAATCTGATGATATATGATATACATGTAATAACTTGTGTTGTTGAAAAGCTCCCTGTTCAATCTGCTGGCCAGTCAATTGAATAGGTCCAAATTCTTTGGGTTGGTGAACGCAAACATATTGGGGTTGAACTTAATGTTGACCCAAATTCATACACCAACCCTATTAATAACAGATCCTGGTAGTGCTATACTCTGAGCTGTGGGGACCTGTGATTCTTACACAGATGACATTACTAACAAGACAAATGCAAATAGGATAACTCCATGGGCATCAAAGAATAGGAAAACAAGCTTTTAGTGTATGTTATGGGAGACTGTAATTCCGCTTGTATCTGAATAAGATCTTTGTTGCATCATAGAAAAAATCCAGGCAAGCTAAACTCATATGTATTCATTTACACAGATCTGACTTCATTTCATTGTCTATCGGAATGAACAGGCCTTTAAGTATAAAAAATAAAATCACATAGTGCAGGAAGGGGCTACTGAGATGAGTAACTGTCATCTTATATCTCCTAGCAGTACTATTTTCTAGACAGGCTTTAGCACTATTACTGCATTTTTAGTGTTCCTGTTCAACTTAGAAGTTCTGCTTCTTGTCTTCCTTCCACCATATTATAAATTGAAAAAAAGGAAGGGGAGATTTCCTTGTAAATAGCACAGTAATTGTATACAGACCAGATGTCAGGAGCAGAGCAGGATCACCCACCAGGCAACCTAAGCAGGTGCTTGAGGCCTAGTGAGTGTCAAGGGGCCCACCTGCCATCTTCTTTAACCTCGCTCCACTTATCAAAATCACCACAAGGGGGCCCCAAATTTACTACCTTGTCCAGGACCCCATTACATCTTAATCCATCTTTGGTCAGGTGTACAGAGATCTCCCCAACTAAGTCCCCACAAATAAATAAACGTTTGGGTGGTTCAACTATCCAATGTCCTCAATGATTATTATTACCGTATTTTTTGGAATATAAGACACACTTTTTCTCCCCATTGGCACCGTTGACTTCAATGGAGTTCAGGCGAAAAGTGGGTGATTCTTTTATTCCAAAGATAAGGAAAGAGCTATGCAGAGTGTGTAAGGAAGCCACTGGTATACCGTAGCTGCTCCAGCTGCCGCGATCATCTCCCCCTGGCTCCAGGTCTGGCGTCTTGTGTGGTCCTCTTCATCTTCCACGCACATCCCGAGAGGACCCAAAGCCAGGGGGAGAGGATCGCTGTGGCAGGAGTAGGTACAATATTAAAGTGAAAGTATACTGCAGTGTAGTGTAGTTTAGTTAAGTGCAGTGAAGTGTAGTTTAGTCAATTGTAGTGTAGTGTAGTTAAGTGCAGTGCAGTGTTAGTGTATCTTGATTAAAGAGAATCTGTACTGTCCAATTTGTACAATAAAAAACATACCAATCGAGTCACTGTTATCTCCTGGATCCCTCTTTGCCGTTTCCGCCACTCCCCGATCCTGGCTTTTAATCGCCAGTTTTAGGCAGTGTTTACAAAAATGAAGTGATGTTTGTGTGTGTGTATATATACATATATACACACACACACACACACACACACACACACTAATATGTGTGTATATATATATATATATATATATATATATATATATATATATATATATATATGTAATGTTATAGTATACTATAAGTTTTTATAACATAGTGAATCACCTGCACTCCAGTCTGGGATTTCCACAGTTTCTCAGCATGTGACGGGCAGCTCCCTCCCCCCTCAGCCTCAAGAATAAACAATGCACACAGAGCCTGCAGGGGGCGTGCATAACTTGTATTCATTACAACAGAGGCAGTCCATTCCTTCCTGGGTCAACAAAGCTTGACAAAGAAAAGATTAGATATATTACAGAGACAGTGCAACTTGAAAAGGCTGCAGTAATTCAGACCACATTAGAACAGGTATAGGAACTCATAGAATAAAAGAAATAGGCTGAAAGATTTGTTACAGAGTCTCTTCTAGTGTGATGTAATGCAGTGTAGTGTAGTGTAGTGTATTGCTGTGTAGCTTAGTTGGTAGGGCAGCAGGAATAAATGTAGTGTAGTGCAACTGGTAGGGGCAACAGGGATTAGTGTAGTGTAGCTGGGCCCGGCAGTGTAGTGTAGATAGAGTAGTTTAGAGACAGGTTTTTTTGGGGTAAAAGATCCAAAAGACGCCCCTGCACTTTAGATCAACCTAGGTTTATTTTTTCCCCTGATTTTTGCCCTCAAAACCTAGATGCGTCTTATATACCGTGGTGTCTTATATTCCAAAAAATACGGTATTTTTTATTGTGTTTGTGTGTGGATGGAGTTAGGACAAACATCAATAAAAACCATTTAATGCTCTTAGTAAATAGTTGCAAAAGATAGCCGTGTAAATGAAAATACAAACAAGTAAAACCAGCAATTATACAGTAATTATATGAAGCCCAGGACGTTCCTGCACTCGTTTTACTAACAGGGTAAAGTGTGTGTTTATAAGAGAAGAATGTAATATTTGCACCACCAGGAAGATTCCCCATTTCTGACTCTCGTTTAGTGTTAATAACCAAACGTGTAATTACAATATCCAGCAAAGCAGAAAATCGTCCCCGAGAACATTTAATGAATGTCACATTCTCGCTGCCTTCTGCAGACCCCAGAGATGGGGTGGGCGCCTGCTCTCCTTTTCATATCTGAAAACAATGAAAAAAAATATAGTGTGAATACAGAAGCCTTCCCATCTGCTGCCATTTCAATGCGACGACAGGCTAATTAAAGGACGTCTTTATTAATACTGGAGATTACATTTTGAAATGTGTTTAGGAGGGTCATCTTGTCTCTCTGAGAATTTTGTTTTCATCGAGGCTTTTGCTGCAGAGTGCACAGCAATGACAAACTGTACAAAATTGTCCATTACTGGTAGGCTAGTGCTCTGGGGACGCCAACTAAATGTTCTTGTTCAGAGAGATGGAGAAAATTGCAAAGCACAGAGTCATGAAATAGGATGCTGCAGTCTTAAGTCTGCTAAACACTTTCAATTATGATTGTCCAATCACTGACCAATTTTACCACCTTCATGTAGTATAAGGGTCAGCACAGTGGCATAGAGGTTACACTTGCCTTGCAGCGATAGGTCCCCGGTTGGATTCCCAGCCAGGGCACTATCTGCAAGGAGTTTGTATGTTCTCCTCATGTCTGTGTGTGTTTCCTCTGGGTGTTGCTGTTTCCTCCCACATCCCAAAAACATACTGTATAGGTAAGTTAATTGGCTTCCCCCTAAAATTAGCCCTACACTACGATACAAATACTACAAGATACATATATAGACATATATAGTCCTATGTAGGGATTAGATTGTGAGCCCCGTTGAGGGACAGTTAGGTAGCAAGACAATATACTCTGTACAGCGCTGCAGACTATGTCAGCGCTATATAAATACTAAAAAATAATAATAAATAATAACAGATGTTAAATACTATGAGCAGATTGTGTAGGTAATCATTTATACTACATGAAGGTAGCAAAATTGGTCAGTGATTGGCCAATTATAATTGAAAGTGTGTACCAGGCTTAAAGACCTTACAGGATCTAGCTGCTCTTGGTTGCACACAGCTTAAAGAGACACAGAAGCAAAAAAAAAAAAAGATATGATATAATGAGTTGGTTGTGTAGTACAGCTAAGAAATAAAGCATTAGGAGCAGAGACATACGTCTAATATTGTTTCCAGTACAGAAAGAGTTAAGAAACTTCACTTGTTATCTATGCAAATTGCCATTGAGCTCCATGACTTTCAAAGTCGCAGAGAGTTCTGTTTTCTGAAGGTTGTTATCTGAACTGTATTGTTTTATCTTTTGCAGAGAACAGTTCAGGACAGGTCAAAAGTTCACTACCTGTTTTGTAAAAAAAATGAGAATGCCGAATAGTGTGTAAACTGCAAATATTAGAGATTGATGCAATGTTATAAAAAAGCTGTATAACTGAAAATAAAAATATGGGAATATTTTTTTTGCTACTAATGTTCTAGTAATTATCCATACTACACAACCAATTCATTATATCATAATTTTTTTTCCGCTTCAGTGTCTCTTTAACAAGTGACTGCTGGACTGCTGGAGATGCATGGTCCGGTGACGGGAGTAAGGTTTGCTGCTGGTGGTATTTTTTCTGCTGGATTCTTCTCTTGATTTCAACATATCCCTCTGTATCCTTTACAACTTGGGAGGGGGAGGGAGAGTTGACTGAATTACAAAATGCTATATTTTTGTATAATTCCAATATTCAGTAAAACATTGGCATGCAGTACAGTGCCTTATATATCTAACAAGATATGCTGCCTATTTAGAATGTGGGTGATGCATGTCTTTAATTAAAAGAGCACTATTGCGAAAACAGTGACTATTGGATATTATATCCCTATCCCCCGGTGCTGTTAAAAAAATAATTATTTCAAATACTAAACGGCATGTTTAAAAGTGAATTGTCTTTTTCTGTCTATCATTTACTATTTTATGCTGATTGCTGTCAGGCTGTGTCACTGTGGTTCATTACATTACTCCATGGGTTAGGCCAACAGCTGCAGTTATAATTCACAAAGCTGTACTTCACCTCACATGTTTACCTGTCAGGCTGTGGAAGCGGTGTTGGTTTACTCCAATGGCTTTCACAGCATCTATGAGACCCCCAGAGAGTGTTTTTTATGCATAGATCAGAGAGCCTGCCACATAGAGCAGATAGTAGTGGCTGGTGACAGGGCCGGTTCTCTCATGAAGCAAGGTGAAACACTTGCATCAGGTGCAGAGATTACAGGGGCAGCATTTTTATACCGTGAGCGGGCTGAAGAGGTCATCATTGGGGAAAAGAAGCTTGTTGTGCTGTGTGAGCACAGTTAGTGAGGAGGGTGGAGGCAGGAGAGCAGCAGTGTTTCATTTGAAGTAAATGAATCAGAGTAAATTGTCGGATGCAGTGCAATCATTCCAAATCGGGAAGGGAGGCGCATTCTTACAAGTTTGCCTCAGGCAGCAAAAAGTCTAGGACCAGCCCTGGCTGGTGATAGTGATGAGCACAGATTTCACATAGACGTCATTTTGCATTACAATGCAAAATCATATTGTGAAATTTGGGGAAAAATCATAATTTTATCTGTAATAGTAATCATTCTCAATTTCACGTAATTTTCACATAACTTTAGTGGTGAATAACAATGTCCCCATACATGCTATTGCCACAAAAATGCTGCCTGTGTTAAGGAGAATAGTGGGAACAAGTTTTAAAAAATAATTTTTCAAAAAGACTGTCATTTTAAAAAACATTTTTTCTTTACATTTTTAAAATCACTTTTCTCAAAAACTCAGAATCAGAATCAGAATCAGAATCAGCTTTATTCGCCAAGTATGCCAGAGGCATACCCGGAATTGTTTTTGGAGCACATGGCAAGGCGTTTGTACATACATACATAAAACTTACATACATACGGCGTAGGGTGGGCTACATAAACATGAAAAAAGAAAAACATGGTAAGAGGCATTCAATCAATCAAGGGAAATATGCATTTCACAAGCAACAAGCTGGCCTGTAGGGGTCAGTTGGAGTTCAGTTGGAGTACCACTTGGGGGAAGAAGGTACTCCAGCGTCTGGTGGTTCTGGTGGGGACGGCCCTGTAGCGGCGGCCCAGTGGGAGGAGCTTGAAGAACCGACTGCCCGGGTGGGAGGGGTCAGTCGATATTCTGGTGGCCCTCGTCCTCATTCTGGCCGTGTGGAGGAGATCGAGGGGTGGCAGTGGCAGTCCGATGATCTTTTCTGCAGTGCTGATTACTCTGCGGAGTTTGTACTTATCGCTAGCAGATGCCCCTGCGTACCAGACGATGAGGGATGAGCAGAGAATGGACTCCACAGTGGCAGTGTAGAAACTCCTGAGCAGCTGGCGTGGGATGCCAAATTTTTTCAGTTGGCGCAAGAAAAATAACCTCTGCTGTGCCTTTTTCTGCGTTATTGTGGTGTTCTGCCCCCATTTTAGGTCTTTAGTGATGGTAGTGCCGAGGAATCGGACACAGGGGACCCTGGAGACTTCGTTGTCCCCTATGAAAATTGGATGGAGAGGGGGTGGGCGTCTCCTAAAGTCCACTACCAGTTCCACTGTCTTTGCCGCGTTGAGGACTAAATTGTTATCTGTGCACCAGTTGCAGATCCTATCTATCCCGCTGCGGTAGGCATCCTCATTGTTACTGCTGATGAGTCCAATGATTGTGGTGTCATCCGCAAACTTGATGACCTTGATAGAGTCGTCAGTTGAGGTACAGCTGTTGGTGTACAGGGAGAACAGGAGCGGGGACAAGACACACCCTTGCGGAGCACCTGTGTTAGTAGTTCTCACCTTGGAGTAGCAGTTGCCCAGCTTGACCCTCTGCGTTCGATTGGAAAGGAAGTCGCCGACCCACCTGCAGAGGGAGGGTGCTACTCCCAGCTGTGCAAGGTTGGCAAGCAGGGTGTCCGGGCAGATGGTATTGAAGGCGGAACTGAAGTCCAAGAACAGGAGCCTGGCGTAGGAGTTGGGGAGCTGGGAAAAAAGGGCGCATGCCGCTAGTGGACAAAAAGGGCGCCGCCATTCACTCCCATAATAAATAGCGTTTAATGGGCGCCGAGTAGGAAAAAAGGGCGCCGGAGCTAAATAAAGTTTATAAACGGCGCCAGGAGCTAAATAAAGTTTACAAACGGCGCCCGGCGATGTTTAATGATTTATAACTGAACTTGTGGTGATTTACGTTTATAAAATGCACCCGTGCTGAATAACGTTTATGAAAATACTAAACATATTTATCTTATTTAAATAATTAAAACATTATTTAAAGTTTTATCCCTTACTGTTTGTAAAACATTATTATTCACAAAATAAAGCGATCAGTACGTAACGTAAATTGCAAAATATTTTTTCAATCCACAATTAGTAAAACATTATTATCCACATAATAAAGGGGGGTCTTAGGTTTAGGCACCAACAGGGGGGTCTTAGGTTTAGGCACCAATAGGGGGGTCTAGGGGTTAGGGGTAGGTACAGGGAGGGGTACTTAGGCAACAACAGGGGGGGTCTTAGGTTTAGGCACCAACAGGGGGGTCTTAGGTTTAGGCACCAACAGGGGGGTCTTAGGTTTAGGCATTAACAGGGGGGTCTTAAGTTTAGGCACCAACAGGGGGGTCTTAGGTTTAGGCACCAAGAGGGGGGTCTAGGGGTTAGGGGTAGGTACAGGGAGGGTTACTTAGGCACCAACAGGGGGGGTCTTAGGTTTAGGCACCAACAGGGGGGTCTTAGGTTTAGGCACCAACAGGGGGGTCTTAGGTTTAGGCACCAACAGGGGGGTCTTAGGTTTAGGCACCAACAGGGGGGTCTTAGGTTTAGGCACCAACAGGGGGGTCTTAGGTTTAGGCACCAACAGGGGGGTCTTAGGTTTAGGCACCAATAGGGGGGTCTTAGGTTTAGGCACCAACAGGGGAGTCTAGGGGTTAGGGATAGGTACAGGTAGGGTTCTGTGTAAGAGTAGGCTTAGGTATAGTTTTAGTAAAATTTTAGTAATAATTACTAATGTATTACAACACTTATTACGAACGTAGTTATTTATATCGTCTTTAAAAACAATATTTTCAGATTTTATTATAAGAACAAACCATAAATGACGGTTATTCACAATAATATACAATTATAACAATTAAACATATATTATTGTTTTTTTTATAAACGTAATTATAAGTTTAACTTTTGAAACAGGGAAGATTAACGTTTTCACAATTTCCGATTTCATAAACATTATTTAATGATTTATAATTTTGTTAAACATTATTTGTAAACGAAATATAGCACACTATATTTATAAACCCTATTAATGATTAATTATTATTTAGAGTTTACACCCCGCGCCCTTTTTGTCCAGGCGCCCTTTTTGTACGTACGCGGAGTTGGGCCTGTCGAGGTGCTCCGTGATGTACGCCAGACTGATGTTGATGGTGTCCTCCACCGACCGGTTTGCCCTGTATGCGAATTGATGTGGGTCAAGGAGGGTGTTGGTGGAGTGCTTCAGGGAGGCAAGGACCAGCCGTTCAAATACCTTCATGATGGTGGGAGTTAGGGCCACTGGTCTGTAATTGTTGAGATCAGTGTTACCCGTCTTTTTGGGGATTGGGATAATCGTGGACCTCTTGAAGCAGGAGGGGACCTTGCTCTCCGTAAGAGATCTGTTGTATATGGAGGTGAGGACAGGGGCCAGCTGGTCTGCACACACCCTCAGACAGATTGACGTCACACCATCTGGGCCTGAGGCTTTTCTAGAGTCAAGTTGCGTAGGTGTCTTAGTACTTCCTCCTCGCAAACTGCGATCAGTGAGTCACCACCATCTCCCGAGACAGGTAGAGGGGAGTGCGCCCCGTTGACCATGGCCGTTGTCGTGCCAGGCTGCTTGGGTATTTTTTCAAACCTGCAATAAAACTCGTTGAGCTCGTCGGCCAGTTTAGTGCTGGGGGCTGCTTGCTGGGGTGGGGGCTTGAGGTTTGTAGCTGCCCTCAGGCCTTTCCATACCTCTCGAGAGTTGTTGGACTGGAGGCTCAGGCTTAGCTTGTCCGAGAAGGCCCTCTTTGCGTTTTTTAGTTCCCGATTTAAGGCATTTCTGGCAGCTCTGAACTCCTCCAAGGAACCAGACTTGTGCGCCGCCTCCTTCAGTTTCCTGAGCCGTCTCAACTTGCTGTTGAACCAAGGCTTGTTGTTGGGGTACACCTTGAAGGTTTTGGTTGGTATGCAGGTGTCCTCACAGAAACTGATGTAGGAGGTGACATTCTCTGCCCATTCCTCCAGGGAGGGAGCTGCCAAGGCTGACCAGTCTGTACAGTCGAAGCATGCCTGGAGCTCCAGCTTTGACTCCTCTGTCCACCTTTTGGTTGACCTGACGACGGGCTTGATGGTGTCAAGGTGCCTTCTGTAGGTGGGGATCAGATGAATTAGGCTGTGATCGGAGTTCCCCAGGGCAGCACCTTGAGCAGCCTTGTACGCGTTCTTGTGGGCAGTGTAACAGTGGTCGAGGGTGCGGTCATTTCTGGAGGGGCAGGTGACATGTTGCTTGTACCTTGGCAGTTCTTGGTTCAGGTTTGCATGGTTGAAGTCCCCCAATATGACAAGGAGGGCCCCTGGGTGTCAGGTTTCCCATCGAGAGATGCAGTCGCTCAGAGTGCTCAGAGCCTGCTTTGCATTTGCGTCGGGGGGAATGTAAACACCGATAAGAACAAAGGATGTAATCTCTCTGGGCGAGTACTGTGGCCTGCAGTTGATGACTAGCATCTCGACATCAGGGGAGCAGCTAGTGCTAAGGATGGAGTTATCGGTGCACCATGCGGAGTTAATGTAGAAACAGATCCCGCCACCCCGCTTTTTCCCCGAGAGTGTGGGATCACGGTCAGCACGGAGGAGGTTGTAGCCAGGCACCTGTAGGTGGTTGTCGGGGATGCCATCGTTCAGCCAGGTCTCAGTGAAGCAGAGGACTGGGGTGTTCCTGCTGATTGCAGGTTTGCTGTCGAGGAGTAGGAGCAGCTCGTCCATCTTGTTGGGGAGAGAGCAAACATTCGCTAGTAGAATGGCAGGGATGGGGGAGCGGAGCCCTTTCTTTTTGAGACGTACCAGGGCGCCTGCCCTGCACCCCCTATGGCACCGCTTCCTCGGGGTGCTGTTGGCCCTGCTAGTTAGGTGGTCGATGTGTGAGCTGGCTATGTCCCACAGCGATCTGGCATTAGGCGATTCGCAGAGGGCTCTCGGTTCCCAATATAGTAGGTCCTCCCTTGACAGGACTCTGGGCTGTGGGGGCACGGGGTGGAATGACTGCCCTCCGCCTGAGCCTGGGGGCATAGTGCTTGAGACCGTGGAATGACTGCCCTCCGCCTGAGCCTAGGGGCATAGTGCTTGAGACCGTGGGCTGGCTACCCCAGCATATGAGGTCAGTGGTGGTACTGGCACTATGGGAGCTGGTGGTGGTGCTGTATATATTTTACAAAGTGGCGGACATGCAACCAAGGGCCTGATCTGAGGTCTGCGTGGGATCAGGGGCAGGCCGGCTGGGCCACGGTGGGCCGGGGTTTTGAGCAGGGGACTGAGCAGGGTCATGTGGGGCTGGAGGGCCAGGTTGGGAGTATGGAGCAGGCCAGGCCTAGCCACGTGGGGCCGGAGGTTGGGCGTGCGGGCGAGGAGACGTACCTTGGTCCTAGTAGCCCCGGCCAGGACGCATGCTGAGGAGCGTGCAGAGGGGAGACCTCCGACAGGAGCTTCCGCGGAAGGCCGCTGGCAGAGCGTCGGCAGTGGCTGGGAGGATGAGTCCAGGGGAGCTCCGGAATCCGGGTGGCGGTAGGAGCTGAGGACCAGAGCAATAGTTGAGGTGGTCCTGGGTCACGGCAGCAGGGGAGCCTGTGAGCTGAGCGGACAGCGGTGGCGGGCTCCGGAGCAGCATTTGTGGCGGAGGTCCGAGTGGTGGTTGGAACGGTCCTGGGTCGCGGCAGCAGGGGAGCCTGTGATCTGTGCAGAGCTATGCCTGTGGGCTATGCGGACAGCGGTGGCAGGGTCCGGAGCAGCATCTGCTGCGGAGGTCAGAGTGGTGGCGGGAGCGGCAGTTGGGGCGGATGGCGCTGACATTCAGGGGTGTCCGCAGGCAGAAGTGTATCTCTGAGAGGGGGTCAGCGGGAGCCGCAGCCAGAGTGTATGCAGCCGCCGGGAGCAGATGTCTGAGTCCCGGGACTAGAGTACGCTGCCCTCGGTGAGTGGACTGCTTAATCTGCTTGCTCTAACTGCCGCTAACTCAACCACTAAACTATACTAAACTATACACTAAGAAACTACACTAGAAACTACAAAAACTAAGAAAACACCAGGAGCAATGTGTCCGAGGCGCCCAGCACAGGTGCCATCTTGGACCAATCTTAGGGTCTGCAAACTGCAAGGTCTTTTAAAAAATTCTTTTTTGACAAATGATAAAACAAAAATCAACTGAATTTACAAATCCTAATTACGTATGGGCATAAGTGCAAATAATTACGCAAAATGTGCGTAATTGTAATCCACTGATTACGATCATCAAGAGCTGGTCATTTCCTTTGGTGGTCCTCCTATGAGCTATGATGCCATGTAGTCAGCAGGAACCTTAAACAATGCTTGCTCTCTCTGGAGTTCTCATGAATGCTGTAGTCCAGTAAGGACACATGGGTTACTTACTATGGTACAAAACCAATCTACTAGGCCAATAAATTTGACATTAAGAATGAGGGAGTTAAAATCTTAAAGGGACTCACAGCTGAATATTTAAAAAGATTTTATACATACCTGGGGCTTCCTCCAGCCCCATCCGCTCCCATCAGTCAGTCGCAACCAGCTACGCAGGAGAATTGCGCCCTCTACGTATCTCTCCAGCGGCAGCTGGAGAGATACGCAAACGGCGCACTTCTCTTACACTAGACTGGCTCCATCTGACGGAAGTGTGGGGAGTCGGGACCCAGTTCCCAAAGCTTCGGCCAGCGGAGGACGGCGGTGTTGAAGCGAATGGAGTGGATGGGGCTGGAGGAAGCACTGGAATATACAAAAAATGACCGGCACACCAAGCTATTGATTTGCTTAAATCTTGTATTATATGATATAATCACCAAAAAACAGATTGGTCACAAAGTACAGTGGGCTGTGGACAACAGATCACAGCCCAGTAAAAATATGCACTATTAGTGGTTACAATGATAGTACGATGATAGTACAAAGCTGTACAACAAAGGCAAGTACAATCAGTGGATAATTACATATTGAACATACATACACTGCATTAAACCAGCAGCAGCTGGAAACCGCATACAGAGCATGAGCAAGGAGCAAACACTGAATCTGATCTGACTAGTGAAACTGTCTAGTAAAACTATGAGCTTCTGTCAGCGTTCAGATAAACATGCAGTGATCGTCAGAAGGAATGTCCATATTTACCCTAAAAATAGGGTAATGTAATGTAATTATTTAATAAAAAATGTATGTGGGTGCAGTTTACTATTTGGCCACAAGATGGCCACAGTCAAAAAAGTCCTGGAAGCGTACAATCATGCTTCCAGGAACTAGAAAGAGGACAGGAAACTTTTTTTTTTTGCAGAAAGATTGCGGTCCCTGATAAGAAACCGTTTGTTTTTCTGCGTGGGACTTAGATCGGTGAATGGGAACTATATTCCCATTCAGTGATCGGAGGGCTAACGGCAGGCGGTGGGAGCGCGCGCGAGCGTGCGCCTCAGGCAGCAGGAGCTGCACAGTCTATCTCGATGGATATATCCGTCCAGATAGACTTAAGTGGTTAAATCTACTTTTTACGGTTTTACTGTTTCATTCTCTCTGCTCAATACCACATGCATTGAAGTATGTCAGAGCTGAAATCTATGAACTATTAACCCCTTTTTATCTATTTTCTGCTCTCTGAACCCATTGATTGCTAGGAAAGTGTTTTATGGCTGAAATTCCTTATCAGTGAGGGTTGTGCTATAGTCTGACCGAGTCCCGACCCAGACAGAAACTGTCACTTGCATACCTGATGTTTAGCTCTTTCAGGCAGAGAAAATAAAAAAGGAACAGAGCATAGTTATTTGTGTGCTTGGCACTGTACATACATACTGTATGTCTAGCTCATCATGTCACGTGTCACCTTGTGAATCCTTTAATTAAAAGCATAACATAATGTTTGAAAGGCATACATAATTATGGAGAACTCCTAACAATTATACATGGGTCAAGGGGTACATGAGATGATGTTACGAACAGCAGGTGGTACTTGGCCAACACAGTCATTAATAAAGAGAAGCACTGATCTGGCATATGTTTTCTCTTCCTGGATGTGGAAAGTGGATGCTATTTAGACAATCAAAAAGTTAGTTAATGATGATTTAATTTACAAGGCTGTTGTTCTATGAACTCTAGAACTAAGCGCGTATTATGCACGGTGCCGTTTGACTTTCATAAAGCAACAATTATTTCCCGACCTGGTAATGGGGTTGGCGAATGCAGATTATGTCGATCTTTAATCTCTAATCCTTTCCAATGCTTCCGCCACGCTCACGATTAAGTGGTTAACTGTAGATATTACTTGTTTATATTAAACATGTTTATCACTTTCATTAATACTTTTCTTTCATCTGGCACTGGCGGAGCGATATTTCACCTCAGCGGGGATAAGCCGGGCTGTGAGTTAGTAAATTAAACGGCTGTGATAATCGCAAAAAATAACAACAACAAAAAAAGGAGAACAAAACAGAAGGCGGACATGAGCTGATTAACGTCAATTCCTAAACGGAGCGAGAGAAGTTCTGTATATGAGACGTTCAGGCCGGAAGAAGGGGAACAGTGACAAGTTCTTCCAATGGGTAGAATTATGGTTTAATATGGTGATCCCAGTTAAAAAGTGAGAACATTTATCCAAACAGTTTGTCATAACCCATTTTGTTATTTAATCTAGTAGTAGCAGTAGGGTATTGTACCATGTTAGCCATCAGTAAAAGCAAATTTTATTCATTTTTAGTTAGCCAATAAATGGTATCATCCTGGTATAAAACTTCTTATTTAATCTAGTAGCTCCCAACTGTCCCATTTTCAGAGTGACAATCCTGTTTTGGGAACCAAATTCCCCTATCCCTCTGTCAGGTTCACTTACCACCATGAGCAGGCACAGACGGGAAACTGTGTAGGGGTGTGCACATGCCTGGCTTCAGGAATGTGGCCGTGTGTTGTTGAGGTCAGGGCTGGATTTACCATAAGGCACAGTAGGCACGTGCCTACAGGTGCTATATGTGGCAGAGGTGGCTCCCCTCTTTTCCCGAATGTCCACTCTCTTAGCAGGGCTGGAGGGCGATGTCACTTACCACCCGGCTCCAGTCCAGCAGCAACAGGCCTGTAGCTAGGGGTGGAGATCCAAGGCTTAATCATTGCCTCCTGTAAAAGTGAAAGTAACGTGGTGGACGATGTTGGTATCGCATCCTCCTCCCTCTGTCCCTGCAGCACTCCAACTGCAGTGCAGGTCAGATGTGCACTCTGGCTACACACACTGCCATTTGCCACCTGCTCTTCTCATCTTGGTGGGGGTGGGCTTGAGGCAATGTTAGGTGGGTGACTTAGTTGTGTGTAGCCCCTGATTGTGTGTAGTCTCACCCCCGATTGTGTGTAGCTTGTTTTGTAAGGTAAGTAGGGCCATATATGTAATTATCATTTTTTTTATTATTATTAAAGAGAACCCGAGGTGGGATTTTATTATGCTAGTGGGGCACAGAGGCTGGTTGTGCACACTAACACCAGCCTCTGTTGCCCCATGCAGGGGCGTAGCAATAGGGGGTGCAAAGGTAGCGACCGCATCGGGGCCCTTGGGCCAGAGGGGCCCCGAGTGGCCCTCCCTCAACTGCAGTATTAGCTCTCTATTGGTCCTGTGCTCATAATAATCACTTCTACAGATACTTTGAACAGTAGTAATCATTAACAAACTGTTCCCCATCCCCTTCTTGCACCTCTGACACTGTAGTTGCCATTGGCAGGTTTTGGCGCGCCGTCTCAATTGTTATGTATAGAGTGCTTGGGGGGCCCCATTGTAAAACTTGCATCGTGGCCCACAGCTCCTTAGCTACGCCACTGGCCCCATGGTGTGCCTCCAAGACCCCCCTGTGCGCCAAGACCCCCTGCAGTGCCTGCGACACGCAGCGTGTCGCCAGCACAATGTTTACCTAAGCGCTGTCTGTCAGCGCCGCTCCCCCGCCTCCTCTGTATCGGCGCTACCCGCCTGTGTCCCTTCCCTCCCGCTGATTGGAGGGAAGTGACGCGGGCGGGTAGCGCCGATGCGGAGGAAGCGGGGGAGCGGCGCTAACAGACAGCCATAGGTAAACATTGCGGGGGGTGAAGCAGCGCGCAAGGGGTCTTGGAGGCACACCATGGGGCAACAGAGGCTGGTGTTAGTGTGCACAACCAGCCTCTGTGCCCCACTAGCATAATAAAATCCCACTTCGGGTTCTCTTTAAAGTAGAAGGGGCCTTATCCAAGATTTTGCTGGGCATGGGCAGACCCTCTCTAGGTTCATGCTCATTTAGCACTTTATGTGGTACAAGAAAATAAGAGCCAGGACTGGGGATGTAGCCTGTGTTGAGGGGCAAAATTTAGGGTGCTAGCATCTCTGTGCCTAAAAGCTCCTGAACTGTAAATCCGGCCCTGTGTGAGATCAAAGGGCCTAGCACGATGTGCCACTTGCGTTTGTAGCAACCCCTGTGCACGTTAACAAATATGCGCCAAACGGTCCATATAACCCAGCAAGATGCAGGACTTTGTAGTCTTGAAACTAGTGGTGGTGTTTGTCCTGTAGCCTTTTCCTGTGCTTAGCCCTTGTAGTCTGCTCCTTTTACCTGTGTATGCATCCTTGGCTTGTCTGACTACCCGCATCGGCATTGATCCTTGCTTGGCTGACAACCCACATTGGTTAGTGAACCGGCTACACTCTTATCAAGTGCTCCGGCCCCAGGCTATCTGGGTCTTCTGTTTCACCCTTCACGTCTAAGATGAGTGCATTATCCTAACAACCTCTTTCTTCCTCCTTTGTCCCTCTTTCACAACTGATATACAGATCTTGGGGTTTTTTGTTTACCACCAATGCCACCTGGGACTTTACAGAAAACGTTCTTCCTCATCTCCTTTCTCTGGGATCTACGTATTCCTCCAGAGCTTTCACGGGCCTGCTGGTGGACCTGGGGACTGAATGTGAAATACAATCATATTAATTTGACAGGGGTTCTAGCTTTCCACCGCTATGAAAAAAAAGGTTTTATTTGTTGCTGTTGCTGTCGCTGTCCCTGGTGGAGGGATTTACCCATCTACTACCAAAAAGAGTAGTTAAAGGGGAATGGAAAGTATGAAAGGAAGTGGAGAGTGTGAGAGAGAAAGAGACAGAGAGAAGGGAAAATACAGAGATGGCATTACAGAAAGTCAGGGACAGAGGAGGGGGATGGGAGAGAGAAAAAAGATTATGTCCCCAAAGCTTCAAACGCTTTGTTTGGAACCCATCCAGCATCTGCCGAAGCACATTTCCTCCACAGACGGTTTCTGGCAAATGAGCTCATAATTAATTAACCTTTTTACGTTTTTGTATAGTTTGTGAAGCCCCTGTCCGCTTGTTGCATGGCAAGAAGGCTTCGGAGAAGCCGATATCTGCTCAGAACATCCCCACACTAGTGACAAGTCCCAGCTCGGTGACAGGCTCGTCCTCTTCAGAATCTCAGAGCTGGCACCGGCTGAGTGCCAGTGTGAGAGGATTTCATGCTGAAAATGTCAGCATTTATGAGTCACTATCAGGGGAGCCACCAGGGAGGTATCAGGAGGCTGGAATCTGCTTGCTGCACAGGAACTGCTGAGGAAGTAGAAAGGGACCAGCTAGATGATTATGTCTTTTACACAGAAACTGGAGATAAGACGGCACAGTCGGGATTAGCACAGCGTGAAGGACCTTCCTGGGCCTTACTGCTGATGAGGAGAAGCTATGGAAATTGGGAATCTTTCCCCGGAGGACAAGGCTGGGAATAGTGTCTTGACAATTAATGTGATGAATTTGCTAGGTTTGCACAAATACATCTCTGATATGGTGAAGGCCACAAAAATAAGCCATGTATGAGATAATATGCTACTGGAAAAGATAATAAATAAATACAGTAGGAATAACACAACTGAAAGCCCAATTCCAGAAGAAAATGCACTTGGAAACATCTGTGGGATGATCTGGGACCATTTCTTGAGCTTCCTGTCCAAAGAGGAAGTAGGTAAATCTTTAACAGTGTTAATGCCAGGAACAAGGAATGGTGGCATAGTTGTTAGAACTCTCACCTTGCAGTGCTGGGCAGGCATGGGCTCACGAGTAGTTACGAGTCCCTAAGTACTCGAGTTTGTGATCTAAAAGAGGCTTAATTGCCTCAGGTGTGCGGCTGGATCTGAAGGGGTTAGTTACCCATAAGTCCGTCGGCCTCCCTGCGCTCCAAACAGCTTGCACGCATCCTATTGGACGCATTGCAGGCCTCACTATGCACACTTCCTTCTTCAAGCCTATTGGACCCGTGCAAGCTGTTTGGAGCGCAGGGAGGATGACGGACTTATGGGTATTTAACCACTTCAGATCTAGCTGCACACCTGAGACAATTAAGCCTCATTCGAGCCCTTAGTGACTCGTAACTACTCGTGAGCCCATGCCTGGTGCTGGGTCCCTGGCTTGAATCCTAGCCAGCGCACTATCTGCGCAGAGTTTGTATGTTTTCCCTGTGTCTGCATGAGTTTCCCCCTGGCTCTCCGGTTTCTTCTCGCATCCTGAAAACATGCAGAAAAGTTAATTGGCTTCCCCCTAAATTGGCCCTAGACTACGATACATACACTACACAATACATAGACATATGACTATGGTAGGGATTAGATTGTGAGCCCCTCTGACGGACAGTAAGTGACAAGACATTATACTCTGTACAGTGCTGTGGAAGATGTTGGCAGTATATAAATACTAAATAATAATGTAATGGGAAAAAAAGTTAAATTCAGATAAGGTTTTCATTGATGTACCTGACATCACAAGGGTTCCTAGTAAAGCTATGGGGATCCTAAAGATATGCCATCCACATAATCCAAAACAAAAAAGTTTTTTCCCCCTGGAGTTGGGCTTGAAAGACACTGTGAACAATGATGGCACGAGAATGAGCAACAGTATACTGCAGTTAGTTCAGAATATCTGCAGTACTCAAAACCTCAACTTCAACTCACTTCCTGGGCCAACTTTTCCCCGCTCAGTACCACCACTTAGAGATCTTACTTCTGGGATCTTCTATCTTTGAGAATATTTCTGCTCTAGCACTAGTGCGTTCCTTTAGGGGTATTCATATCACTGTTTCTGGACTGTCACCTTGGGAACATGCCTGTTATTGCTACTATGTAAATTAAAGCTCCTTCTCCAGCCTGATGTGATGGATGTGACTGCTGGTGAGGTGCCCTATCAGATGTTTAGGTTAGCTAGCCCTTCCTGATGCTGAGTAATAACAGCAGTGCTGCCATCAAAAGATATTGTTTAGCTCATTTGTTAGGCACCTATGAATGCTGCGAACTCCACCAAGTGCTGGATGTTCAGGAAAGGGCTGGCTGCAACATCTAGGACAAGTGTTTTTGCTAGAGGGCAGTAGCCACAGGAAACCCAATTCCAGGTTACACCTTTACCTTCTAGCCTAGCAAGTAACGCTCACATTAACTTTGAAGTCCATCTCCAGGCACAAATATAAAAAATATGATCTAATTATTATTACACAGAATGATAAATATTACCTTTTAATGTAAAATAAGGCATATGCCACTTAACCTTTTGCCGACCGCGTCACGCCGATGGGCATCGCCGCGGCGGCAGCCCCAGGACCGCCTAACGCTGATTGGCGTAAAGTCCTGGGGCTCTGTTTTGAATGAGATCGCGCGCACGCTGCGCGCGCATCTCATTCTCGGTGGGCGGATCTCCGCCCCCTCTTCAGTCTCCGAGCGGCTATTGCCGCTTGGGAGACTGTTAGACGGCGTAATCGCCGTCTAATTACCCGTACAGCGCTGCGATCAGCAGCAGCGCTATACTGGGGACAGCCGTGTGACACGGCTGTCCCCTCCTGAGCCATAGAGGTGATCGGCTGTCATAGGCTGAAGCCTATGACAGCTGATCACAGGGATTGGCCTGCGGGGGGAGGGAGGGAGGGGGGTATACAGCAAGAAAAAAAAACACTTTTTATAAAAAAAAAAAAAAAAACTAACACAAATAAACAAACAAACACTGGGGGGGGGGGGGGGGGGGAGGGGGGGGGGTTAGACCCCACCAACAGAGAGCTCTGTTGGTGGGGAGAAAAGGGGGGAGGAATCACTTGTGTGCTGTGTTTTGCAGTCCTGCAGCTTGGCCTTAAAGCTGCAGTGGCCAATTTAATGAAAATGTGCCTGGTCTTTAGGGGGGTTTAACACAGCAGTCCTCAAGAGGTTAAAAATCATGTCTTGAATTAGATTACAAGAAGCATATAAGTGAAGGGACTTTGTTTCAGACTCTGGAGGCGGGGTTCCTGCTGCTTGTATTGCATCATATAGGTCTTCAAACAGTGGGCAGGGCATGACTGAATCTCAGAGCAAATTGCAGCCTGCAGCAATGATGGTCTGTGGTGCAGGAATTTAGACAGTGTCTGGGCTTATGATCAGGTAGTTAAACAATTACTAGGATTCCATCAGCTAATCAAATACCTTATAAGCAAAAACAAACTCTGCCACTGAGTGCCTGAAGAGATGTGGGAGAACACTTGTGCCCAGAGTGGAGCTTTAAAGCACAAAAGCCAATTTGCAGTGTGAATGCTACGATGAGTTTTAGTGCCTTTTCACACTTACTGTGTCTCGTTGCATTGTAGGAAATTGCTGTATCCCATTCCAGTAGCAGTGATAGCCCTAAGGGGCTATCACATTGACCGTGGTGCGGTGGGTCCATCATGTTAATGCAAGAGCTGCAGTGCGTCATGCACGGTGAACCCGGACTTGAGGCATACGTTGATTGTCAAGTATGCCTTACTGTTTGGTGGCAATGCAACAGTGATGTAATGTGCGATTTTGGGGCCGTCACAGTGCGATTGAAGAAGCACCATTCCTCAACTGAAATTTCAAGTGTAAAGGACACTTAATGTAATTTGTGTCTGATGCCCTGGCATCTCTCCTCAAACACCTCTTTAACTGACCCAGACTCAGCTGCTATATACTACAACAGCTCCATTACAAAAGTCATGGATGACTTATCCCCTCTTACCAATGTCCACCCTCGCCGTGTCAGCAGGGCCAGATTTGTACTTCTTACCGCCCAAGGCCGACTATTACCAGCCGCCCCAACCGAAATCGTATCCTACCACCTCTCTCCACACACACACCCACCCAAACATTTTTGGGCCGCTGGTGTCCTCTATTGTGGCTAGTGCCGAGGTCTCCATGGCAATATGAAGTTAATCAATCACGTCTCACGGGGAACTGGTTAATCAAGCGATCTACAGGTGATGGGCGTGGTGGGAGCCACCCACCACACACACATTGTCAAAAGTGGCTCACAATTGGACATTGGGTGGGGTCAGCAACACGTAAAAGTGAGTCCTGTACCCACTGCTGTCTCCAGGGTAACAGCGCTGGCCAATCAATAATTAAGAAATGGGTACTGTGAGAGGCTGCCTTCTGTATTCTGTACTATTTGCTGGTGCTGCCCCTGGTCCTTTCATCCCCCACGCCAAGTGAGTGAGACCCGGCCTTCTGTTACTGCATGCAGCTGCTGCTATGTCATTGGACAAGGCCTGGCTTTTTTCTAGTCACACACTGTTCACAAACGTTTGGTTAACGGACTGCAGCTGCCTGTAGCACAGCACAGGCAGATGCCAGCTGGTACTAATAGTGCAGTTATCCTGACCCCTTTCATTTGTTTGGACACTTGCAAATAATGCCCTGCAAATAATGCCCACTGTCTGCAGGCCTACCCTTGTTTATCTGGTGCCCTAGGCCATGGCCTATGTGGCCTTGCCAGAAATCCGGCCATGCGTGTCAGTCGCCAACCCTGGATGACCAAAGCCACTAGACAGTTGAAAAGGTGCTCTAGAGTAGGTGAACAGTGTTGGAGGAAAAGTAACAGAAGCAAGGACTTCATCTCATATAAAATAGCCTTGTACAACTTCAGAAACACACCCTCTGTGGCAAAAAAAAGTCCTATTATTCTTCCCTAATATCTGCCCATTTCCACAATCCAAAGTGCTTGTTCAGCACCTTCAACTCCGTTCTCCATCCCCCTCCTGTTTCTCCTTCATTTTGCTTATCAGCTGAAGAATTTGCAACATACTTCACTGATAAAATTGCCAAAATCTGAAGGGATTTCTCCATGCAGCCCTCAAATCCCACCTCCACACCTCTCATTGACTGCTCTCTAACTGCCTTCTCTCCACTCTGTGAACATTCTCTCGCCTCTATAATATCCAAAGCTCATCTAACCACCTGCTCTTTGGATCCTATCCCCTCCCATTTCATTCCACAGCTATCCCCATCTCTCATCGCTATTTAACCTCTCCCTCTCCACTGGCATCTTTTCGTCCCCACTCAAAAAGGCTGTTGTGACACCACTACTTAAAAAAACATCTCTAGATCCTACTACACTCGCCAACTATCACCCAGTGTCACCTCTCCCATTTGCATCCAAATTACTTGAATGCCATATACATGCTGAATTAAGCCATTATTTATCTGCTAACTCCCTACTTCATCATTTCCAGCCTGGCTTTCGCTCTAACCACTCCACAGAAACTGCCCTTACCAAAGTGGCTACTGGCCAATGACCTTCTTACAGCCAAATCCAAAGGTCAATTTTCCATACTTCTTGACCTGTCATCAGCATTTGATACTGTCGACCATACCTTACACCTACAGATACTTGCAAGTGTAGACTTAAGGTCCTCGCTCTCTCATCGTTATCTGCCTACCTCTCTGGAAGGTCCTTCACAGTCTCTTAAGGGGCCCATACACTCAGCCGATTATCGGCCGATCGAACGATTTGTGGCCAATTTCGATCAATTTCAATCGATCTGACATGTTGGAAAATTTAGGAAGATCTGTTGAGATTGCTTATCATTTTGCATTGGACCTAATGGAAATCTGATGGCAAAAAAATGCCATCAGATCGATTTTCAATAGACTGTTCCTAGTAAAAAATGTTCCTAAACACGTCAGATAGATATCTGCTGCTAATGTAACAAGTGTATGGCCACCTTTAACTTAGATCAGATGTCTTCTCCTCATGCTTTGTCTATCAATACCACCTGTATGCAGACGATACTCAACTGTACCTCTCGGCCCCAGACCTTAACTCCCTCCTCACACGTGTTCCTGACCAGGGATGGTCAGAAATGTCATTTTTCGATTCTGCAGAAATTCCAATTTCTGCCAATGCTGATTACTGATTTCACGGAATTCCGATCGGTTTCCGATTTCTGAGTTCAGATTTCTGATTTCCGAGTAGTGTATTTTTGGGTCATTTTTTGCATTCTCTGATTGGCCAAATACTTCCGAGTTGACTCTGCATTCTCTGATTGGTCCAATGCTTCTGAGTTCTGTGATTGGGCTAAAATTACCGAGTTGTGGTAATGCAGTATTTCAACAGAAATCCGATTTCCGAGTTCGGATTTCCGATTTCCAAGTAGTGTTTTTTTTGTCATTTTTTGCATTTTCTGATTGGCCAAATACGTTCGAATTGTTTCTGCATTCTCTGAGTGGTCCATTGATTTTGAGTTGTGTAATTTGGCTAAAATTACCAAATTGCAGTAATTCAGTATTTCTGGAGAAATCCGATTTACGAGTTTTGTTTTCTGATTACGAGTTCCGATCGTAAATTCGGAAATATCAATTCTGTGAAATCCGAAAGAGCATCTCTTTTCCAGACTGCTTATCTGCTATATCCTCCATTTCCTCTTGCTTCTTAAAACTTAATATGAGTAAAACAGAACTAATCATTTTTCCACCGTCTCTGGTCACCTCTCTGCCTGAAGTAACAATAAATGTTAATAACACTCCCATAAGTTCAGTTCCTAAAGCACGGTGCTTGGGGGTAATATTCGACTCATCTCTCTTATTTATTCCTCATGTTCACTCCCTAACCAGCTCCTGTCATCTCCAACTCAAAAACATATCTCCCACCCGACCTTTTCTCACTCAAGACACAACTAAAATGCTAATACATGCTCTTATAATATCTCATCTGGACTACTGTCATACATACTACTTTGTGGACTACCTTCTAACAGACTGGCCCCACTCCATTCGGTACTGAACTCAGCTGCTCATCTCAATTATCTTTCTTCTCGATCTTCCTCTGCTGCCCCTCTTTGTCAAACTCGTCACTGGCTGCCAATTAGCCAGAGGATCCAGTTCAAACTCTTAACCCTAACCTACAAAGCTCTCCACAATCTCTCTACCCAGTACATATCCTCACTAATATCCAGATACCAACTCAATCGTAATCTCAGATTTGCACATGATCTTCTGTTGTCCTCCTCTAGAATTACCTTGTCACATTCATGTTTACAAGATCTTTCACACGCTTCATCCCTCCTCTGGAATGCCCTCCCACAACACATCCGTCACTCGCCAACCTTTGTTACCTTTAAAGGGACTCCGAGCAGTGCAAAAACTATGGAAAGATGCATATCATTTTAAAGCTCTCTTTCTCCTCTTTCCAATGATATATAAACCGCCGCCCTACGCCTTTTAGTTTTCGCTATTTTAGTGATTGAAATTGCCGCGGCCGCGATTTCAATCGCAAAAATAGAGAAGACTAAAAGGCGTAGGGCGATGATTTAGGTGTCGCCAGAAAGAGGAGAAAGAGAGCTTTAAAATGATATCCATCTTTCCATAGTTACTTGTATTACACAGGACGACACTTTCCCCAGTGTCAGCAGCTCGATTCAGCAGAAAAAGTCGCCTTGTGTAATACAATGTAACTATGGAAAGATGGATATCATTTTAAAGCTCTCTTTCTCCTCTTTCTGGCGACCCCTAAATCGTTGCCCTACGCCTTTTAGTTTTCTCTATTTTCGCGATTGAAATCGCGGCCGCGGCAATTCCAATCGCGAAAATAGCGAAAACTAAAGGATGTAGGGCGGCGGTTTATATATCATTGGAAAGAGGAGAAAGAGAGCTTTAAAATGATATGCATCTTTCCATAGTTTCTGCACTGCTCGGAGTCCCTTTAAACGCTCTCTAAAAACTAATTTGTTCTGACAAGCATATGCGCTACCTTAGGCCACTTCCCTTTGTCCTAAGGCCGAATTGCACTCCTACTAGGTATCATGTTACTTTTATCGCTGTCATTACCAATTCTGTATTTTGTATTCTGTATTTTGTATCATTTTTGTATTTTGTCACTAATTATGTATCTTGTATTTTGGTGTACACTATTGTCTGTATTATTATGTACCCCATGTTCATTTCTTACTTTGTAAAGCGTTTCCTCCAAAACATACAGAAAAATGAATTGGCTTACCCCTAAAATTGGCCCTAGACTACATAGACATATGACTATGGTAGGAAGTAGGGATGGTCAGAAATGCCCATTTCCGATTCTGCAGAAGTTACGATTTCCACCAATTTCTGATTTTTGAGCAGTATTTCATTAGTCATTTTGTGCATCACAGAATGCAACAGATGAAACAATAAAAAAATTGGAAAACGGAAAGGAGATCAGAAAGATGGAAAATCTTGTGATTGGTATAAAATTACTATGGCATTCTCTGATTGGTCTAATGCTTCCAAGTTGTGTGATTGGGCTAAGATTACAAAATTGTGGTAAATTGCATTTTCTGCTGAATTCTGATTTCCATTTTCCATTTTATGAATTCTGATCTGAAATGCCGATTTCCAAACGGAAATGTAGAAATTTCACAGGCATTCCTAGTAGGAAGTAGATTGTGAGCTCCTTTTAGGGATAGTTAGTGAAATGACTATAAATACTCCGTAAAGCTCTGTGGAGGATTTTGGCGGTATATATAAATACTAACAATAATAAATAATGTCCTGAAGTAGAGACCTGCCACGTGCATGATAAAAGGGCGCAGTGAAAAAAAGGCGTGGCTGGATAACGAAATGGTGCCGGTGGATAACAAAATCTGATAACGATAAACATCGTTGTCTAACTTGGTTAACGATAAATACTGTTGTGAAAACAGACGAGAAATAATAACGAAAAGATATTAACGTTAAATATCATTATGTAATTCAGCAATACAGCTTAACCCAACCCTACTCTCACACAGAACCCTCCCCTGGTGGTGCCTAAAATTAACCACTCCCCTGGTGGCGCCTAACCCCGCCCAGTGGTGCCTAACCCCCCCCCCCCCCCCGTGGTGCCTAACCCTAACCCTCCCGTGGTGACTAACCCTAACCACCCCCCTGGTGGTGTCTAACCCTAACCACCACCCCCCCTGGTGTTGCCTAGTGTTGGGCGAACAGTGTTCACCACTGTTCGGGTTCTGCAGAACATCACCCTGTTCGGGTGATGTTCGAGTTCGGCCGAACACCTGACGGTGCTCGGCCAAACCGTTCGGCCATATGGCCGAACTAAGAGCGCATGGCCGAACGTTCCCCGAACGTTCGGCTAGCGCTGTGATTGGCCGAACGGGTCACGTGGTTCGGACCCGAACGCGCTCTGATTGGCCGAACTGTCACGTGGTTCGGGTAAATAAATACCCGAACCACGTCATATCTCCGCCATTTGTCTGTGGGTTTAGCTTTGGGTAGGCAGGCAGGGTAGTTCGCGCTCCAGCCACGCTAGCCAGGGTCCCCCCCAGTCATTGTGTGTCGCTGCTGGGAACAGTAGTACACCGCTCGTTCAGCCACACTATATAGCATTCTGTGTACTGTTCTGTGTCTGCTGGGAACAGTAGTACACCGCTCGTTCAGCCACACTATATAGCATTCTGTGTACTGTTCTGTGTCTGCTGGGAACAGTAGTACACCGCTCGTTCAGCCACACTATATAGCATTCTGTGTACTGTTCTGTGTCTGCTGGGAACAGTAGTACACCGCTCGTTCAGCCACACTATATAGCATTCTGTGTACTGTTCTGTGTCTGCTGGGAACAGTAGTACACCGCTCGTTCAGCCACACTATATAGCATTCTGTGTACTGTTCTGTGTCTGCTGGGAACAGTAGTACACCGCTCGTTCAGCCACACTATATAGCATTCTGTGTACTGTTCTGTGTCTGCTGGGAACAGTAGTACACCGCTCGTTCAGCCACACTATATAGCATTCTGTGTACTGTTCTGTGTCTGCTGGGAACAGTGGTACACCGCTCGTTCAGCCACACTATATAGCATTCTGTGTACTGTTCTGTGTCTGCTGGGAACAGTGGTACACCGCTCGTTCAGCCACACTATATAGCATTCTGTGTACTGTTCTGTGTCTGCTGGGAACAGTAGTACACCGCTCGTTCAGCCAGACTATATACCATTGTTTACTGACACTATATAGCAGACTATATAGCATTGTGTGTACACCGCTCAGCCAGACTATATACCATTGTTTACTGACACTCTGTGTACACCGCTCAGCCAGACTATATACCATTGTTTACTGCCACTCTGATTCTGCTGGGAACAGTAGTACACCGCTCGTTCAGCCACACTATATAGCATTCTGTGTACTGTTCTGTGTCTGCTGGGAACAGTAGTACACCGCTCGTTCAGCCACACTATATAGCATTCTGTGTACTGTTCTGTGTCTGCTGGGAACAGTAGTACACCGCTCGTTCAGCCACACTATATAGCATTCTGTGTACTGTTCTGTGTCTGCTGGGAACAGTAATACACCGCTCGTTCAGCCACACTATATAGCATTCTGTGTACTGTTCTGTGTCTGCTGGGAACAGTGGTACACCGCTCGTTCAGCCACACTATATAGCATTCTGTGTACTGTTCTGTGTCTGCTGGGAACAGTAGTACACCGCTCGTTCAGCCACACTATATAGCATTCTGTGTACTGTTCTGTGTCTGCTGGGAATAGTGGTACACCGCTCGTTCAGCCACACTATATAGCATTCTGTGTACTGTTCTGTGTCTGCTGGGAACAGTAGTACACCGCTCGTTCAGCCACACTATATAGCATTCTGTGTACTGTTCTGTGTCTGCTGGGAATAGTGGTACACCGCTCGTTCAGCCACACTATATAGCATTCTGTGTACTGTTCTGTGTCTGCTGGGAACAGTAGTACACCGCTCGTTCAGCCACACTATATAGCATTCTGTGTACTGTTCTGTGTCTGCTGGGAACAGTAGTACACCGCTCGTTCAGCCACACTATATAGCATTCTGTGTACTGTTCTGTGTCTGCTGGGAACAGTAGTACACCGCTCGTTCAGCCACACTATATAGCATTCTGTGTACTGTTCTGTGTCTGCTGGGAACAGTAGTACACCGCTCGTTCAGCCACACTATATAGCATTCTGTGTACTGTTCTGTGTCTGCTGGGAATAGTGGTACACCGCTCGTTCAGCCACACTATATAGCATTCTGTGTACTGTTCTGTGTCTGCTGGGAACAGTAGTACACCGCTCGTTCAGCCACACTATATAGCATTCTGTGTACTGTTCTGTGTCTGCTGGGAACAGTAGTACACCGCTCGTTCAGCCACACTATATAGCATTCTGTGTACTGTTCTGTGTCTGCTGGGAATAGTGGTACACCGCTCGTTCAGCCACACTATATAGCATTCTGTGTACTGTTCTGTGTCTGCTGGGAATAGTGGTACACCGCTCACCCGTCACTGTATAGCATTGTGCTCTGTGTCGCTGCTGGGAATAGTGGTACTGTATAGCATTTCTGTACTGCCACTGTACTGCTGCCAGTCAGCGTGTACTGTAAGGATAAGTGAAATGAGGAAGAAATCCGGTGAAAGAGGGAGGGGCAAGGGAAGAGGTGTTTCCCCTGACGGTTCACGTACAGGCCACAGGGGAGCACCCAAGAAAACCCACTCAATACCGCCCATGTTGTCCAGGACAACAACCCTCACAAATCCAAAAGAACAGGACCAGATAATTACTTGGATGACCTCTCAAGCGTCCAGCAGTGGGTTAAGCAGCACCAGCACATCACGCACGAGGTCCGAGTCCTCAGCCAGTTACAAGGAGCCAGTGGGCACAAAGCTGACACAACCGGCAGCGACACCACGCACACAACTGCCAGATAACCAGTCCGATGAATTACCTCAGGACACAATGGGGTATTCGCAGGAGCTATTCCCAGCCCAACAAACTTCCACCTTTCAAAGGTCAATGGAGGAACAGCCAGAAATGTTGTGCCTGGATTCACAACCGTTAACTGTGGGAAATGCACCGCGCACTGAAATACAAGGCGAGTCCGAAGAGGACTCGGAAACCCAAATCCCAGAGCAATTTGGGCAGGAGGGGTTGCAATTGCAGGAGGTCGGCCGACAAGATCTGGAAGACGACGTTGGAGTGTGCTGCGCAGAGGTTGTTGTGGGGAGCTCTACTCCACGGCGGTGGCCCACAATGACATATGACGAGTTTGAGGAGATGGAAGAGGAGGGTATGGACAATGTGGACAGAGACCCAGATTTTGTTTGTGAACGAGAACATCGCCGTCGTAGCAGCAGCACAGATGAGTCTGTTGAAGAACACACTGCTGCACGAGTTCGCCTTGTGCCACAAGGTAGGCGGCGCGCAATTTCAGGCACCACAAGCGTGGAAGTTCAAGTGAGAGGCAAAAGAGGAGCAAACAGAAATCGCCAGCAAGGAGGCAGGTGCTCCAAAGTCTGGGCTTTCTTTGAAGACTGCACTGAGGATGTTACCATGGCGATTTGCAAGGTGTGCAAGACCCGCCTGAGCAGGGGGAAAAATATTAACAACCTCTCCACCACCAGCATGAGCCGTCACATGCTATCCAAACATCCCACTCTTTGGGCAAACGCGTCAGGACAGGGTACCAGAAACAACACTGCCTCCCTTGGGTTCACCAGACCCGCCTCAGCAGCAGCAGTAGCCCAGCCATTGCGTGGTTCACAACATTCACAAACATCAGACGACGCTGACACTGTCACTTTCCGGAGTAGTGCTCTTGAGGTCTCCCAGTGTTCATCAAACACAACAACCAACAGCCCTTCCGTGTGCAGCGCTACGGTTCAGTTGTCTGTGTCGGAGATGTTTGAGCGCAAGAGGAAATTGCCAGCAAATGACCCCCGGGCCGTGGCAGTAACAGCCAGCATAGCCAAGCTTCTGGCCTGCGAAATGCTGCCATATCGATTGGTGGAGACAAACAGCTTCAAGGGCATGATGTCAGTGGCCATCCCACGTTACGTGGTTCCCAGCCGCTACCACTTTGCACGCTCTGCAGTGCCTGAGTTGCATGAGCACGTGGTCAGCAAAATAACCCGAAGCTTGAAGAATGCCGTTGCCTGCAAGGTTCACCTCACCACTTACACCTGGACGAGTGCGTTCGGCCAGGGTCGATACATCTCCCTTACCGCGCACTGGGTGAACCTTGTGGAGCCTGGCAGCGATTCCTCACCTGCTACGGCACGGGTGTTGCCCACGCCACAAACAGCTGCACCGCCGTCCCTCCCACTGGATAACAACAGCAGCACCTACCTCTCTGACTCCTTCTCCTCCAACGCATCTCAAAGCTGTACCTCATCCGGAAACGCTAACCCAGCAGCAGTAGGATCGTGGAAGCAGTGCAGCACAGCTGTTGGCATGCGTCAGCAAGCGTTGCTGAAGCTAATCTGCCTTGGGGATAAGCAGCACACAGGGGAGGAAATTTGGAGGGGAATAAAGGAACAGACGGATTTGTGGCTGGCACCGCTGGACCTGAAACCGGGCATGGTTGTGTGTGATAATGGGAGTAATCTCATTCGCGCTTTAAGGTTGGCTAAGCTGACACACATCCCTTGCCTGGCGCACGTGATGAACCTAGTAGTTCAGCGGTTCCTGAGGACATACCCAGGCGTGCCCGATCTGCTGTTGAAGGTGCGTCGAGTGTCCAAACATTGTAGAAATTCCAGTACTGCTTCGGGGGCACTCGCCAAGATGCAGGAGCGCTTCAATCTCCCCCACCATCGCTTGCTGTGTGATGTCCCTACGCGCTGGAATTCTACGCTGCACATGCTAGCCCGCTTTTGCGAGCAGAAGAGTGCAGTGGTCCAGTACATGACGGCGCAGTACCGAGGCGCATCCGGCCAGCTGCCAAGCTTCTGTGGATCCGATTGGGCCAACATGTTGGACCTCTGCCAAGTCCTCCAAAATTTTGAGCAATCCACGTTGCTTGTGAGCAGTGACAACTCTTCAGTCAGCATTACCATACCACTGCTGTGTTTACTGAAGAGGTCGATGTTAAAAATCAAGGAAACAGCTGTCATGATGCAACTGGGGGAATCTGAAGGAGAAAACGATCAGCGTGATGGTACCAACATCAGGCCATCCGCCTCAGGGAACGCTGGCCCCAGCAGCTATGACGAAGAAGAGGAGGAGGAACAGCTGGAGTTGGAGCAGGAATTTCATGCCACCACTGACGAGGGCCAGAGCGGTGCACGTTGGACTTCCACAATTCAACGCGAATGGTCAGCAGAAGCAGACCAGGAGGAAGGTGACGACTATGATGCATCACAACAACTATCACAACGCTCACAAGAGGATGATGAGGATTCTGGTAGGACTCTGGCACACATGGCTCAATTCATGCTAGACTGCATTGAACGTGACCCACGCATTGTGCGCATTCTGGACAACACCAATTACTGGGTTTATACCCTTCTGGATCCACGGTACAAACACAATGTTCCAAAACTGCTTGAAGAAAGAGTCAGACAGGTCAAAATGGAAGAATACCAGCAGGCCCTTGTGGAGACTTTAGAGAGGAGATTGACATCCTCCCCCTCCTCTAGCCAGTTGTACGCAGACAGACTGACTTCCGCAAACCCAGGACGACCAGGAGGGCAGCAAACAACGCAAGCCGCAGCTAGTACCCAAAAGGGAATGGTATCGGCAGTGTCCTTGGAGTGGGAAAATTTTCTGACACCCATGCAGCCGCAGCCCACTGAACAGCAAGCGTGCAGATCCACCTCCAACACCGATCGCCTGGAGAAGATGGTCAAGGACTACATGTCAGATGGCGTAGCTGTGTCGAACCATCCATCTGCACCCTTCAACTATTGGGTATCGAAGCTAGACACCTGGCACGAACTGGCAATGTACGCAATAGAGGTGCTGGCTTGCCCGGCAGCCAGCGTTATGTCGGAACGCTGTTTCAGTGCTGCCGGAGGCATCGTCACAGATCGGCGTATCCGCCTCTCTACAGAAAATGCAGACCGTCTGACTCAAATTAAAATGAATCAATCCTGGATTGGAAATGACTACGCAACACTCCAGGACCCCAACCAAGTAACATGACCAATGAACATCTGGGATGGTGTTGCGTTTCCGGGCCCTGTTTATTGAACCTCTCATCTGTATTACATTTATGACTGCATGGCGGCAAAAAGCATTGCTGCTATATCCGCACGCTTTTTGTCCACATGCAAGGCCTGGGTTGTTGTGTCTCACAAAGCGTGGCCTTCTCCTCCTGCGCCTGCTCCTGTTCCATCACGTCTGCTGCTGCTGGGTTAGCGTTGCCGCGTGGTCCCTGTTTATTGAACCACTTATCTTTATTACATTTATGACTGCATGGCGGTACAAAGCATGCTATCCGCACGCTTCTTGCCCTCATGCAAGGCCTGGGTTGTTGTGTCTCACAAAGCGTGGCCTTCTCCTCCTGCGCCTGCTCCTGTTCCATCACGTCTGCTGCTGCTGGGTTAGCGTTGCCGCGTGGTCCCTGTTTATTGAACCACTTATCTTTATTACATTTATGACTGCATGGCGGTACAAAGCATGCTATCCGCACGCTTCTTGCCCTCATGCAAGGCCTGGGTTGTTGTGTCTCACAAAGCGTGGCCTTCTCCTCCTGCGCCTCCTCCTGTTCCATCACGTCTGCTGCTGCTGGGTTAGCGTTGCCGCGTGGTCCCTGTTTATTGAACCACTTATCTTTATTACATTTATGACTGCATGGCGGTACAAAGCCTGCTATCCGCACGCTTCTTGCCCTCATGCAAGGCCGGGGTTGTTGTGTCTCACAAAGCGTGGCCTTCTTCTCCTCCTGCGCCACCCTCCTCCTGTTCCATCACGTGTGCTGCTGCTGGGTTAGCGTTGCCGCGTGGTCCCTGTTTATTGAACCACTTATCTTTATTACATTTATGACTGCATGGCGGTACAAAGCATGCTATCCGCACGCTTCTTGCCCTCATGCAAGGCCTGGGTTGTTGTGTCTCACAAAGCGTGGCCTTCTCCTCCTGCGCCTCCTCCTGTTCCATCACGTCTGCTGCTGCTGGGTTAGCGTTGCCGCGTGGTCCCTGTTTATTGAACCACTTATCTTTATTACATTTATGACTGCATGGCGGTACAAAGCCTGCTATCCGCACGCTTCTTGCCCTCATGCAAGGCCGGGGTTGTTGTGTCTCACAAAGCGTGGCCTTCTTCTCCTCCTGCGCCACCCTCCTCCTGTTCCATCACGTGTGCTGCTGCTGGGTTAGCGTTACCGGTCCCTTTTCCTGGAACCTCTTATATGTATTACATTTATGACTGCATGCCGACAAAAAACATGTTACCTGTGCAAAGAAAACAGACATTTCCCGCATTTAAAAGACAGTTTTCCCTTTGAAACTTTAAAATCGATTTTCTCAAAAACTATAAGCTCTTTTTGCTAATTTTTTTTTCCTCTTGTACCCACTCCCAAGGTGCACATACCCTGTAAATTTGGGGTATGTGGCATGTAAGGAGGCTTTACAAACCACAAAAGTTCGGGTCCCCATTGACTTCCATTATGTTCGGAGTTCGGGTCGAACACCCGAACATCGCGGCCATGTTCGGCCTGTTCGGCCCGAACCCGAACATCTAGATGTTCGCCCAACACTAGTGTTGCCTAAAACTAACCGTCGCCCGGGTGGTGCCTAACCCTAACCACTCCCTCTGCAGAAACACCCTTTTACACATAAAAAACGATAATATCTTTAAAAACGTAAAATCTGTACATACAAACAAAATAATATGACAAGAACTATAACGTTGCAAGCTTCTAAAATGATAACATACTTCAAAAACTATAATGTTCTAATGTTGTTAACAAGATATATCGCTGTGCCCTTTGCTCTGCTTTTTTCACCATATTAACGATAATTACATTAAAGTCTATGGCGGCCCTTTTTTCGTCCACCCTCAGCCGGCACCCTTTTTTCCCTGCTACCGACCTGCCTATTACAGTCACCCTCACTTTACACTGGCATTTGCAAATGTAATTAACATTGGGGTGGATTCACTAGCCTGCAGTAACACTACCATGCTCAGATAGCACATGGTAATTTTCACTGGTACTTGCACAATTGCAACGCGTGGTGATGAGCACAAATTTCGCATAAACGTAATTTTGCATCATAATTCACAATGATGATGAAACATTTTGGGGAAAATTAAAAAAAATACATTCTTTTTCAAAAAGAGCTTGTAGTTTTTGAGATAATCGACTTTATAAATGCAAAGGAAAAATGTTTTTTAAATTCATTTTCTGAGTTTAAAACCATTTTCCTTTGTATTTTTAAAATCAATTTTCTCAAAAACGACAAGGTCTTTTTGAAAAATGTTGGTGATAGTAGGATGTACGGGGGCTTTGCTATTAACCGCAAAAGTCAGGATAAAATTTTGCAGAAATTACACAAAAATTACGTGAAATTACAAATGGATTACATTAAATCAATTGAATTTCCAAATTGTAATTATGAATTACATTAAAGGGTATCTGAAGTAAAAAATAAACTTATGATATAATGAGTTGTATGTGTTGTACTGCTAAGAAATAGAACATTAGTTGCAAAGAACAGAGTCTGATATTGCTTCAAGTACAGGAAGAGTTAAGAAACTTATGAAAGTAACATAATGTGCATTACCATGGCAATGAGAGCGTCACCTAAGTCCTATGTCCTATGGGTTGCACTAATTGCTTTCTACCCATGGCAGTTTTACCACACATTAGTGAATAGACACCATCACCTCATGTCCACCTAGATAAGCGAGGCTGCAGTGATTACATTTCTGTGTCTTATGACACTGACTTACTAATGAGGCACCCAAGAACACGATGAGTATTCTAATTAGTATAATATATGAAAGGAGAGTAAGATAAACTAACCTCCAATGATGACAGCGAGGGAAAGATAGGAACTTGATTAAGCACCTCAGAGTCACACCTCATGCACGAAGCGCTCGGTTAAGTTGGACTTTATAATTGGCTCTGACCTGAGAGTAGTCAGGTAAAGGGCGTACTTCACAAAATGTGTTGTCTAAGTGCCTAATAAGCGTCCTATCTTTCCCTCATTATCATCGTTGGAGGTAAGTTCTCCTTTTATATTGTATATTGTACAAGCTAATATACGGTATCTATTGTGTTCTTTCATGAATAAGTAGAGTTATCCTTTTAATATCTCTGCAGTCTTCTGAAGGTATTAGTTCGCATTGGTCTAGTATTTTTGCTCCATTTGTTTAGAAGCTCTTTAACTTGCCTACCTCATATCGATCACTTTCAGGCCGGTCTTACATCTAATTTTTGTGTTGCAATTTGGGATGTGATGCCCCTGACGCATCTCACCGCAATGCAAAAAAATGTCAAACATATGACCCTGCGTCAGAGTGTGCCGACAGGGTCATATGCATAGCGCCGCCCCGCTCAGTGACGTAATCCCTGGTGGGCAGGAAGTACATCACTAGGATTTCTTGGATTCCCGTCAGTCCACACAAGCTTCATTTACACACATTGCCCATAGACTACCATTACCCCAAGCACTGTGCAGTAAGATCTTACATGTCTGGTGCACCACAAGGAGTCACAGTAAATGTGAAAGTCTCCATAGACTTTCATCGCTTTTTTGGCCCCTTATAGCAAAATAGGCTAAACCAAAGCAGGTTTAGCCTGCATGTGTAAAAGGGGCCTCAAAGTACTCAGGAACTCCTTCATCGGCCACTCCCAGCTCACTCTATACTCTGCCCCCTTTTTCAATGATACTAAGAGAATTGCATCAACCCCACTCATAGAGCCTATTGCTGTCTTTAACGCTAGCATTAAGGACCAGTGATAGGGAAGGTGCCATAAGTAACCCCCAAATGCTCAACAGATAGTCAGTTGGCAACATGTTTAGGAGTCATGTGGTCCCTTACCATTGTTTTTATTTTCTACAACAAGCTATATTTCCCAATTAGCAATCTGGTAAGTAGTCCCAAGAACCTCTTTACTAGTTCACAACACTAGGATATTTAACCTCTTGAGGACCCATGGTCTTAAAGCCCCCTAGTGACCAGGCCATTTTTTGCTAATTAGGCCACTGCAGCTTTAAAGGAATACTGTAGGGGGTCAGGGGAAAATGAGTTGAAGTTACCCGGGGCTTCTAATGGTCCCCCGCAGACATCCTGTGCCCACGCAGCCACTTACCGATGCTCCGGCCCCGCCTCCAATTCACTTATGGAATTTCAGACTTTAAAGTCTGAAAACCACTGCGCCTGCATTGCCGTGTCCTAGCTCCCGCTGATGTCACCAGGAGTGCACGGCACAGGCACAGACCATACTGGGCTTGTGCTATACACTCCTGGTGACATCAGCGGGAGTGAGGACACGGCAGGGCAGGCGCAGTGGTTTTCTGACTTTAAAGTCTGAAATTCCAGAAGTGAACCGGAGGCGGGGCCAAAGCATTGGGGAGTGGCTGTGCAGGCACAGGATGTCTGCGGGGGACCATTAGAAGCCCCGGGTAAGTTCAACTCATTTTCCCCCAACCCCCCTACAGTGTCCCTTTAAGGCCTCACTGCAGGGCCGTACAATTCAGCACACAAGTGATCCCCCCTTTTCTGCCCATTAACAGAGTTTTCTGTTGGTGGGCTATGATTGCTTCCAGGATGTTTATTTCTTTTTTTAATAAATATTTATTAGTTTTATTTTTAAATACATTTGGTATTTTTTTCTTTATTTTTATTGCACTCCCTCCCTTCTTCCCCCCGCCAGCCAATCAGCGTGATCGGCTGTCATAGGCTTCAGCCTATGACAGCGGATCACTTTTCTGCCACCCAGGGGTACTGTCCCCAGTACAGCGCTGACGGTGAGACAGCGTTTTGCCGTCTAACAGTCTCTAGCGATGATCGCCGCTGGGAGGCTGATGACGGAGCGGTGCTCCGTCATTTAAACAGGGATGCACGCGCATCGGCGAGCGCGATCCCCTGAAATCTCCGCCCCTAGCACTTCGCGCTAATTGGCGTGGAGTAATCTTGGGGATGCCGCGCTGCTCACGCCGTCTGGCGTTGAGCAGTTTTTCGTTTCAAGGGTGTTTATTAAAGTAAAAACACAAATACATGAACATTTAACAGTAAAGGAAATTTCCCCACGCAGGAGGAATAGCTTAAGGACCAACTTCAATAATAGCAAAATTATGAAACGTTCATAAAAATAACAAGAGAAAACACATTTTATAAGATATGTAACTACGGGGAGGATTGGAGGAGGGAAGGGAAAGGTAACATAGAATTTAACAGGCATAGAAGACCCATGGGTGCAAAGCACAACATGCCAATGGGTCACTGATGTGGGGTAGGGAAGGATATGGGGAGGAGGAGGCTTTCTCAGAAACCACATATGAATTGGATATTCATCACATCACGCCGACTGTGGCCTAGGCTTACCCCTCATGCTGCCACCCCTCCAGCCCCCACAAAATGGCCACGAGCGAGCCCCAGGGAGGAAATTCTGCAGGGGGGCCCGGTGGGGCCTAGTTACGCCCCTGGGTTACAGACAGTACACATTGATCTCAAAGCAGGCAGTGACCAGCAAAGCAGGGTCAATGTCAATACTCAAAAATACTTTTGTGGTCCCCAAAAAGATTATTAGGGTCCCACCTAGGCAGCAGCTACACAGCACAATATCACAATACAGCTGACCTTCTATCTGCAGCAGCCGCAACTCTCCCAATGCAGAAAAATAATGGCCAGCTCCTTTTATAGGGGAGGGAGTGGCCTAGGTGGTGGTCATGTCTGATTGGCTGTCCTGTCCCACCTGAATTTAGGTTGAAAAAAATGGCACTATGGGAAAGTATAGCTCAAGTGCAAATGGCCCGCATCTTTCAGGCTACTCGTGGTCAAGCAAGTAGCGCACGTTCGTCAGGGTGTCCTGTGATCCCTATTGTTGTGTAGCCTGTCCTCCCACTGATGCTTAGCCTGATCTGCATCCAGAGCATTCTGGGAGACCATAGATTTCTACTGGCTTTAGAGCTCTCAGTTAATGAATATATTGCAGAGCTCACCTGCAGTACTAAAGCAGTTGCCATCTCTGATACATTTCAGAAAGGAAATCAGAGAAAGGAAACATTTACAATGGGCAAACGCTAACTAAATTATTTATATATAAATACAGTATTGTAAAAAATAAGCACTTTTATTCATTATGTTATTTTGACTACAGTTCCTCATTAACCCATTTGCGTTCCGTCGTTTTCACTTGAGAAATGTTCACCTCCCATTCATTAGCCTATAACTTTATCACTACTTATCACAATGCACTGATCTATATCTTGTTTTTTCCGCCACCAATTAGGCTTTCTTTGGGGGGTACATTTTGCTAAGAGCCACTTTACTGTAAATGCATTTTAATAGGAAGAATAAGAAAAAAACGGAAAAAATTCATTATTTCTAAGTTTTCAGCCATTATAGTTTTAAAATAATACATGCCTCTATAATTAAAACTCACATATTGTATTTGCCCATATGTCCCGGTTATTACACCGTTTAAATTATGTCCCTATCACAATGTATGGCGACAATATTTTATTTGGAAATAAAGGTGCATTTTTTTCGTTTTGCATCTATCACTATTTACAAGTTTAAAATAAAAATAATATAGAAATATTTCATCTTTACATTGATATTTAAAAAGTTTAGACCCTTAGGTAAATATTTACATGTTTTTTTTTTATTATTGTAATGTTTTTTAGTTTTTTTATATTAAACATTTTATTTGGGTATTTTTGGGAGGGTGGGGTGTAAACAGTAGTTTTATAATGTAAATGTGTGTTGAGTTTTATTTTTTTACTTTTAGTTGTAGTTTTACTTTTTGGCCACAAGAGTTAGTTTACATGCCGTCACTCTAAGCGTAACATATGCTTAGAGAGACGCATGGGGGAGGTAACAGCCAGAAAAAGCGCAGCTTCCGAGAGAAGCTGTTGCTTTTTCAGCAGGGGAGAGGAATCAGTGTTTGGGCACCATAGCCCGATTCGCTGATTGCCTGGCTAACGGACCGTGGGCCGGGAGCACGCGTGCACGCGCGTGATCGGCCGCGGGAGCGCGCATGGTTCCTGGACATAGTTTCTACGTCCAGGAACTAAAATAGGTTAAAGCATACATGAAGCAAAAATAAACTTATGAGATAATGAACTGTATGTGTAGTACAGCTAAGAAATAGTACATTAGTAGCAAACAAACCTGTCTCATATTGTTTTCCAGCACAGGAAGAGTTAAAAAAAACTTCAGTTGTTATCTATGCAAATAAGCTTATAAAGAGACTCTGAAGTGAACAAAAATTGCTACTTTTACCTGCTAGTTCCCTTCAGTAGTCTCACTAGATGTAAACCGCCGCATCCCTGCTGCAAAACGAGGGCTTTAGACCCCCCAAACCCCAGGGCAAACATCCACGACCATCTTGGTCATGGATTATGCTGCCCTGAGATGCAGAGCTTTCTGCTGTAGCTCTGCCTCTCCTGACGTCAATCGTCGTGCGGATCTCCGCCTCTACCCCGCCCCTCTCTGTGAAGGAAGACTGAGAGGGGCGGGGAGAGGCGGCGATTGACATCAGTAGAGGCAGAGCTGCAGCTGAAAGCTCTGCCTCTTTCAGGAAGCGCCGGACAGATTGACCCCGGGGAGTTGGGGGGTCTGAAGCCCTCGTTTTGCGGTGGGGATGCATCGGTTTACATCTAATGACAGTACTGAAGCAAACTAGCAGGTAAAAGTATCAAATTTTTGTTAGCTTCAGTCTCTATTTAAACAGCCAAGAAACAGTGAGAGACAGCTTGGGATAAGGTTTTACTGCAAAAAAGTTCAAAGGGTCATTATTTCTGCTTTTTTTTATAGCTATAAAGACAGAGAGTGGTTTTAAAACCAACCGTGACAGTATGAAGCAGTTATTAAAAAAAACTATATAACTGAAAATAAAAATATGACACCCTTGCTACTAATGTTATTATCCATACGACACATACAGTATAATTCCTTATATCATACTTTTTTTCTTCGCTTCAAGTTCTTTTTAAAGCAAAGAAAAATTTAAGAAAGAAAACTAACAGATATCAGGCATGGTCCCTCTAAGTGGCAACAAGCTTTGTGAATGCAAAATCTATTTTGAAACATAATTTTGCTCCTAGTTTTAGGAGTTATGTAAAAAGTGTATTTGTTTACTTAATTCCAATAAAGATAATCCAAAACTAGGGGAAAAAACCTTCTTTGGACTGGCGTTTTTAACTTCAAAATATTCAGAGAAATATTTCCATATCCCTGAAGACCTATTTACTGCAGTGCTGGATTTTTAAATGGCAGTAAATTGCATCTAGGTTCTTTTGGCATTTGAGTGAGCATTTGGCAAGCATTTTGCTGGCATTCACTAGGTATTTGTTGCAGCTTGTCGGATGCTAAATAAAAGCCAAGCAGGAGGTCTATGTGAGAGCAGGTGCAGGTACAGACAGCACCTAGATTTAGGGAGTGCTCAGGCCTGGAATTACATCACAGGAGCCTATAGGCACAGGTGTCCTGACCCCTTAGACTGCCATTTAGGAACTTACAAACATAAGGTAACTAGACGTACCCTCAACTAAAGGGAAATCTTGTCAGTGGAATGCCAGGAGCAGGGTGAGTAACCACTCATTTACACTCTGCTGTGGACCCTGCATAGGGAAGGAGGGAGGGAGGTGGTCAGGGAGGGGAGTGAGCCTCCTTTCCAACATCACCAGGTGCCTGTAGGCACGTGCCTACAATGCCTTATGGTAAATCCTGCCCTGGATAAATATTCCCTAGCTAGCCTAACCCTAATGTCCCACCTTTGCCTAAAGATGCCCATTAACTGTACAATATTTTCTACTGCAATCATTTGATAATAGTTCACAATTGTAGTTGAAGAGAGATAGTGCCCTAATTGACCCCCTTATGGTAACAATTGATAATTATCTTCTGATTAATGACGATTCCGCAAATCTGATTGAATGATCTCATCTGAAAAAAATATTTTTCCATTAATGGGCAGGTGAATTATTCTAATCTTACTCCACTCCTTACTGCTACCCCCATTAGCTCTAACCCCAACCTTAAGGGGTAATTAGCGTGCATTAAAAAAGGGTGCTGGGAAAAAATGTCCCAGCTGGATAACAAAATCTCAATAACGTTAAGCATCGTTAACAAAACTGATTAACGATAAGTACAGTTTTAAAATAGATGGGAGTTGATAATAAAATATATTAACGTTAAAAATTGTAATGTAATTCATACAGCTTAAACCAACCCTACCCTCACACAGAAGCCTCCCCTGCAGAGGCGGGACAAGGTCCTCCAGCACCCAAGGCTGAGACACCAAAGTGCGCCCCTCCATCCCTGCCATCCCAGCCATCACACACTGATTGCTATTAGACTAAGAGGCGCCACAGGGACCACAACCTCCCCAACACTTTAATATATAGTTATCTGGCTTGCAGTCACTGCTATGTATCTCCTTTTCTTATTTCTTTCTGCTTCAACCACAATTAGGAATGACAGCTGAATAAATTCTGCGCCCCCTCATACACTGCGCCCTGAGGCTGGAGCCTCTCCAGCCTATGCCTCGGCCCGGCCCTGCTCCCCTGGTGGTGCCCAAAACTAACCACTCCCCCTTGATGGTGCCTAACCCTGATGACCCCCTGGTGGTGCCTAACCCTAAACAACCCCCCCATGATGTTCAACCCTAACCACCCCCCCTGGTATTGTCTAACCCTAACCACCCCTGGGTGGTGCCTAACCCTAAGCACTCCCACTGGTGGTGAATAACCCTAACCACTCCCCCTGCAGAAACACCCTTTTACACATACTGTAGAAAGGATAATAATATCTTTGACAACATAAAGTCTGTACATACTAAATAAATTATATGACCAAAACTATAACAATGCAAGCTTCTAAAATGATAACATACTTTAATGTTCTAATGTTGTTAAAGCGGATTGGAGATGAAAACCTAACTATAACAATTAACTTGTCTATATATATTATCTAAAGCTTAGTTTACACAGCATATCTAGCTGCAAACAGCTTCAACAGTTTATGATTATTTATTCCTGTGATACAATGAGGGCAGTTATGTTCTGTTTGTCGCATTGTCACAGGCTGAGAGCTGGAGATGCTATCAGCTTGCCTGTGTGTAAATTGAGTCCCCTCTCTTCCTCCCTCCTCCCCTCTGCCTCTGAAATCAATGGCTAGTAACCTCCTCCTGCTCCTGCCCAGACTGAGCTCCCATAAGCTCTTGCTACAGTGCCAAAGCACAATAGGAGCTGTGGCCGAGGCTTGTTTAGTTTATAGGGAATTAGAGTATTAAAACAAAACCAAAAAAGTATTTGGCTTGAGGAATGCCCTATAAACTATATGAAAGGAACACAATTATGCAATGAGTAAAAGTTTATCTCGGATCCACTTTAATGATATTTATCAGATGCCCTTTTTTCTGCTTTTGCATTAGAGTCTATAGTGGCTCCCTTTTTGTCCACTAGCCACCAACGCCCTTTTTTCCTGCTACCTGTAATTATTATATCCATTCTAAAAATACATCAGGCAAGGCTGAAAGAAATGATCTTAGAGAGCAACTTTAATGCAGGATTGAACTTCATTGCAATTAGTAGATGATACCCCCTTTCACATGAGAAATCTTTACCTTTTCTTGAATAGATCATTAGTGATGTCTGTATGTCTGATATTGTAGTGGAAACCCTTCCACAGTGTGATGTCAACCTTTTAGTCTCTCGCATTGTTAGTGGGTGTGTTTATAGTTAATGGCAGTTGGTACTTTCTGTTGTATTTTTTTGTTGTTTGTTTTTTTCCTTGTCTGTTTTCTTTTCTTGTCTGCCACCAGTAAAGATGGTTACCTGCAGGTTAAAACAACATGAACAAATTACAGAGCGAATATCAATCATTTTAATCATATCAACCGACATCAATCATTTCTTGATCTATCATTTATTTTTCTCACTTTGCAATGTATTGGTTTATTTTTTTCTCTCACTATTATCTTTCATTATAGTTCTTCCTTTACGGTGAATAATGCTTGTTTTTCCCAACATATATAATGATTTCCAAGAAATATTCTTCACATGTGTAAAGAACCGCAAGTAAAAACTCTTAAATTTGAACCCGATTTCGGAAACCCCACTGCTAACAAAAACTACAGCTCTTTCCTGGTGTGTTAAAAGGCTGGCCATAGACATGGAAGTTTAATTTGCAGATGATGGATGAGAAAACGCCTACAGACAGTTTACTGTTTACAATCTAGCTTGTGGATATGGCACAGAGCTATCGACCTTATTTCAGTCAACAATGTTCAGCTGGTGGTGCGCCAATGCAACAGTTAATGGAGTTGCGCCATTGACCAGACCACTGGGTGGGTTGCTATGGTTACACAGTTCTAACCTGATGCCATATCGGATCTATCCTAGTAGATCAAGTTTTCAGCTGAGCCTTCATTCTGATAATGAAAGATTGTTCATGTAGCAGAAAGTCAGTAGGATCAGTTAATTTCAGTTAAATTCCAGACTGAAATTAACTGTAAAATGCCTAAAGATTCCATTAGCCTTTGTTTTTCTAATGCCTAACGCTGACTTTGATCTGAATCTATGTATGGACTTATTATTAGTCCTCACCTAACCCTATACTTTCCCCATAGACTCTGGGGAACCCTTCCCAGCCAAGAGCTACATGGGATCCAAACAACGTTCCCTCCCACCGATACAGGGGTCTAACTGTCAAATAAGGTGTTGTTTTGGCTAGGCTTGTTATTGGCAAATTCTGCCTGTGCTCTACCTTTTTTACAGTGGACATTATGAAATCCAGACATTAAGAGCAGCCACACATTTACAGAGTCAGAAATCCAAGTTTCTGTTGCTCTGCCTTTGTCTTAAGCCTCAAACAATTGATTAAAGTTGGCCAATAACGACCGCCTCAGCCGTTAATCAGGTCCCAGATGAGCAACCGGCCAACCCACAAGGGAACCGCCCAGCGACGGAGGATTCCTTTGATGTCGCCGACATCACGCATGCACTGTTCTGTCATCCCTTCGGTTCACTGCATAGCAACACAGCACATTGTCAGCCACACAGCTGACTCACATCTGTGCAGCCCAGGGATGACATTTCAGAGGACCCCTCCCACCCGAGCAGATGCTTCTTCAATCTCCTCCCATCGTGCCTCCGTTACAGATGCATCCCCACCATAACTTCTAGGCACCGGAGCACCTTCTTTTCCCAGGCAGTGCTACTGCTGAACTCTAGCCCCCCTGCCAGGTCTGACTGCTTTCCTGTGGCACCCTCCTGCTGAACCCTAGCCCCCCCCCCCCAGGCCTGCTCTCCTGCAGCACCCTAGCCCATGCAGGGCCGGCGCTACCATAGAGACAGAGGAGGCAGCTGCCCCAGGGCCCCAGAGCTTGTAGGGGCCCCCAGTGGCTACAAGAGGAAAAAAAATTTCAAATCGGCCTTATGGTTTTTGAGAAAATCGATTTTAAAGTTTCAAAGGAAAAAAAATACACATTTAAAAACCTGCCGACTTTGATGGTTGATAGCAAATCCACCTTAAATGCTAGAAACCCTAAATGTGCAGGATATGTTAAGGAGATCATTAGGAATAAGAGGAAAAAACAATTTTTCAAAAAGACCTTATAGTTTTTGAGAAAATAGATTTTAAAGTTTCGAAGGAAAAAAGTATACTTTTAAATGCGGTAAATGTCACTTTTAGTAGCAAACCTAACGGTAGTGTAATTTTACATGCATCAAACGAAAGCGCAATAAATTTCCTGACGGGGTTTCCAGGGGGTCCATACGCAGCCGCAGCGCTTTGGCCAGGGATAGCTATACAGCCACAATATGGCTGTATGAAGATCCCTGGCATTTTTTTCTATGTTCCCAATTTTTTTTTATGTTTAGAGTGTGGGAATTAAAAAAAAAAAAAAATTATGTGGGGTCCCCCCTCCTGAAATTTTTTAACCCCTTGTCCCCCATGCAGGCTAGGATAGCCAGAATGTGGAGCTCCGACCGATTGGGACTTCACACCCTGACTATACCAGCTGCTGACTATAGGTCCCCTAATGCCGATTTTTGTTCCAGGGTATATGTTGGGGGGGCCCTAGGTTTATTTTGCCCTGGGGCCCCATTGTTGCTTAAACCGGCCCCGAGCCCACGCCGAATGTCCTAGCTTAACCCTTTTCCATATCTTTTCTAATTTGTATGCCTCCCTTCTTGTATTAATCTATTAATCTAATCTCTCACGGCCTCTAAACGCTATGTCTGTCATATTGTCCTGTCCTACTGCCATTGCCATGTGAACCACAAATCCCGGTACGTCAAAAGTGATTCTGATTCTGAACTCTAGACCCCGCTCCTAGAACAGCCATGTAAACAGCCCCATTATAATATACCCTACGATGCTCTCAAGCTCTCATAACATAGAAATTGCTTGGGTGCAGTACTGTGTAAAAGACACACGTTCAAGAATAAGCAAAGCAGCCAAAGATCCCTGGCAACACCTGTGCTGACTTTTACTAAAAACAGGAAAAAAAGAGAGAGTGTAATTATCTGGGGATGTGACTGACATGACGATAGCCGCTCGGCACCGCTTTCCTCAAACAGGTGATAGGCTATCGTTTCCATGAGATGCAGAACCAGCCAATGACCAAACCTTCAATTCCGAACAAATGAGAAAAATAGAGGGCCGGACCAAGTGACATTGGGTAACAAACAATTAAATGAAAGAAATTGGAATGGCGAGGAGGAGGCTGAGCCAGCCGCAGAGTCTGAAGGACAAAGGCTTAATTGACTGTTTTAATAATTGTTTCGCCTGAGTTCTGCCAGACATGAATAGGAATAAAAATAGTAATAAAATGTGTCACAAGGGAGAAAAGAGGAAGATGAATTTCAGGTGTGACCTGCTCACTCCTTCCATCATTTCACATAATCTGCAAGCCTTGTAAAGTGCACCTGTCTCTGGGAACAAGGGCAGTGAACCTGCCATAGCAACATGGGAATGTCATTCATTTTTCTTCTTTTTACATTTTTTTCCTGGGGCCTGGTGATCATGCTTGTGTCATGGCTTCTCTATTTTAAGTGTGTCTGTCATGAGTAGATATGGAGGCTGCCATGGTAGACTCTTAATTAATAGATGCTTTTTTTGTGGCCGCCCTGCAGAAATGCATATGAGTCTTTCTGACTTTCCTGATCTACACATTGGCATCTTGGAGAAATGACACACCCCTTCAGTGCCTAGTGGCATAACAACAGGAGATGCATGGGTTGCAAATGCCCTAGAGGTGTAGCTATTAGAGTAGCAGCAGAGGAGCCACAGGGTAGCCCCAACTACTTACCCTCCCCATGATACAGGTACCCCACCTCTAGAGCAGGTGTTGTCGTGGTCGCACTCAATATGGGTGGGGTTTCATTGTGTCGATATTGTAATGGGATGACCACACTTGTTATATGACCCCTGGCAGAAAGGCTTCCAAGTCATGGAGTCACCAGGGAAAGAGGGGGTATGAACAATGGTGGGGGGATCCCATTATTTGTCATTAAGGAAGAGGGCATCAGTTTGACTGGGGAATCCCATTATTTGTCGTTAAGGCCCTGACTGGCCAGGCCCCTGGACAAGAGAGCCCACTTCAGGGGCATAACAATAGCCCCCACAACTCCTGCCACCTTCAGAAGGGGCCTGGGTGCTGGGAAGTTCCCCGCTCCGGTGTAAATGCAAAGCAGCAGCTGAGCCATACATTACTGGATTCTACCAGCGGGACAACTCCTCTGCACTCCTCTTCACTGTACAAGCACCGTACAGCACCATGCACCCCCGTCCCTGTATGTCATGTGACATACAAGGTAGAGTTGCACGGTGCTGTATGGCACTTGTACAGTGTAGAGTTCAGAGATGTCCAGAAGCTGCTAATGTATGGCTTTGCTGCTGCTCTGCATTAGGAGCGAAGCTCCCGCAGTCTTCTGGCCTCCAATGAAGGTGAGGGATGCAGGGGCTATTGTTTTGGGATGCAGGAAATGTAGGTGCCTGCTAGCCGTAGAAGTTTGGGCACCACCATAAGGGCCCCATGAATGTATCGGTGGCACCCAAATTTCCCCTTTTTAATGATATATTCAATGGGCCCCTATAGCAGCGGGCTGATTTTTTTCATTTTTCATTTTTAGCGGCGGAGGGGGTGGTAACAATTAGCCATGGGGCAGGTAGGGTTAAGGTTAACCATAGGTGCAGGTTTTGCAGCAGCGGGCACGATTAGGGTTAGCCATGGAGAAAGAAGGCTTAGCCGTGGGTGCGGGATTTGCGGCAGGAACAGTTAAGGTTTGCCATGGGAGAAGATGGGTTGAGATTAGCTGTGGGTGCAAGTTTTATGGTGGGCGCCTACATTTTCAGGTGCCCTTTTTGACACACGCATTGTTATGCCCCTGAAGTGGGCTCTCTTGTCCAGGGGCCTGGGTGCAGTCTGGCCCATAGTGACAAATAATGGGATCCCCTAGTGCAACTCTGATTCCCCCCTCTTCCCCATCAATCTTCATAAACCCATTTCCTCTGTGGATCCAAGACCTGGAGGCGTCTCTCTGCTAGGGGTCATACAACAAGTGTGGGCATCATACCTGGGCCCAGAAGTGGAGCTTAATACTGTATGTGGGTGGGTCCAGCCAATGTGCCTCTGGCCCACATAGAATACTGATGATCATTAGCAAAACAGTTCCATCCTACTTCTAAACTTCACTCTCATCGCAAACAGCTTTGTAAAGGAGAATTTGGGTCTCAACATGCAGTTGATACAACTTCCAAGGGGTTCCAGCGTCCAGTGGTGGTCCAGGGGGGGACATAGGAAGCCTCTGAAGGTTCCAGAGGCCTCCCTCTACCGAGGTAAGTATCTGATTTTTTAACCTTACTTACAGGTTTGCTTTAATACAGCTGTTGCCCAGGCAGTTCATGAAGTAATTAAAGGATACCCGAAGTGACATGATGAGACAGACATGGGTATGTACAGTGGCAAGCACACTAATAACTATGCTGTGTTCCTTTTTTTCTTTCTCTGCCTGAAAGAGTTAAATATCAGGTATGTAAGTGGCTGACTCAGTCCTGACTGAGACAGGAAGTGACTACAGTGTGACCCTCACTGATAAGAAATTCCAACTATAAAACATTTTTCTAGCAGAAAATGGCTGCAGAGAGCAGGAAAGAGATAAAAAGGTCAATAGTTCATACATATTAGCTCTGGCATACTTCAATGAACGTGCGCAAAAACAATAAAACAGTTAAAACTTAAAACGTAGATTTAAACATAAAATAAAACTGTGGAATAGCTTAAAAAAGTCATTTTTTAGGAGAAGGAAGGTAGATACAATTGTTTATTTCATTCGTTTATTTTTGCTTCGGGTGTCCTTTAAAGGGAACCTGAAGTGAAGTGAGAGGGCTATGAAGGCTGCCATATTTATTTCCTTTGAAACAATGCAAATTGCCTGGCAGCCCTGCTGGCCCACTGCCTCCAATGCTTTTAGCCATAGCCCCTGAACAAGCATGCAGTGTTTCTGACTGAAGTCCGACTGGATTAGCTGCATGCTTATTTGAGGTGTGTTATTCAGACACTTTTGACTAGAAACATCAGCAGCACAGCCAAGCAACTGGCATTGTTTCAAAGGAAATAAATATGGCAGTCCCCATACCTTTCTCACTTCAGGTTCCCTTTAAGGTTTTTAGCATATTTTATGGCATCCTCCTAATATAACATATTTTCTGCATTCAGTATGTTAAAATATATAACAGTCTGAATTGTTCTTTAAAATATTGGGTTTTTGCACTTATCCACTACAAATAACATTTGTAGCAGTCACATAAGAAATTGAGGCAACATTGTTCTAAAATCAGCTTTTGGAGATGTAATTTTATCGACACTGATCCTGTGACATTCATGGTTAATTTGCGTTAGATATGAACAGGGTATGTGACCTGACACTTGTCACATGCAAACCGTAAGCGACAGCTGTCTGTCTAGCAGAGTGCTTTGGGAAAGGGGTCAGTAGGGGGAGGGAAGAGACCATGCCACTCACTGGCACATTTAATGTTCTTCCTGTGACTTCACGCTAAGGTGTTACTTAGTGTAACACTAATTATCTAGACAGGGTTCCTCTTCAGCCCTGGAGTTCCCCCAATGGTACTAAGTGAGCTGTCATGACTACTGAGCCACATGTAAAGCCTATCAGGAATTTACAGCCTAAATTAGAAGCAGATTGGAGTTGCATAGCTCTGTAGTGCTGTGTTTAATTCTCAGAAGGCTCCATAATCCTTTTCTGCAGTGGCGTAGCAATAGGGAATGCAGAGGTTGCGACCGCACTGGGGCCCTTGGAAAAGAGGGGCCCACCCTCAACAGCAGTATTATCTCTATATTGGTCCTGTGCTGGTAATTTTCTCTTTTACAGATACTTTGAGTAGTGGTAATCACATGAATAGTAATAATCACAAGCTGTTCCCCATCCCCTGCTTACACCTCTTATAATGTGGCGGTCCTTAGCAGCTTTTGGGGCACCACATTGTTTTGTATACAGAGCCTGGAGGGGCCCAATGTAAATCTTGCACTTAGGCCTGAAGAGTCATAGCTATGCCACTGCTTTTCTGGATAATGGCAATAGGACCATTCAAAATGTGACCATGTAATATATACTGTAAGGGTGCCCATACTTTACTTGATTTTGCCATCAATATCCTACCATAATGATCGAATCTGGCTGATAGATATTGACGCCGCAACATGGCTACACAATTGATCAGTTTGATCGATTACTAGCCAAAAACGGTCAAAGGGATCAATCAGGCATGCAGGGAGAACTCGGTGGCAGTGGCTCAATCGGGTGCATGAAAGTAACAGCATTCGACTTTCTGACAGCTGACCGACCCAACTGACCCCCGGGTGATGTCCCCCCAAGTGCATGTGTCCCCCCGGGCCAGTGGTGAGTGTTACATCCATGCTCATCTGTCATGCTGGTTTCCAGCATCTTTATGAATGTTCACAGTGAGCACCTGTACCACGTGACTCTGGCACATGTACAGGCGCCACAATATGTGCCAGTGCCACATGGTACAGGTGCTTGCATTGTCAATTCCAACAGCTAGCAGACATCGGAGGAGGTGAGGAGTCACGACGGTGTGACAGGTAAGCCTTCAACACTCACCCACAGGCTCGAGAGGGGACGTTCACATACATACACGTAGGGGGACGGCCAGGGCAGTTTCTAGGCTAAATTGCACCAGGGCAAAGGTGTAAAAATTGTGCCCCCTTACCCCCACCCCCGTGGACTTGCGAACCCTTACTCTTTAGGGACAGTCACACAGCCACAGGTCACAAGTAGATCTGCCTACTTACTAGTGACCAGCCACTTATCCAGGAGGAAGCAGGAACCAGGAGAACACACAGGCAAAGAGAGCCTGCAGTACCGCTACAGGACATTAGGTGTCATCACAGGGTGGTGACGTGATGATGACTTGACGTCTGACGCAGGAAGCCCAGGAGGAGTCAAGGAAGATGATTGCACGTCACCAGCTCTCTAGTGGTTAGGTCCTTATGCCTGTGCCCCCCTTCGTCTATTTGCCGGTCTGTGCCCAGGGCAGTCGCACTGCCCAGGAAACGGCCCTGGAGACGGCCCAGAAGGTGGTGGGCACTACGATGATTTCCAATAGATCTGATCGGAGAGGGTTCTATTTGATTCTCAATCTAGTGGCAGATCGACAGGTGTATGGCAATCCAGTGTGAAATTTTATTGAACCTCTTGTGGAACTGTCTAAAAAACAACTTAAAGACAAACCGTGACCAAGAATTGAACTTCACCCCAATCAGTAGCTGATACTCCCTTTTACATAAGAAATCAATTCCTTTTCACAAACGGATCATCAGGGGGCGCTGTATGACTGATATTGTGGTGAAACCCCTCCCACAGTGTGATGTCAGGACCAAGGACCATGGTTCTGACATCACACTGTGGGAGCCTTGTTGCATTGTGGGAAATGACTGTTTCTAACTGCCAAAAAAGCAGCATATCCTTCCACTAAAATCACCTGCCAGCAGTAAGAATGTCACCATGTAATAAATGTCAGAATGTAAATCAGGGAGAGGAAAGATTTTACAATGGGCAAATTCTGACTAAATCATTCATACATAATTATTGTAAAAATGAAGCACTTTTTTATTACTTTATTTTCCCTGGAGTTCCTCTTTAGTACCTTTTTTTGCAGAAGAAAATAAACTTCAAAACTACAGTAGAGTAACAGCATGAAGGAAACATCTTTACAGAGAAGTCACCTCTGAAGATCCAGTCCTCTTTCTAGCAGAAGTCACTAAGCTTGGCACAGCGACTTCTTCTTTAGAGATAGAGACAAGATCAAACACTCCATTCTCACAGCAGGCGGCTCCTCCTTCATCCTCCTGTGCCCATATGTTAGAATTAGGGTGATGATTAGTATGAGAAGAAGTATAAATAAAGTTGGTGCATGAGTGTGGGTGGGGACATTGCTAGGATCCTGGGAGATCAGGGGCACCCTTGAGCACTGAAGGAGTGGCAAAAAGTGGGCGTGGCCATGTAGCTGGGAAAGTGATCATGGTCATGGGTGGGGCTAAATCTACATAACCCTACCAGTGGTGTAACTTAAAGACAGTAGGCCTGCAATGTGAAATGCTGCCTGAAGCACCTTCTCATTTGAAAAAAATAAATGGGACAGCTCTGCCTCGCTCTCAAAATACTTGCAGCAGTGCATTGTCAGAACACATTTCTACACAGTGCAAAAGTGTTCCCATCAAACAGTGCTGTCTGTACATGTTGCTCAGCTCAACAAAGCAACATTGTGCCCAGGCCCTTAGGGCCCGTTTCCATGCAGTGCAGAGCCCTATGGCTCTGCACTGCACCTCACTCCCAGAGGGGGGCGGGGCTTTCGATCCCGTTCATTACACTGAATGGGATCCCGGGCTGAAGCGCCTCGAAATTCAGCAAACCGTGCACGGCAATTCAGCTTTGAATTGCTGCACATGAATGGAAATGGCAGACAGTGCAGTCTATGCACTGTCTGCTGTCCCTGTGATCGCGTTTCCATAGGCGCCTGAAAGTGCGCTATATGGAAACGAGCCCTCAGGCAGCATTTCTTCCCAAAAATAATTAGTCAAAGGCTCCCTAACAACAACAAAAATAAACTAAAAATACATTCAGGCAGCATACCCTACCCACACAGCAAGTGCTCCCCCCCCCCCCCTTTGAGATGCCATAAATACCCCCTTTACCATGAGAAATCTTTTCCTTTTTACAAACAGATCAGGGGGATCTGTATGGCTGATATTGTGGTGAAACCCCTCCCACAGCGTGATGTGGTCCTGACAGTTTCCTGTCTGTGAACCTCATTGCATTGTGGGAAATAACAGCTGTTTACAGCTGGGTCCAACTGCCAAAAAAACAAGCAGCATCTCCTTCCACTGACATCACCTGCCAACAGTAGAAATGTCACCATGTGGTAAATGTCAGAATGTAAATCAGGGAGAGGAAAGATTTTACAATGGAAAAACACTGACTAAATCATTTATACATCATTATTGTAAAAATGAAACACTTTTTTTTATTTCATTATTTTCACTGGAGTTCCTTTTTAAAGGGAGGGTCCAAGGAGTTGGTTAAAAAAATAAAAATACTAATCCACTTACCTGGGCCTTCCCCCAGCCTGTGGTAGGCAGGACGTGCACCTGATGCTGCTCCAGAGGCTCCCGGTCTTCTCCGGTGGCTCACCCGACCTGGCCAGGCCAGCTTCCTGGTCGGGCTTCTCCATGCGCTCCAACGTGCGTCTCACGCGGTCGTGCTGAAGTCATCGGACGTCCTACGGACTGTACTGCACGGGGCAGAACTACTGCGCCTGCGCAGTACAGTTTGGAGGACGTCCGATGACGTCAGCATAACTGCGTGAGACGCACGTTGGAGCGCACAAGAGCCTGACCTGGAAGCCGGCCTGGCCAGGTCGGGTGAGCCACCAGAGAAGACCAGGAGCCTCTGGAGCGGCGCCGAGGGCACATCCTGCCTACCATGAACCCTCCCTTTAAGTACACACAGTCATTTCACCTGGCTTCTGTGTTGTCCTTGGCTGGCTGGCCTGGCTCGGCTAGCAGTGATGCTGTGCTGGCAGTTATGTTGTGCTGTGCTGTGCTTGCTGGTGGTGATGCTATGATGCTGGGCTGCCTGGCGGTGATGCTGGCCGGGCTGGTGAGCTTTTTCCGACAAGCATTCTCTCTACCTTAGGTCATTTACTCTTTGACCTGCACTCCTTACTAGATAGCCAAACTACCAACTACCTTTGATGTTTGATGAATTGCCAGTGTACAATTCTCTATAGTGAACGATTTGACCTGCTCATATCTATAATTTTGATGTGTATCATTCAGGTACCTTAGACCTGCATTTTGATTGTGTATATAAACGAATACGCCCGATTAAGGACCGAATACTCCTCCTCCTGAGTAAGTAGTGAACAACGATCACAAAATGCATTGACCAGTTGCTCAGCATTACGGAATCTATTGAGTGGTCTAGTATTTTATGACATGTATGCTGCTCTTTGTGGTTTGATAGGAAGTGTGAAATATTTATTTCCCCAACCAACCGAGAACAGAAAAGGATCTCACCCAAAACTGAGTTGTAATGCCGATGGTGTAGTATATGTAATGATTGTATCTATTATGGTGTATGTTCAATCTCTCTTAAATTTGCTTGCATGTTTTTAAATGTTGAAAGAAAAGTGTTATGCTTTTATAACCAATTAATGGCATATGACTATACTTAATTCATTGCTATTGGTATCGTCCTCAAGACCAAATAACCTATCAATCTAGAATATATTGGGATGTGGGGAATTCAGTAACTAATCAATTTGACTTAGTAGTGCCGATGCCTTTATAATGTCTCTTGCATATCTCGTCTAGAGCTTCATTTGTGCCCATATGGAGCCGGCTTTTGGAAGCATATGACCATTATTAGAAAAGTGTGCCTAGCTTCAGTGTGCATAGTATTTTTAGGGTGCGGCCGGCTTTACACTGCAGATAGGCAGCCGCACTGCACTGCTAGAAACAGGCAGGCCCGGTGCTATCATAGGAGTAAAGGAGGCAACTGCCCCAGGGCCCCAGAACCTGTAGGGGCCCCCAAGGTATCTCCTACCTTAACTGTTGCTCCCCGGAGCCTCTGCAGAGTCTTTAGCAGTGTAGCATCTCATCTGCCCACCAGCACAGGTGAGACACTACTCTGCTAAAGGGCACAGCAGGAAAATTTGGCTGCTACAATGGGCCCCTAATGCTGCTTTTTGATCAGGGCTGTCAGAGGGCCCCAGGGTTAATTTTGCCCACTGTTACTAGAACCGGCACTGGAAACAGGCCTTCGGAGAATAGTGCATTACTATGCGGTATTCCCCATCTGGTATCCGCCAAGCAGGAAGTGACACTCACTTCCTGTTCAACAATCGATGACATGCACAGAAACGTATTTTTGAGCACCAGGGAGAATTTTCATTGGTCCACTACTCAGTGATCCAATGAGAATCCTCCCTGGGAAGGGGAGGATTCCCATTGCTCTATTACAAACCACTTGTAGCCTGATCCTTCTTCCTGGGCTATGGGAGCTGTATAATGGTGTTTCTTTCATGCAGGGACCCAAACGGGCAGTGGCAGCGGAGGCTAAAGATGCAAATTGACGATGGCAAAACGCAGCCTTGTCAGAATTGACACCGTCTGTTTTCATGGGCTGCCATCAATTCCGTCAGACTCTGCTTCGTCAGGCTAGGGAAGCTCATTTGTATTCCGGGGAATTAAAATTCCCGCATTTCTGATCGGGAAACGGAAATCTGAATTCCGCAGAAATCTGATTTACTGCAACTCAGGAATTTTAGCCCGATCACGGGACTCGGAAGCAGTGGACCAATCAGAAAATGCATAATTTTTCCACAAAAAGGATTACCGCGATAGTTTTAGACCAATCAAAAGATTCTGTTTTTCCAATTTTCTTTGTCAATTTTTGTTTTTTTCTGATGCAAAAAATGACAAATAAATTACTTCTCGGTAACATGGAAAATCGGAAATCGGATAAACGGAAATCAGTCAGGAATCGGATTTTCATAGGAAATTGCATAGAATCTGTTCACATCTGTACCATACCCTTTTGTTCCGCTAAATGTCAGTGTGAACGGAACTAATAGTCATGGTTTGCATGATTTATTTTAAGTTAGGTTTCCATTGCTAAAATCTGCCCATCGCCAATGTCAGTGACTGCTTGAAAGAAAAGTCCAACCTGCTCAGCTTGGTTCCCCGGCTTGTCTAATCAGCCTGAAAACGTTTGGATGGACTCCACGAGGGAGCCCTGGGCTTTCCGAACGTCAGTTTCTCGTTGTCATGAGAGTTGGCGATTGACAGAAATGCCTCAAACTTGCTTTTCCAGAAAATCTGCTTAATTGTCTCAAGTCAGAGACGGGGGATGGCAGGCGGAGAACTCTCTCTCTCTCTCGTCAACATTCATAATCCCATACACAATCTTCCATCTCTTTCCGCAGACCCCGGGAGGGCGCTTCATCTGCACCTGCTATTCTGTAATGTAAAAATGATTAATTAGCCTCTATCGCTGCAGAGTCTCCAAGTGCCGTGAGAGCCCCTGCGGACCTTCCCTGAATCTCTTGTAATATTTACCTATTTGTACTTAATATTTACCCGGATTCCGAGCCAAAAACACGAGGACTAGCCTGACGCTGGCCTACTTTTAATTAATTTAATTGCGCATTGTGTAAAACAGAGTCTGGTGCTATTGTGCTGAGCTTGAAGATTATTAAAAAACGTCTCCTGTTCATCAAGCCTGCCTCAAATGATCCGGCTTAATGTCTTTTTTGTACCACTATTGTAAGTAGTCATTACAGATTTCAGTAATAAACGTGGAAGTTGTCTAAGAGTTATTTAAATTCCCCGATGAATAGAAATCCTTCTATTCAGGAGATGCTTAGCGCTGGATAACAGAGAGCACTGGAAACAGCACAAAACAGAGAGGTGGCTGTAGAAGTTTTATTTAACCATGTATGCTTTTTTGCATGAACTGTTTGGGGAAAATATTTGTATCCCACAAAGGTTTCATCCCACAGCATAAGGGGCGTAATTACATTGGGCAGGGTATCCCTGCAAGAATATTTTGGTATGGATGGGGGGGAAGGGGGGAGCTAGGGAGGGCTGGTCCTGCAGAGCAGAGCATTATACATTACCTGTTCCCATGGTGATACAGGTCCTCTTCACTTCCTCTTCAGTTTACTAGTTCAGCCAACCCCCATTCAGCTTTGGTCGCATATTATGTGACAGGGACAGAAGCCGCATGGTGATTGGCTGACTGTACGGCACTTGTAAACTGAAGAGGAAGTGAGTATCACCAATGGGGTCAGGGAATGTATAACGCTGCTGCTCTGGACAGGACAGGCCCACCAGCGATGGGGGACATGGGGGCTATTGCTACCCCCTGCACGGCACCAAAGAACGCCTAATAACGTTATTTATACTGAAAAAGTAAAGGACTTGAACTCAGGGCCAGATTTCTGCAAAGGCCCTGGCCTTGGGTGGATCCTGCCCAAGGAGGCAGCTGGACATGAAAGAGGGGTTACTGCATTTGGTAAAGCATGCTACAATAAAAATAGAGGCTGCCTGCAAATGAAAAAATGAAAAGAGAGGTAGCACTAGCAAATAGGAGCAACTCATGAAATAGAGCATCTCCTGTCCAAGGAAGCATTACAAGATAGCAAGCAGCTGATAAACATTGATGTTACCCATGGAAAAGGGGGCTGCACATGGAGTGGGTGGGTGGCTGCTGCATGATCTGGCCTCGCTTGAACTACAATGCATCTCCATCCATTGGCATCATTCTTAACTATAGGCTTTTTTCTTTGGTGATTCTTGTAAGGGCCAAGAATACCTAATTGAGAAGTAGGGAGAGATTGGGAGCCCAAAGGTGCAGTATCGTCAGGTATACGGAGGATAAACTTATATAAATATACTGTATACTCACAAAGGTGGGTTGCAGTTGAACCACCGTATAGTCCTGCAGGGAATTAACCGTCCCTGCTCGGTACTCCAGGTCATGCTGGATACTGGATGGTCGCTCTCCTGTAGTACGATAGACTTTCCAGAAAAATTGCAAAGCTATTACCTCAAAAGGAGGTCTGACTGGTAGTGGGTAGGATGGAGGCGCCCAATGTACGTTTTATTTTAGTATTTTTAAATACAAATAGAAAATTATAGAATAAAAAGAGAGGTAATTGCTTACCTCTACAGAAAATATAGACACCAGTTCAACTGGAAAAAAAGTTTTTATTCAAAAAGCAATCAAACAACGCGTTTCACGGGTCATAGCCCACTTCCTCAGGTCAATACAAAACGCCTTGATAGCATAGGGGATAGAGTGTAGGCGTCACATGCATGGCGTTAGGAGGCCCGCCCACCCCACCCCCCCTGCAAGATGAGCTCCCAGGACAACGGAGACCGCGCTGCTGGCCACAGCGTGTGTGTTATTGCTGCCGGGGAGTTAAGCGGACCAGTCTACCGCTGATATGCGAATCTCATTCATATATCTCATGAGTATATTTCCTTTTTGCAAATAAAACAAAGTTTTAAAGTAATACACTATAGAGCGCTCCTTTTCCATTTAGATACACTATGGAATTATGCTGGTAACCTGGTGTGTTGTAAGTATTGGAGGGAGGGGGGATTCACACTGTGCGACCTATAACACCTAGCTTTCTCAATAATGTGTTGATGCCCTAATTGAGACCCCTAATTTGCATCACCTGTGGTGCTCTAATCTGCATGACGATAGAGTAATGTGTGCTATTGTTGGGAAGATCAAACTCATAACTCTTTTAGATATATTATTTACTTGCTGTCTCAACCAATTCTGAATTCCTCAAGCAATATTCAGCAAACTGGACAGTGATCATTCCGACACTGCCAAGTGCCAACCATTATAATCGCAAACAATAAATATGGGTAACAGAACTTCAAAGCATTTACATAGCTAGTCATGTTGTAGCATTCAGCAGTGGGGGAAAAAAATCTAGACTATGAGCACGCTTAAAGGACGACTGAAGTGAGAGGGATGTGGAGGCTGCCATGTTTATTTCCTTTTAAGCAATACCAGTTGCCTGGCTTTCCGTCTGATCCTCTGCCTCTAATAGTTTTAGCCATAGTCCCTGAACAAGCATGCAGCAGATCTTACATTCCTGACATTTTTTTTCAAAGCTGACAAGATTAGCTGCATGCTTGTTTCTGCTGCAATTCGGACACTACTGCAGTCACATAGGTCAGCAGGGCTGCCAGGCAGCTGGTATTGTTTAAAAGGAAATAAATATGGCAGCCTCCACATACTTCTCACTTCAGGCTCACTTAGGATAATAAGATAATTATTTCCCAAAGCAAAACTTTTATACTCAATTTTTCACAACATAAGACGCACCAAGGTGTAGAGGACAACAACCAAGATAAAAAAATATACTAAACTTGGCTTGTCCATAGTGCAGGGCTGTCTTGTGGAACTTCTCCCCCCCCCCCCCCCCAAGTGCATAAGCAGGTCAGTCATGTGAGGCAGAAATTATGCCTATACGTAATTACACATTGTAATTCACATTTATGCATCGTAATTACAATGCAAAATTTAGAGCAAAGTGTAATTAATTTTGTATGCAATTGTACGCATTGGTAATTACGTGCATGCACATAGAGCACCTCAGAGGGACACAGCCCATACACCAACATGCACATAGAGCACATCTGAAGGAAAGAGGGAAAGAGCACAACATGGGGACACAGCTCATACACCAACATGCACATATAGCACATCTGAAGGAAAGAGGGAAGGAGCACAGCACAGGGACACAGCTCATACACCAACATGCACATATGGCACATCTGAAGGAAAGAGGGAAGGAGCACAGCATGGGGACACAGCTCATACACCAACATGCACATATAGCACATCTGAGGGAGGAAGCACCGCATAAAAGCATGGCCCATACACCTACATGCACATGCAGCACATCTGAAGGAGTGAGGCATCCCAGCATGGGGACACGACCCATAGCCCACAGTGGAGGAGGAGGAGGGTGCAGCAGAAGAGGAGAACTCAGCCAAGGAAGAGACTGAAGAGGATGGAGAAGATGTAGGAGGAGAAGGAAAGGCTAGCCTGCCTGCAAGCTATGGCGGTGCCATCAACTTGTCACCACGTTTACCCAGTGGGCAGTGAAGATTATGTACCCTCCCTACCCGTGTTTCGAAGACTAGGTGCCTGTGGACATATGGACCTTGGCCCCATCACTGTGTGCCAGAGATTGGGTGACCTGCAGATGCACATGCCATCACCGGTCCGGGATGCCAGCCTGTGAAAAATATCTTCCTCCTGGTAACTTCTACTGTGGTGCTGCAATGCCTACAAATTTTTAGGCATCAGATTCAATCAGCTAGTATGGTCAAATTTGGTGGGCTAGCAGTTCTGACAAGCCAGCAGTCAAAAATTTGGCAAGGGGGTTACTAGGTGACAAAAAATGTTTTCCCTTCCAACATCTGTGGGATGGAATGTTGACTCTGTGGCGACGACCATGAAGTGGGCAGGCTGGAGTGGAAGACAACTGGGAACAAGAAAGAGAGGAGGAGGGCGGAAGGCGGAACACAAGGAGGCTTGCTTGTGCTTTCTGTGCTTCTTTCTTTAAGGGCTTCCTGCCACAGGGCCTTGTGATGGGACTCCAGGTAGCTTCTCAGCAAAGTTGTTCCTATGTAGGTGCTGGTCTTCCCATGACTAATTCACTGGTGACATAAGATGCTTTTGAACTGTCAGTGGCAAAGTCTTGTTGAACCTTTCTAGTACTGCTAGAAGTGACTGGGCACAGCGTTATATATATATAATATAACAGTGATGTGCAACTGGGTTTCTCACAATGTCACCATATCAGAAGTGACGCTTTTTTTTTTAATGTTAGCTAACAAAGGAAAAAAAGGAAACGCCACAGGGGTGATGATGGGAATATAACACACTAGTGTGCGGTAAACGCACTAACAAGCAACTGGGTTTCTCACAATGTCAGCACAGCAGAAGCTACATCACTTTTTTAATGTCAGATAACAAAAAAATGTAAACGCTTGCAGGGGTGATGGTGACGATATAGCACACTAGTGCACAGTTAACGCTGTGACACTGTATACAGGTGGTGCCTGGTGTGGTGTATGTAAGCTACCACATCACAGCAACAACAAAAATATACCAGTGCGGTCAGGATCAGATCTTATATGGATTATTGTGGTAAATAGTGATGATGAACTGCAAGGAGCAGAGCACCTACAATCAACTACAGAAGTGCTGGAATACACAGTAATGGGAATAATAAAACACACTTTATAACTGTCCCTCTTAATCTGCAGCAGCAGCCAGCAGCTCCTCTTCCTACACTGACTACAGGCAGAGTGAAAATAGCCGCCGGTATTGTGCCTTTTATAAAGGGGAGTGGCCAGGATGGTGATCCTGTGTGATTGGCTGTTCTGTCCCATGTGACTTCAGGGTGAAGAGTAATAAAATGGCTCAATATAAAAGTTGTGAACGAACTGTGTAGTTTGCGTTACTTGCGAATGGGTAAGTAACACACCGATAGCACTGTCACCCCCACCCACCACTGCCGGTGCTATTAGGATTCTAATATCCGGGCAGACAGATGAAATTGGGCATTGCCGCGGGCGCATACAGAGCGAGAGCCCCTATGGCAGTGCTGTTACTATGAGATTTAATGCAAGACCAGGAAGTAAGTACATGTGTGGATTCCAGCAACGTAAGCATTTTACCCGCTCTTGCTCTGCATGCACCCCTCCTTCCCCACCTAGCTAGCTATACTGGGTTACCTATACCAGGCTACCTATACTGGAGGCACCTATACCTGGCTACCTATACTGTGGGCTTCTATACCTGGCTATCTATACTGGGGGCACCTACTGTATATCTGGCTACCTATACTGGAGGCACCTATACCTGGCTACCTATACTGTGGGCTCCTATACCTGGCTATCTATACTGGGGGCACCTACTGTATATCTGGCTACCTATACTGGGGGCACCTATACCAGGCTACCTATACTAGAGGAATTTATATCAGGCTACCTATCAGGGGCGTTTCTAGGTTCCTGGGAAATCCGGGGTACCCCGGGTCACCCCTGGGCACCAAGAGGGATCGAGTGTAAATGGGCATGGCCATGCCATGTAAAATGGGCATGGTCATAGGTGGGGTCAAATGTACTTGAACATAGCAGTGGCATAACTTAAATATATTCAATAGGCAGTATTTCACATATATAAGCCCCTCACCTGGCTTCTGTCTTGCCTTCGGCTAGCTGGCCTGTGCGCTGTACTCGGCTGGTGGTGATGCTGTGCTGGCCTGGCTGGTGGTGATAGTGTGCTGGCCTGGCTGGTGCTGATGCTGTGCCAGCCTGGCTGATGGTGATGCTGTGCCGGCCTGGCTGGCGATGATGTTAAGCCGGCCTGGCTTTGCTAGGTGACTTGCTGGGGCTTTGCTGGGCTGGGCAATTTGCTGGGGGCATTTTGGGGGGCTTTGTTGGGCTGGGGGCTTTACTAGGCTTTGCTTGGCTGTATGCTTTGCTGGGCTGGGGCCAGGAGGCTTTGCTTGGCTATAGGTAGGTAGCTTCCCCCAGCATAGGTTAGATAGGCAGCTTCCCCCAGTATAGATTATATAGGCAGCTTCCCCCAGTGTAGGTTAGATAGGTAGGTTTCACCAGGATAGGTTAGATAGGCAGCTTTCCCCAGTATAGATTATATAGGCAGCTTCCTCCAGTATAGATTATATAGGCATCTTCCCTCAGTATAGATTATATAGGCAGCTTCCTCCAGTATAGATTATATAGGCAGCTTCCCCCAGTATAGATTATATAGGCAGCTTCCCCCAGTATAGATTAAATAGGCAGCTTCCACCAGTATAGATTAGATAGGCAGCTTCCCCCAGTATACCATATATTATATAGGCAGGTTCCCCCAGTATAGATTATACAGGCAGCTTCCCCCAGTATAGGTTATATAGATAGATTCCCCCAGCGTAGATTAAATAGGTAGGTTCCCCCAGCGTAGGTTAGATAGGTAGGTTCCCCCAGCGTAGGTTAGATAAGTAGGTTCCCCCAGTATAGGTTATATAGGTAGCTTCCCCCAGTATAGATTAGATAGGTAGGTTCCCTCAGTATAGGTTAGCTAGGCAGCGTCCCCCAGTATAGATTAGGTAGGTAGGTTCCCTCAGTATAGGTTAGATAGGTAGGTTCCCCCAGTGTAGATTAGATAGGTAGGTTCCTCCAGCATAGATTAGATAGGTAGGTTCCCCCAGTATAGGTTAGATAGGTAGGTTCCCTCAGTATAGGTTAAGATAGGCAGCGTCCCCCAGTATAGATTAGATAGGTAGGTCCCCCCAGTATAGGTTAGATAGGTAGGTTCCCTCAGTATAGATTAGATAGGCAGCTTCCCCTAGTGTAGGAGGGAGCACTGGGCGGAGAGCGGCGGGGGGGGAGCGGGCAGTTAAAAACTCACCTGTCTTCAGATCGCTACAGGCACAGCTTCCATGTGCTTCCGCCTTCCTCCCTGCGGCGTCCCTCGCATTGGTAACAACGCCCCCTGTGATGTCATCACAGGGGGCACTGTAATCAAGACGACAGATGCCGCGGGAAGGAAGTCGGAAGCACATGGAAGCTGTGCCTCCGGTGATCTGAAGACAGGTGAGTTTTTAACTGCCCGCTCCCCCCCGCCGCTCCGCCCAGTGCCCCCTCCTGCCACTCAATAGATCCGGGGCACCATGGCAACAGGTTCCCGGCCGGTGCCTTGGATCAAAGGCCCTAGTGACGCCCCTGCTACCTATACTAGAGGAATTTATACCAGGCTACCTATACTGGGGGCATCTATACTAGGCTGCCTATACTGGAGGCAAATCTGGCTATCCAATCCTAGGGAAGGAAAAAAATACATATATCCAGGCTCATCGCCTCTAGTTAGGACATTAAATAAGTTATTAAGAAAAGGGAGGTGCTGAAGGGGGTGTGGCTAGAAAACAGCAAAAATCTATTAACCCCTCGCACTCTCGCATGCAAATGTTCAAACAAATGCATTCACAGCTTCACTCATCCAGGCACCACTGTTATCCCTACAGCTAAATTAAAAGCCGGGGTCTTAGTTCACAGAAGAATGCATTCTTATGCTTAGTCACCTATACTGCGCAGAAGTACCCAGGTAAACATAGGTGTCCTAACTCTAGCCCTGTAACATGCATAGTGCAGACATGCAAACACATTCATTGCATCAAACCTATCAATGGATTAGGAGCACACATCCTGACGTCCTCTCCTGGGACAGATAGCGCATCTTACCAATCGCACAAGGGAGCTAACGTAATGTATCCATGTGCACCATGCACATACACCAGCATAAGCTGTGTGCATGCTGACAAACACATACAGGGGAAGGAGGGAGTGCACTGAATTAGACCCTAGCCACAGGGGTCAGTAACAAGAAAAAATACATATATCCAGGCACATCGCCTATAGTTAGGACATTAAATAAGTTATTAAGGAAAGAGAGGTGCTGAAGGGGGTGTGGCTAGAAAACAGCAAAAATCTATTAACCCCTCGCAAATCCTAGGGAAGGGGTTTATACTTATAGAACATCTGGCTACCTATACTAGGGGCCGGGGTGGCTACATCTAGCTATATAGTGCTGTGGCTGTCCACTGTCTTTGAATTACAAAGCTGCTAAATTCATTTGCCTCTGCCCATGACCCGTCATTACCACGCTGACTTTCCAGTGCATGGGCATGGCCATTTTGTTGCCGTGGTGCAGATTGACAGGTACCCCAGCACTGGATCCAGCACCTGCATAGCACCCTGGAAAAAAAAATATCCTAGAGCCGCCCCTGTGAAACAGCCATTAGGCCCTGCTTACCGTTGTATGGCACGATATCCTGCATGATTTTAATGTATACTGTAAATAAAGTGCCAATTGGACGGCAGCGATGAGCACAAATGCTGATATTCTTTTCACGTTATGTTCATAAAATTTTCGTAATTTTCTTTTCGACAAGTGAAAATACGCTCTACTAATTTAGCATTTCTTTCACTTTAATTTGCGCTTTAAAAGCGAAAATTCTGTTTAGCGTTTTATCGCTTTGATTTTTTTCTTACTATAAGGCCTAATATAGGTCTAATATGGGGAGAGAAGAAATGACTTCCTTTAAATTTTTGCATTTTCGCACAAAACACATTTCGCATATGGCAGTTATTTTTAAATATTGCTATTTGGTCAAAAATATGGCACTTGTTTCTTAAATTCGCTATTTGGGTGAAAACGTGAACAATTTTGCCTATTTTCGTAGGAAACCGTGAAAACGAAAATGGAATTTTGACGCAAAAATGACTTTGGCGAAAATTTGCTAGCAACAGTGGTGGGCGGCAGCACTTTGGGGCCCTGGGGCAATTGCCCAGTTCACCCCTATGTTAACGCCAACCCTGTAAGCAAAGCAAGGATAAGAATGACAGTCCCGGAGCCAGCATCTTTAAATGCAAGTCTGCTGTGGAGACTCTTCTACTGCCATCCTTACAGATTTTAGCAACAGCCCTGCCTCTCATAATTCTTCCCGAATTCCAGTTAGCTGCAGATATTCCCTGCTTGCATTGTACAGTCCCTGGCACTGGCACAATGCAGTTCATTTATTTACTGACAAATGTTGCAGGACACAAGGTCAAATCTGAGCAGATCAAGGCAGGAGAATCTACTGGGATTTACTCATTTTATGAACAGATCTGTGTCTTGGCTCTTCTGAATATTATTATCATCATTGTCATCATCATCATCATCTTTTATTTATGAAGCACCGAGATGTTATGCAGTGCTGTACAATAAATTAGTAATGGGAGTAGATTACTAACTTTAACATCACAAAAATAAGGAGGAAGGGTAAGAGGATTTCCATCAGGCTTTCAAATTAAGAGGTCGCAAATAAAGTAAAGGTGGTGCTGGTATAACCCAAAGTGTGGGGCGTTAGTTGTTAGTGGAATTTTGCAAAGGTGGGTTTTGAGGGGCCTTTTAACCATTTGTCACGCTAAGGACAGTAAACCGATGCCCTCTAAAAACTCATCTGAACCTTTGGGATAGATAGCTATCCTCAGCAGTTAAAGTAAATGTAAACCCCCCCAAAAAAAGCCAACAACAAACAAACAAACATATTTACCTAAGGAGAAGGAGGGCTCTGGGTCCTATAGAGCCTTTCCGTTCCTCTTATGGTCCCTTTGTTCCACCGCTGTCATCCCTGTCACATACTGCTCTGTGCCACCACAGTTGCTTCAGAAGTATTTGGAAGCCCGAGTGCTCCCAAAGACGCCTGCACTAGTGCACTTTCTCGCACACTCGTGCATGCGCAGTATAGAGCCTCCCATCTTCGGGAGCACTTGGGCTCCGGAAGACTTCCAAAGCCTTCCGCTAGGGAATGACATCACTGGAATGAGGGGACCGGGAGAGGAACAGGAAGCCTCTATAGCAGGGGTCTCCAAACTTTTTTGGTCAAGGGCCAGGTCAAAATACTTCAGACTGCTGGGGGTCCGGAGTATACATAAAATTGCATTGAACCTAGGTATTGCAGACAGCGCCTACTAACAAGTGCAGCCTCATGTCTCTGCATGTCAGCATGTTCAGATAGTCAGATAGTATGCCCCCCCCCCCCAACTCAGCAACTTCAGTTATTATGCCACCAACACAGCAAGTGCAGATATTGTGACCCTAACATAGCAAGTCATATGTGAGCTATAATGTAACCCCCCCCCCCCCCTCCATAATTACCCTGTCTCCAGTAATTGCGAGAACTGCAAACTATCCACCCCTACACATGGTCACACACATACATGCGGTTCTCAAAGAAGTTTTGTGCGCCAGTGAAGCATACCTAGGATTGGAAGCCAGCGAATGACTGCTTTCTGAATTCCATGTGGAAGGGTAGTGCCAGCTCTGCTATTCTATATGCAGGCCACCAATATTCAAAGATGCAGTGAGTCACATCTATACGTAATACGTTTTGTGTGTGGGAGGCCGGTAAGAAAACCCTCAGGGGGGCGCACTCGGCCCGCGGGCCTTAGTTTGAGGACCACTGCTGTATAGGACACAGAGCCTTCCCCCTGCTTAGGTAAGTATCATGTTTTAGACCATGTCACCTACATAATGACATGTCTACTTACCCTCTCTGTTAACCCCTTCTTCCCCGTTTTGCCATTCCAACTATTTTTACTACTATCACAGTTCAGGGCACAAAAGTACACAATGCATCAAAAATATACTTTTATTTCAATATTGTCACCCTATAGTGAACCAGCAATATAATTTGAGTTTTTCCTTAATTGTCATTCAAACAATTACAATCATTTGGGGTAACAGAAATGTAAAGCGTTGCCATAGCTTGTCATACAGCAGGATTCAGGATTTATTTTACAGTTGAGAGTCTTGTGATGATGACATCCAAGAAAAGTAGAGAGGCTCCAAAGTTATAAATTCAATAAAAAACAGTTTAAAAGAAGCTGATTGAGTACTTACTGTACCTCTGAAAAGTAGTAAACAAATCAAGTTAAAGGATAACTGTAAAATAAAAAAAAACAACCTGCTCCATGGGCGTACATTTAAAAACTCTGTACACTAATTTGGGCACAGCGTAAACTAAAAAAAATTAACTTGGTTTAGGGCGCCATTGGTTGCGCTTCCATTAGCTGTTCCGCAGCATGGCATGGCCAAATGTCTCCTCCAAGCCTTGCAATGAGTACCGGTATATTTTTAAATGTTCAATAAACCTTTCACCTAATTTACTTCTTTCCAGAGGTATGTCTTCCAATCTAAACTTCTTTTTTAACTGATTTTTTAAAATAATTTTCTACCTTTGGTGCCTCCTAATTATTATGTTGTTGACCCTTACACACACGCACACACACACACACACACAAACACGCACACACGCGCGCACACACGCGCACACACACGCGCACACACACACACGCACACATACACCTATACACACTTTTTTTGTATTGATGTGGGAATTTTCTGGGAAATTACTCATTGACTCAAGTGGAAACAGTTTTGTTGTCCTCCCCTCCCTTGTGGATGGTGCCTTTTCAAGAGACCACTGATCTTGTGGGTACCCATTTAAAAAAAAAAAAAAAAAGGCTATGCCAGTTTACAGTGTCTGCAACTATACATTGGCCTTTGGTGCTTCTGTCCCTTTTTAATTTTGAGAATTAGCTCTGCAACCTGCACCCAAGGGCAGAAGATTGCAGTAGTCTAGGTGAGAGATGATGAGGGCATGCACTAGGACTTTGGCAATGTATTTTGGGCAGATGGAACATCAGAGTTTGGAGACGTGATGAATATGACAAATGAAGGTGAAGTCTGAGTCAAGGGTATTCCAAGGCTGTGAACTTGTGAGTTAGATTGAATAATGTTGCCATTTCCAGACAGATGTCAGGGAGTCGAGTGTAAGGAGAGAAGGAAAGAAAATCAGCTTGATAAATAGGAAGGTCTTCAGATTTTCTGTCTCTTATTTTGATAGCGTGGGCTGCTTGCCCTGATTTTTTTCTGTGGATAAGACCATTAAATATGTAATATCTGCATAACTACTTGTCCGAACAATCTTTTTTAAGTGAAATAATGAGTTTTATAGGCTGAATTGTCCTCATGGTCTGGTGGGCAGCGCGGGCTGTAAAACATGCTATACTGCGCAATTATGGATTATGTCTGCAGCTTTTAGTTGATTTGAGGAACATTGGCTGTTTTGCCTTCCTGCTGTTTTCCTCCTGAAGCGCCAAACATCTCAGTAACAGATGACGCCCGCCGTGTTTTATTAGGATAAGCTTTTATGAGACAATCCGTTTAATCTTACATCCTCGCCATTGTCATTGTTACAGATTCCCAGCTGCTACCAACAGAACACCTGGAAGATGAATTGTGGGGGAAAATCCGAAGAGCTCTGCAGACTCGGGAGAGACAAGATGGGGCTGTCTGATTTACACCTGAGGGGCTATCAAGGGAATGGACAACAACCTCAGCTCCATGTTTCCAGTCAGAAGGGATTATGGGAACTGGTTTAGCAAGGTGAATGAAATTCACAGGGTGGAAAAAACGCTCTTACTGAGCAAAGATCAGTCTGACAAATACTATGGTACCTTGGGCAGTCTGGCTAGATTTTCAAGACTGTGAAGAATATAAGGGAGTTATGCTCTAGGTGTGCTAATGTTACTTATGCTTCTATGAATAAAGACTATGTTTTGCTAAATAGGCCACTGCCTCGCTGCAGGGCGTACAACTCAGCATACAAGTGATCCCCTCCCCCTTTTTTTTCTGCCCACCAACAGAGCTCTCTGTTGGTGGGGTCTCTACCCTGCCGGCATGTTTGTTTATTTTGATATAAATATTTTATTGTGTTTTTTTTTCTCTAATAAATAATACTATTTTTTTTTTATTTTCCTACCCATACCTTCCTCCCTCCCCCCCCCCCCTTCAGCCTATGACAGCAGATTGCTCCTGTCTCCCCCAGGGGGACAGCCGTGTCACACGGCTGTCCCCAGTACAGCGCTGCCATGGATCACAGCGCTGCACAATGTAAATAGACAACGGTTTCCCTGTCTAACAGCCTCCTAGCGGCGACTGATGGTGGAGCTCCGTCATTCATGCAGAGATATGGGCGCATCGGCGCATGCAATCTCTTGCAAATCCCCGCCCAAGGACTTGACACCAATTGGCGTTAGGCGGTCCTGGGGCTGCCGCCTTGGTCACGCCCATTGGCATTAGGTGGACGTAAACAGGTTAACAAACTATTCCTCATCCCCTTCTTGCACCTCAGTGTCGTAGTTGCCCTTGTCAGGTTTTGGTGCACCGTATCAATTGTTATGTATGGAGTGCTTGCGGGGTCCCAATGTAAAACTTGCATCGGGGCCCACAGCTCCTTAGCTATGCCACCGTTTGTTTGATGTTTCTACGTTACTGTTATTAGATCTAACTTCTTTTTCTTTCCAAACCCTGTTATTATGAGGCTTGTGTCGCGGATACACTAATTACTAGTAGGCCGTTCTCGGCCCTAACTTACAACAATCAGTATATAAGCCATAATGTTAAGCAGTTGGCTCATAAAACTGTAACTTTTTATCTAGTACTATCCTTCTCTTTACAATTTAAGATTGTTGTTTCTTCTGCATTATATTCCGATGCCTAACTTGTATGATGTTGACACCTATTTTTATGTCCTTTTGGACAATATGTAACATATTTCTGAGGATAAGTTGTGTCAATAAAATTATGTTAAAAAAGAAGGGATTATGGGAGAAAACAGAGAGGCAGCAGCCAAGATGATGCATTTATACTCTTGGCAGTAATGGTACAATAAAAGGGACTTAGAGGAAAAGAGGTAGAAATGGCCTCCACAGTGGTGAGGTAAATTTGTGCTGCTGCAAGATGTACTTTTTCACTGCACCACATAAGGTCCATATTCCTTCTAACGGGATTATCATAACACAACAGCCATGGTGGTGCAGGAGCCTGAGCATCATGATAGAGAGTCATTGATGGGGTAAATTTGAGCATTGCTAAAATGTATATCAGATTGGTTTTAGGGCTGCATGAACTGATCCCAAAATTCTTATATAAAAATGTTTTGCGTTCCTGAGGTAGTGTTGGGCGAACAGTGTTCGCCACTGTTCGGGTTCTGCAGAACATCACCCTGTTCGGGTGATGTTCGAGTTCGGCCGAACACCTGACGGTGCTCGGCCAAACCGTTCGGCCATATGGCCGAACTAAGAGCGCATGGCCGAACGTTCCCCGAACGTTCGGCTAGCGCTGTGATTGGCCGAACGGGTCACGTGGTTCGGACCCGAACGCGCTCTGATTGGCCGAACGGTCACGTGGTTCGGGTAAATAAATACCCGAACCACGTCATATCTCCGCCATTTGTCTGTGGGTTTAGCTTTGGGTAGGCAGGCAGGGTAGTTCGCGCTCCAGCCACGCTAGCCAGGGTCCCCCCTGTCATTGTGTCACTGCTGGGAACAGTAGTACACCGCTTGCTCAGCCACACTATATAGCATTCTGTTTACTGCCACTCTGTGTACCTCGCTCAGCCACACTATATAGCATTCTGTTTACTGCCACTCTGTGTCTGCTGGGAATAGTAGTACACCGCTTGCTCAGCCACACTATATAGCATTCTGTTTACTGCCACTCTGTGTACCTCGCTCAGCCACACTATATAGCATTCTGTTTACTGCCACTCTGTGTCTGCTGGGAATAGTGGTACACCGCTCGCTCAGCCACACTATATAGCATTCTGTTCACTGTTCTGTGTCTGCTTGGAATAGTGGTACACCGCTCGCTCAGCCACACTATATAGCATTCTGTTTACTGTTCTGTGTCTGCTGGGAATAGTGGTACACCGCTCGCTCAGCCACACTATATAGCATTCTGTTTACTGTTCTGTGTCTGCTGGGAATAGTGGTACACCGCTCGCTCAGCCACACTATATAGCATTCTGTGCACTGTTCTGTGTCTGCTGGGAATAGTGGTACACCGCTCGCTCAGCCACACTATATAGCATTCTGTTCACTGTTCTGTGTCTGCTGGGAATAGTGGTACACCGCTCGCTCAGCCACACTATATAGCATTCTGTTTACTGTTCTGTGTCTGCTGGGAATAGTGGTACACCGCTCGCTCATCCACACTATATAGCATTCTGTTCACTGTTCTGTGTCTGCTGGGAATAGTGGTACACCGCCCGCTCAGCCACACTATATAGCATTCTGTTCACTGTTCTGTGTCTGCTGGGAATAGTGGTACACCGCTCGCTCAGCCACACTATATAGCATTCTGTTCACTGTTCTGTGTCTGCTGGGAACAGTAGTACACCGCTCGCTCAGCCAGAGTATATAGCATTGTGTTTACTGCCACTCTGTGTACACCGCTCAGCCAGACTATATACCATTGTTTACTGACACTCTGTGTACACCGCTCAGCCAGACTATATACCATTGTTTACTGACACTCTGTGTACACCGCTCAGCCAGACTATATACCATTGTTTACTGCCACTCTGATTCTGCTGGGAACAGTAGTACACCGCTCGCTCAGCCAGACTATATAGCATTGTGTTTACTGCCACTCTGTGTACACCGCTCAGCCAGACTATATACCATTGTTTACTGACACTCTGTGTACACCGCTCAGCCAGACTATATACCATTGTTTACTGAAACTCTGTGTACACCGCTCAGCCAGACTATATACCATTGTTTACTGCCACTCTGATTCTGCTGGGAACAGTAGTACACCGCTCGCTCAGCCAGACTATATACCATTGTTTACTGACACTATATAGCAGACTATATAGCATTGTGTGTACACCGCTCAGCCAGACTATATACCATTGTTTACTGACACTCTGTGTACACCGCTCAGCCAGACTATATACCATTGTTTACTGCCACTCTGATTCTGCTGGGAACAGTAGTACACCGCTCGCTCAGCCAGACTATATACCATTGTTTACTGACACTCTGTGTACACCGCTCAGCCAGACTATATACCATTGTTTACTGCCACTCTGATTCTGCTGGGAACAGTAGTACACCGCTCGCTCAGCCAGACTATATACCATTGTTTACTGACACTCTGTGTACACCGCTCAGCCAGACTATATACCATTGTTTACTGCCACTCTGATTCTGCTGGGAACAGTAGTACACCGCTCGCTCAGCCAGACTATATAGCATTGTGTTTACTGCCACTCTGTGTACACCGCTCAGCCACACTATATAGCATTGCGTACTCTGCCAGTCAGTGTGTATATTGCTGGGATCAGTAATACTCCACTCACCGTCAACCACTATATGAGCTCAACATGAGTTCCCCAGAGACCTCCGCTGTGAGCAGCACTCCCAACAACAGCAACAGCCAACGCCCCACGCAAGCTATAACATCCACCCCAGCAGCCAGTGGTCAGCAGCAGCCCTCCCCGGAGGAGAACGTTGTGTCCATCAGTCCGTCGCCAGAGCGATTAATGAGGGCTGCCATTGAGGAGATGATGGGGCCTGATGTGGAGGAGGAGGTCTGGCTCAGGCCAGCATCCCAAGTTAATGTTGAGGACGATGAGGGGTCTGTGTCTGGGGATGTTGGGGTGGCAGAGGTGGTGGGTGGGTCAGACTCAGGAGAAGAGTTGTATGATGAGGATGATGATCGGGACCATCTGTATGTGCCTCAGAGTCCGACCCCGGAAAACATGTTGTATCGTGTGTTTAGGTACTAAAATCTGCGTTCCCTCCCAGTAGTGTTGGGCGAACAGTGTTTGCCACTGTTCGGGTTCTGCAGAACATCACCCTGTTCGGGGTGACTATATAGCAGACTATATAGCATTGTGTTTAATGCCACTCTGTGTACACGGCTCAGCCACACTATATAGCATTGTGTTTACTTCCACTCTGTGTCTGCTGGGAACAGTAGTACACCGCTCACCCGCCACTGTATAGCATTGTGCTCTGTGTCACTGCTGACAATAGTGGTACACCGCTCACCCACCACTGTATAGCATTTCTGTACTGCCACTGTACTGCTGCCAGTCAGCGTGTACTTTAAGGATAAGTGAAATGAGGAAGAAATCCGGTGAAAGAGGGAGGGGCAAGGGAAGAGGTGTTTCCCCTGACGGTTCACGTACAGGCCACAGGGGAGCACCCAAGAAAACCCACTCAATACTGCCCATGTTGTCCAGGACAACAACCCTCACAGATCCAAAAGAACAGGACCAGATAATTACTTGGATGACCTCTCAAGCGTCCAGCAGTGGGTTAAGCAGCACCAGCACATCACGCACGAGGTCCGAGTCCTCAGCCAGTTAAAGTCTGGGCTTTCTTTGAAGACTGCACTGAGGATGTTACCATGGCGATTTGCAAGGTGTGCAAGACCCGCCTGAGCAGGGGGAAAAGTATTAACAACCTCTCCACCACCAGCATGAGCCGCCACATTCTATCCAAACATCCCACTCTGTGGGCAAACGCGGCAGGACAGGGTACCACCAGCAACACTGCCTCCCTTGGGTTCACCAGACTCACCACCAGACCCGCCTCAGCAGCAGCAGTAGCCCAGCCATTGCGTGGTTCACAACATTCACAAACATCAGACGATGCTGACACTGTCACTTTCCGGACTAGTGCTCTTGAGGTCTCCCAGTGTTCATCAAACACAACAACCAACAGCCCTTCGGTGTGCAGCGCTACGGTTGAGTTGTCTGTCTCTGAGATGTTTGAGCACAAGAGGAAATTGCCAGCAAATGACCCCCGGGCCGTGGCAGTAACAGCCAGCCAGCATAGCCAAGCTTCTGGCCTGCGAAATGCTGCCATATCGAGTGGTGGAGACAAACAGCTTCAAGGGCATGATGTCAGTGGCCATCCCACGTTACGTTGTTCCCAGCCGCTACCACTTTGCGCGCTCTGCAGTGCCTGAGTTGCATGAGCACGTGGTCAGCTAAATAACCCGAAGCTTGAAGAATGCCGTTGCCTGCAAGGTTCACCTCACCACTGACACCTGGACGAGTGCGTTCGGCCAGGGTCGATACATCTCCCTTACCGCGCACTGGGTGAACCTTGTGGAGCCTGGCAGCGATTCCTCACCTGCTACGGCGCGGGTGTTGCCCACGCCGCAAACAGCTGGATAACAACAGCAGCACCTACCTCTCTGACTCCTTCTCCTCCAACGCATCTCAAAGCTGTACCTCATCCGGAAATGCTAACCCAGCACCAGCAGCAGTAGGATCGTGGAAGCAGTGCAGCACAGCTGTTGGCATGCGTCAGCAAGCGTTGCTGAAGCTGATCTGCCTTGGGGATAAGCAGCACACAGGGGAGGAAATTTGGAGGGGAATAAAGGAACAGACGGATTTGTGGCTGGCACCGCTGGACCTGAAACCGGGCATGAAGCTAGACACCTGGCACGAACTGGCAATGTACGCAATAGAGGTGCTGGCTTGCCCGGCAGCCAGCGTTATGTCGGAACGCTGTTTCAGTGCTGCCGGAGGCATCATCACAGATCGGCGTATCCGCCTCTCCACAGAAAATGCAGACCGTCTGACTCAAATTAAAATGAATCAATCCTGGATTGGAAACGACTACGCAACACTCCTGGACCCCAACCAAGTAACATGACCGATGAACATCTGGGATGGTTTAGCGTTTCCGGTCCCTGTTTATTGAACCTCTCATCTGTATTACATTTATGACTGCATGGCGGCAAAAAGCATTGCTGCTATATCCGCACGCTTTTTGTCCTCATGCAAGGCCTGGGTTGTTGTGTCTCACAAAGCGTGGCCTTCTCCTCCTGCGCCTCCTCCTGTTCCATCACGTGTGCTGCTGCTGCTGCTGCTGCTGCTGGGTTACCGTTGCCGCGTGGTCCCTGTTTATGGAACCTCTTATCTTTATTACATTTATGACTACATGGCGGTACAAAGCATGCTATCCGCACGCTTTTTGTCCTCATGCAAGGCCTGGGTTGTTGTGTCTCACAAAGCGTGGCCTTCTCCTCCTGCGCCTCCTCCTGTTCCATCACGTGTGCTGCTGCTGCTGCTGCTGCTGGGTTAGCGTTGCCGGTCCCTGTTTATGGAACCTCTTATCTTTATTACATTTATGACTACATGGCGGTACAAAGCATGCTATCCGCACGCTTTTTGTCCTCATGCAAGGCCTGGGTTGTTGTGTCTCACAAAGCGTGGCCTTCTCCTCCTGCGCCTCCTCCTGTTCCATCACGTGTGCTGCTGCTGCTGCTGCTGCTGGGTTAGCGTTGCCGCGTGGTCCCTGTTTATTGAACCTCTTATCTTTATTACATTTATGACTACATGGCGGTACAAAGCATGCTCTCCGCACGCTTTTTGTCCTCATGCAAGGCCTGGGTTGTTGTGTCTCACAAAGCGTGGCCTTCTCCTCCTGCGCCTCCTCCTGTTCCATCACGTGTGCTGCTGCTGGGTTAGCGTTGCCGCGTGGTCCCTGTTTATTGAACCACTTATCTTTATTACATTTATGACTGCATGGTGGTACAAAGCATGCTATCCGCACGCTTCTTGTCCTCATGCAAGGCCTGGGTTGTTGTGTCTCAAAGCGTGGCCTTCTCCTCCTGCGCCACCCTCCTCCTGTTCCATCACGTGTGCTGCTGCTGGGTTAGCATTACCGGTCCCTTTTCCTGGAACCTCTTATATGTATTACATTTATGACTGCATGCCGACAAAAAGCATGTTACCTGTGCAAAGAAAACAGACATTTCCCGCATTTAAAAGACAGTTTTCCCTTTGAAACTTTAAAATCGATTTTCTCAAAAACTATAAGCTCTTTTTGCTAAATTTTTTTTTCCTCTTGTACCCACTCCCAAGGTGCACATACCCTGTAAATTTGGGGTATGTAGCATGTAAGGAGGCTTTACAAAGCACAAAAGTTCGGGTCCCCATTGACTTCCATTATGTTCGGAGTTCGGGTCGAACACCCGAACATCGCGGACATGTTCGGCCTGTTCGGCCCGAACCCGAACATCTAGATGTTCGCCCAACACTATCCTGAGGCGAACCTTGGGTACCAAAATACATACTTACCTAAGAATAGTGATGAGCTCAGATTTCGCATAATTGTAATGTAATTTTGCATCGTAATTCGCAACTCGCAATGTGAAATTTCAGGAAAATTCGTAATTCATTTTGCATGTAAATGTCATTTGTCCGTAATTTTCTTGTGATTGGTCTAAAATTAGCACGGTAACCCAATTTTTGCGGAAAAATTCTGTATACTTTGATTGGCCCAATGCGCCCAAGTTCTGTGATTGGGCTAAAATGACCGAGTTGCGGTAAATCTGATTTCCACGTAATTCTGATTTCTGTTTTACGAATTCTGTTTGGAAATGCTGATTTCTGTTCAGAAATGCGGAAATTTAAATTCTGCAGAATCTAAATGAGCATTTCTAGTACTATATACAGAGGCGCTATTCGTGACCTTGAGACCATACTGTGTACTCCTATCTGTTTATTGCCTGAGGAAGTGGGAACATACCCGTGAAATGCGTTGCACTGTTTGTTTTGGAGTATATTAATAAACCTGTTGTCATAAAACTGACGGTATCTTGTCTGCTTCGGGGAGGCGAGTCCACCACCACCTCCTGAGGGATTTTAAGCCTTTTAGAACCTTTTATCCTGCTGGCGCCTCTGTTCACTCTTACATTTCTAGTAGTATGTTTTATTTATCAGTATCATACCACCTCAGGATTGCTTTAAACCCCATCTTGATGCTTGTTTTCGGAAGACTGTTCACCTCATATTCACTCCAATTCATTTTGCCTCTTATTTTACGTCTGCAGAGAAATGTTAGCATTTTTTTTGCTGAAGCCCTGGCTGAGCAAGACTGTTTGCTTTCACTCAAGCGTAATGAAGAGCTGAAATGGGGCTTTGTTCGCATCAGTTGTCGAATCACGTGCAGAGAATCTCCTGTTTTGTTAAATTACTCAGCACATCGTGGGATGTGAATACAGCTATCACTTCAAATCCCTTTCAGTGACTCCCCTCCAGAGACTAAGGTGCCTGCAGTAAATGTCAATAACAGGTGCACTTTGTAGGCCAGTTCCAGCAGCAGAATGATGGGTGGCACAGTCACTGCAGGAGTAAGAGTGTCATAGCCACATGTGTGATCACTTTGCAGGTCTGTGACTACAAGCACTGACCTCTCCCATTACGGCAGGCGATGCGGGCCAGCGCCTGAATGAGCAGGCCATAATGGAAATAAATTACAGCTCTGCTCCGCCGCATATTCAGCCTTTTTACAGCGGCAGCCCCGCCGAACGAACAAATTATTATTGTTTTACGCCTGAAACATAGATTTCAACCGGAGCAAATGGTTTGCCCAAAGCTGCCACTTAAGGTTAGCTCATTTCAAGCCGGAAATTTTTGCAAGATGAATATTTTCATTTAATCTCAACGAGGAGAGATCGGTGGGGGTGACCTGACGCGGCAACCGTACCGTTTTTCTTTGTCTCAAATGATCAGATCTCCCGGCTCTCTGCCTTTCTTCCTCCACTTGCTTCCTTATTTGTCTTCATTTACTGCTGGCTAAGCGGTTATGTACATAATACGTCACACCAATATAGGCACACAGGAATCTCGGCATGCATTGAGTGAGGGAAAACAGCGCTGACCTTTGCGTGTTTGCCGGACTTGAGTGCACCTTGGTTCCAGCGACGCATCTCTTTTATCTGCCATCTCCGGGCTTAAGATTCATTAGCGGAGGCAGACGAGCCACTAATGGCCATGTCAAAACTTCAAGCAGACGAGACCTTTGGCCGTGCCGATCGCTATGCAACAGCTTATCTTCTTCATCTAATTAAATAGCGGCATCGGCGACAGAGAGCAGCGATAACAGACAGTCATTCGACAAAAAAACACAATAAAGGTATAAAAGATAAAACAACATACATCACGGACTGGTGACCTCTAGGCAAGAAGTATAATCAATTGGTAACCTACTATTGCCTCAAAGGAAGCATATGAACTGTGTTGAACTCAGAGACGTAGACTATGTGCACAATTTCCATTATAATTGGCCAATCACTGAGGGTTTACTTTACTACTTACACAATCTGCTCATAGAATTCAATATTTTCTGACCCTCATACTACATGGAGGTGTTAACATTGGTCAGTGATTGGCCAATCATAACTTAAAGTGTGTACCAGGCTTAAAGAGGAACTCCAGTGAAAATAATGTAATACAAATAATTATGTATAAAAATGATTTAGTCAGTGTTGGCCCATTGTAAAATCTTTCCGCTCCCTGATTTACATTCTGACATTTATCACATGGTGACATTTTACTGCTGGCAGTTGACGTCAGTGGAATGAGATGTTGGTCGCTTTCTTTAGTAATTGGAAACAGCTGTAAAAAGCTATTTACATATATATATATATCCGCGCAAAGGATCTCTATATATCCAAAAAGCTGCCCAGAAGTCTAAAGTCCTCAGATAGACTTCTTTAACATGTATTTTCTTATTCAACTTCCAATCCAATGGATCATCTCCTTTTTGGTATCGACCAGAAGGATCCAGCCCTCTTCATACAATACCATTTTTCCTCAGTATAAAACCATAATCAGAAAAATAGATCTAAGTGTAGTCCACTTAAAAACTGCACTTTTTATTGCTTCAATTCATACAAGTAAAATACTCACATGCGGGCCCTTGTAACAGGGACCCACAGTGTACAAGCGAATTTCTGATAATAAAGTACTGTTCTCACGTCCACCATTCGTAAGCCTCACCGGTTTCGCTATGGCATCATCACGTCCACCATTCGTAAGCCTGACCGGTTTCGCTATGGCATCATCACGTCCACCATTCGTAAGCCTGAGCGGTTTCGCTATGGCATCATCACGTCCACCATTCGTTAGCCTGACCGGTTTCGCTATGGCATCATCAGGGGCATGCCCCCGATGACGCCATAGCGAAACCAATTGGGCTTACGAATGGTGGATGTGAGAACGGTACTTTATTATCAGAAACGCGCTTGTGCACTGTGGGTCCCTGTTACAAGCAGGGTTGCTCAGGTAGTACTTTTTAAAACCCGCCCGGATCCGGGTACCCAGATACCCGGATCCGAGTTGGATATCCAGATCCGACCTTGCGGATATCCAAATGAATTCGGATATCCGAACAAATTACCCGCGGGTACCCGACCTCTTCGGGTATCCGGATAGAAAAAACGGAAGTACCCTTTAAATAGCTTTGAAAACATTTTTTAGGGTAAATGATGCATGTAGCATCATGTTTTTTTTAAAGGGAAACACTAATTTATTATTTGGTGGACATAAAATGAAAAAAAAAAATTAACATCAGGACTAGGTTCCAGACAGCGGTCATGCAGCCCACATTGTGTCCAAAGTCAAATCGCACAACTGGGACATGACAGTTTTCAGCCCAGACACCTCCAAAAAAATGACACTGCAATTGTGTTTTGGGTTGAATATAGGTGGTGGTTTCAGCAGCTGTGCAAAGAAATGAACAGCGCTACTTAAAAACAGATGAGTGCTTACCTGCAAAAGAGTGCAAGCCCCACTTATGGGATAAAATACACACTGAGCATACACATGACCTGTCTACCACTTGGAGGATGTTAGTTTCCTATAACAGCTTGCATGCAACTTGTTAAGTACTTGTCCCTCCCACTGTCGAAGAAGTCTTTCCTCCATGGGAGAGGACCTAACACTAACTAAATCCTACCTATGCGTATGCATAGCCTGGGCGCGCTACCAAATGAAATTGAAAATTGCGCAAAAAAAGTGGGATCAGCGCATCACCAGGCCGCCTCTGAATGGCCTCTGCTCAGAGATGCGCTGAGCCCCCCCCCAGAAACTACAAACGCACCTTGAACCCAAACAGAGGCTCTGCATATACACCAAAGGCAAAACTGTTAAGTGGGAGCAGCTGACCAAAAATAAATTAAAACATAGCAAAGAAATGAACAGCGCTACTTAAAAACAGATGAGTGCTTACCTGCAAAAGAGCAGCTGTGGCACCATGGCGGTGGGAGCCAGCGCCAGCTTGCTTCAGCCTCTTGAGCTCCTCATGCTCAACAACATGTTTTTTGGCCAGATGGGTGATGAAGCTGGAGGTGCCATACTTGTAGGGGTCACAATCTTTGTTCATCTGTAGTTTGCACACATTGCATATGGCAAACTTGCTGTCCAATGAGGGCAGAGTGAAAAACCACCAGATTGGGGAGGTGAACATTCCCCTGCGGCCTGAATGGGATGCTGCGGCTTTTCTCCCTGTGGCGGTTGCTGGTTGAGTGGTGCGGCTGGTGGTAGCGGCAGAAGGATGTGGTGGGTCCCGCATTCCACGGCCACTGTCTGCAATGCTGATCCTCCGTGCCAAACCCACCGACGCATCCTCCTCCTCAGAGTCAGGGCTGACATCCCCATCCTGTGGATGGTAGTCACAGTCCTTCATCCCATCATCAACATCATACCCCCCTTCCTCAAAACCCAGAACATCCTCCTCAAACTCCTTGCGGCTAACAGCCCTGAGTTCAATCGTGGCGCCTGGAGCAAAAAGCTCACTGACTGAGGGTAGGCTGCCCGCTGGGGTCGACACTGACATGGCAGACCTCCTGAGGGTGGCCGTAATGTTGCTCCCTGTCCTCTTGCCCTTGCTGCCCCTCCCCCGGCTGCCGGTGCCAGCAGACATAGTACAACTTATACGTGATGATGATGTCACCAGATGATGTGGTTTACTTCTACTTTAATGAAATCAGGGTTGGACTTTACATCAAATCAGCACGAAGTGACAGACCGCAGAGTAGAGGACAGACAGTGCACACTATCTGTCTAACTGTCACACTGGCAATGCTCAGCACAGCAGCACAGCAGCACTGCAGTAATCTGTAGTAAACTAACACAGTACTACTCTCTCTAACAACTAACTGCAGTACTAACTAACTATATAATACAATACAATAACACAGTAATCCTATTCCCTAACCTATACTGTCCTGCTGGCCTGCACAGCACACACAGACACAGACAGGACCTAACTGAGTGAATGAAATCAAACAATTACACTAGCTAGCTAAAAAAAATAATAGAACAATAGTGTAGTGAAGGTGATTAGCACTCAAAGCTCTAGGTTTATCACTGTATACGGGCAGCACTTGCTAAGCCAACAGCACTGGAGCAAGTCTGTCAGTGACCAGCCAGCCACACAAGCAAGGACCATCTGTCCCATCATGCCAGCCCTCCTTATTACACAGGGGGGCTGGCCAGTGTTCCCTTCTGTGATTGGGTGCCAGGGCTTAGGTTGGGAGGCCTCTGATTGGCTCAATGAGGTCAGGTGGGGCTGGCCAGAGTTCCCCTCTGTGATTGGTTGCTAGGGATTCTGCTGAGAGCCCTCTGATTGGCTGGGAGCCCTCTGATTGGCTCAATGACATCATCTCCCTTGTTACAGTACCCAGATCCGGATATCCGTCGGATATCCGCGGGTATCCGGATTATGCGGCCAGATACCCGCATAGAGCTGTCCGGATCCGTCCCCAGGTATCCGGAATCCAGATCCGACCGGATAGCAGGAAAAATGGTCGGATACCCGGGTTTACTCGGATACCCGGATCCGGATGAGCATCCCTGGTTACAAGGGCCCTGATGTGAGTATTTTACTTGTGTGAATTGAAGCAATAAAAAGTGCAGTTTTTAAACGGACTACACTTAGATCTATTTTTCTGATTATGGTTTTATACTGAGGAAAAATTGTATCGTATGAAGAGGGCTGGATCCTTCTGGTCGATACCAAAGAGGAGATGATCGATTGGATGGTTAAAACACATACGCTTAGACCTTATAATCTGGGTGTGAGAGAACGCGGAAAAGCCGCCGCGTGTGCTGCTGATAGCAAGGCGGCTGATTCCGCGTCCGGCGCGGCGGTTTGCACGCGGAAACGTGCGTCTGATAATCTGAAAGAACACGGAAAAACCGCCGCATGTATGGACTGCAAGGCGGCTGGTTCCGCGTCCAGCGCGGCGGGTTGCACGCAGCAGCGTGCATCTGGTGTGGCTGAGTCTGTTAGTGCACATAGGTTCAGGAATACGCGCGCGCGCGCTGAGAGGCAGAACTTTTATGATGGCCAGGCTGGTCAGCTGACCTCAGAGCTGGTAACCATTGGTTCATTACTTAGGGGTGGCGCCAGTGAGCGCTGCTCTATATATAGTTACTGCTGGCCACTCACAAGTTGTCTGCCGTTGCGAACACTACGTGGAAGCACTCAGACCTTAGTCAGATCCTACAGTGTGTTTGAACCAGGAGGACCTGGGAATTCACACTGAGCCAGATTACTACTGTATTATTATTCTGTTTACTTCAGACTAGTTCCAGGGTGTAGAGACCACAGACCTCACACCCAAGACTTGGGAACTTGTGTTATCATTCTGTTATACATCAGACTAGTTCCAGGGTGTAGAGACCACGGACCTCACACCCAAGACTAGGCATTGTTTGATATTTGTTATGACCTATTGCTTTCCTGACTATTCCTCTGCTCTCTGATTCGGTACCACGCATATCTGATATTCCGTTGCCAAACCCTGCCCGTCTTGGATACCGAATCAGCTTTCTGTCTTTTGTACTTTGTCTGTCCGTGTGTTGCCGACCTGGCTTGTCCGACCTCGAGAGCTATCTCTCCCCTTAAGAGATAGTCTCCAGATCTGTCAGTGACATCCACCTTCAGGTGTCACTCACTCTCTGGTCCTTCCTACCTTCAGCCTGACTCCACCCCTTGGAGAGTCTCAGGCTGCTGGGAGGTTTCTGTACTCTCTAAGAGCAGTATTGCCCATACTGCCTAAGATCACCTGCTCAGCAGGCATTACTCAAAGTCATACTGTTACACCAAACACTCACGATTACATACAGGTGTCCAGAGGTTAGTACTATATCTGTATTATTGGTGATTCTGCAGATCATCCATAATCAGGTATATATGTGCATTCTTGGTGATACTGCAGATCACCAATAATCAGATTCTCTCTGCGTGCTGACACCGATCGTTACACTTGGCCTTTCTTCAACTTGATTAGCCTGCACTTTAAAGGGTGTCTGGTGGTGGAGTTGATCTCAAAATTCCGATCAGCGCTGAAGTTGAATAACAAAATAGCTGTAAAAAGCTGTTATTTCCCACAATGCAACAAGGCTCCCACAGTGATGTTCAGAACCATGGTCCTGACATCACGCTGTGGGAGGAGTTTCACCACAATATCAGCCATACAGACCCCCCTGATTATCCATTTGAGAAAAGGAAAATATTTCTCATGGGAAAGGGAGTATCACCTACTGATTGGGATGAAGTTTAATTCTTTGTTATGGTTTCTCTTTAAAAGCACATCCAATTTTCATTGGAGAATCGCTTGCCAATTTTACCAACTCCCTGTAGTATGAGGGTGAACAGAAAGAAACACTTGCGGACGGTTCCTAATATATGTTTTGCCCCTGGTGGTGCCTAACCCTAAAAAAAACCTGGTGGTGCCTAACCCTAAGACCCCCCCTGGTGGTGCCTAACCCTAAAAAAAACCTGGTGGTGCCTAACCCTAAGACCCCCCCTGGTGGTGCCTAAACCTTAAAACTCCCCTAGTAGTGCCTAACCCTAAAACTCCCATATCATATTGTTCATCAAATTATTTTTTAAATTGATATATTTAGTTATTTGAGGAGTATTTGTATTTTCCAGATAATATTGTTTTAGTAATCAAACTTTACTAAGCCTAAAAACTCCCCTAGTAGTGCCCAACCCTAAAACTCCCATATCGTTTATCAAATCATTTTTTAAATCAATATATTTAGTAATTTGCGGAGTATTTGTATTTTCCAGATAATATCTTTTTAGTTAATAAACTTTACGTAGATAGAAACAATAACTATGGTAAGTATGTTTATAAACTTTATTATTCACCAGGTGCCCATTGTAAATGCTATTATTCACCCGTGTGCCCAAATTTCCCGTTGGGCGCCCATTAAATTATATTTAACATGAGAGTCAATGGTGGCGCCCTTTTTGTCCACTTGCCTCATGCGCCCAAATTTCCTACTTCCCCACCGGATGTCGAAGCTCTAGGCATTAGTAAAGGGAGGGTTTTGTGTGAGATTAGGGATAGGTTTAGACATGGTAAATATTGGTAACTATTACTGATATTTTACTATCGAAGATTCAGTATTAGAATATCTCACATTTTTGTGAGATTCTACTAGCGGCAAGCCCCTGAAACCTCTTTTTCCAGGCACTTTTATTACATGTATGCCACTGGGTGTGGCCTGAAAGACAAGAGTGTGTACAAATCAGATAACGCAGTTCCTGCATGTCTGTCTGTATTTTATCTGTACATTTAGCTGCTTGCTCAGACCTGCCCTTTAAACCTTTTCCTTGAATGGAAAATAAAGTTTGTTGTAGGAATGTGTGTGCAACTCAGCAGAGTGTTTACCTTTGCAGTACTCAGTAAACGACTTTAATTCTGCTGGATCCCTTCAGTGCAGATGTCTAAGCCAGCGCGTCATACTCCCCGGCTATCACCAGCGTTCCGCAAGCTGCATTGCGTTCTTCTGTTGATCTTTACACTTTACAACATTTATCTATAATTGGATTTCTCAAATGCAGATATTCATATCTGGTGTCACGCGTGTGCACCTGGCGGTATCTATAATACCGGGCATGTAGCACACAACGGGAGATGAGCCAACTTCCCAATTCCATTTCACAGGTGATGATGTTGATTGATGTGTATTGTGGCTGATACCAAGGGGAAAAAAATCCCATAAACATCCAAAATTGTGATTTGGCCGCCCTGAAAATACACCACATGACCTCAGGAGATGGTGCTCAGTGCAGAGGGCACTTCATTATATACCTATTTTTCCTTCACTAATTGTAATGTACATTAGGATGTTAGTTTACTTAGGGGTCTTCCACATAGTGCTGTACAATAACACAACACTGATCGCACTGCCCATACAATTGTGGAACATGTTCACACCTTCTGATCACCTTTTTTCGAATGTATTGTCTACAGTGCATTTCTGGATGATGTGTATCACCATAGCAACTGACTATGCTATGAAATAATGTGCTTTTTTACATGCACAGTTTCCATTGCTTAAAGTAAATCTGAGATAAACCTTTACTCATTGCATAATTGTGTTCCTTTTATATAGTTTATAGGGCATTCCTCAAGCCAAATACTTGTTTTTGTTTTGTTTTACTACTCTAATTCCCTATAAACTAAACAACCCTCGCCCACAGCTCCTATTGTGCTTTGGCACTGTAGCAAGGGCTTACGGGAGCTCAGTCTGGGCAGGAGGAGGGGAGGAGGTTACTAGCCATTGATTTCAGAGGTAGAGGGGAGGAGGGAGGAAGAGAGGGGACTCAATTTACACACAGGCAAGCTGATAGCATCTCCAGCCCTCAGCCTGTGACAATGTGACAAACAGAACATGGCTGCCCTCATTGTATCACAGGAATAAATAATCATAAACTTTTGAAGCTGTGTGCAGCTAGATATGCTCTGTAAACTATCTAAACTTTAGATTAGATATATAGACAAGTTACTTGTTATAGTTAGTTTTTCATCTCGGATCCGCTTTAATGTGCATATTGTAGCCAGTGGCATAGCTACAGACCTCAGGTCCCCGATGTAGAATTTGGACTGCCCCCATCCTATATCCTTCCATTCTTACATTAAATAACGACAGTGTATGCATAGTAGCCCCTGACTGGTTCAGTTGGGGACTTTACTGGAGTAGGCAGCAGCAGACTGGACAGGACTGGACAGACACTGAGGGAGCCAGAGGACTGGAGGAAGCACCAGGTAAGTATAAATTCTTGTGCTGTATTTATCACAGGTACACTTTAACCCCCGCTCAGAGCACAAGTGTTTTCCTGAGCAGCACACAGCTGCCAGAGCTTGCTTTTGTCTGTGTAGAAGTTCCTTGATTAGCTAATGTCAAATAAATCACTTTCAAAGTGACACCGAAGTCAGAACACATAATCAGTATGTTAATTCCTGCAGTCTTAGAAATGAATGCAAGGTGTGTGTTACCTTTGGCAGCGCTGCCTGATTTATTTCAGACTCCTGTATATAGGTGTCAGTCTATTGGGGCATATTCACTAAATAGCGGTAAAACTGCTGTGTGCAATTTTGCCATTACTTAAGCCAGTTATGCAGCACGCCTTGCGCAATTAGCGCAACCCGTGTGTTACCAAGGTAACGTATGTCTTGCAAATTTTTGTGATGATGCTATGTTTGGGAGCAATTAACTCATTAAACTGCAAGCGTAGGTTTCAAAGAAAAAACAGAACTGACATTTCACTGCAATTTTTGGCCGGGTAAATACAAGTATACAGTATGTATTTCTATATGCTCACTCCAACCTGAATTATTGAAAATACCTTCTGTTTTAAGAAGGCAAACTTTTGTTTTGCATAACATTTTAGTAAGAGGGATTTTTGGCCTTACACACTCCTAGGAGTTCTGGCTCACCATGCTCTTGCTGGGTACTCTAGGTGTTTCAAGTCCTGCGCCATAGAGCCACATTAATCTGTGCCATGCACTGATAAGGATCAACCAATCCAAAACAATCTGTATGTATGTTGGGTTAGTGTGACTCTGTACAACAAGCTGACACATCATTGCATTGCAGCGGTTCTGGAGGTGTGGATAGCTTCTCTGTTTAAAACAGATGCTGTTGGCTGCGTTGCGGCACTAGACTGCACTTCCACCACTGAACACTGCTAACATATGCATGGCAAGAGGTGTGGTGGGGGCATAACTAGGGGAGTGATTAGAGGTGTAGCATGGAGATGTCTTAAAGGGAACCTGCAGTGGAAAAAGTGCCCCTAGGGGGTACTTACCTCTTTAGGATACAGAGGCTTCCCTCGTCCTCAGCAGTAGAGAGGATCCAGACCAGCACTGGGACCCCAAAGATCTCCCTCTTGGCCACTTGTCCGTGTGAGCAGAAGTGCACTAGCAGTTTCCCGCTGGGCAGAAACAGCTAAGCCCGATCAGGTCCGCTCTAATGCGCAAGCACAGACCTGTCCTGCCACTGGGTCCAGAAAATGTATAACATCCTGCTGCTGCTTTGCCTAATGGACCATAATTACTCCCCTGCTTTATAGGTTTTTACTTCAGCAACTAGACCAAAGCTTGTGGCTGTGGTAGGGAGAGGGATATTAAGCCTTGTTCACATACTAGTATAAACTCATCCTAGGCAGCCAGTAATCTGGTATGAATCTTCTACAGGGGCCCCCATTAATCCCTCAGTACATTAATTAGCTATCCATCTAATGGATCAACTCGCCTGAACGTTGGCCAAGGACAATGCTCTCCCAGTCACCCCCACTGCTCTCTGACACTCCTTATGTGACACTTCATCAGTCCACAAAAGGATAAAGACACACAGAGCCCAATATAGTGTAGTATGTACTGGATAAGGGTGGACAATGAAAGAAAGTAAAATAATACTCACAAACCAGGGTTTCCCTTTAGGCAACTACTGTAAATGCAGGGGGGGGGAGATTTAAGACCTGTCCCTACTCAGGATGAAGAAGTCGCTCTCTGTAGATCGGAAAGAAGGGGTGTATCACCCTCCACCAGGGGTGGACACAGGTATCGTAGAAGGAGAACAGAGCATTTTTCAGAGTTTGCAATCATCTTTTTTTTCATAATTGGGGAACAATTGAACACACGTGTGGTACATTTATTAGGTTTTTCAAATGTTACAATCAATAAGAAAAAAAATGATCATAATTCTTGAGTTGAAGAGAAATGTAAAAAATTGTATGGTGTGTGACCACCTTAAAGGGAACCCTTGGTGAGAGTGATACGGAGGCTGACATATTTATTTTATTATTTAGTCAAAACCCTGGAACAAGCATATATGGCAGCACGGTGGTGTAGCGATTAGCGCTCTCGCCTTGCAACGCTGGGTCCACGGTTCATATCCCAGCCAGGTCAACATCTGCACAGAGTTTGTATGTCCTCACCGTGTCTGCCTGGGATTCCTCTGGGCACTCTGGTTTCCTCCCACATCCCAAAAATATACAGATGAGTTAATTGGCTTCCCTCTAAATTGGCCCTAGACTACAATACATACACTACACGATACATGCATAGACATGACTATGGTAGGGAGGGATTAGATTGTGAGCTCCTCCAAGGGACAGTTCAGTGACAAGACAATATATAGTCGGCGCTATATAGATACTAAATAACAATAATAATCCAGTAAAACCAGAGTCAGCTGAGTCTGATACCTGATCTGCATATGCTAGTTCAGAGTCTATGGCTAAGGCAACTGGTATTGTTTAAAAGAAAATAAATATGGCAGCCTCCATATCACCCTCATCTTGGGTTCCCTTTAAGATTGGAAGCAAAGGATGTGCATTCTGTTTGGTGCAGTGAACTACTCACAAAGCAAGATGGGAATCTGGAAATGTGCCGTACACTAAAGGCAGAGATGGATTAACCACTTTAAGACCGCTCCATGCTGAAAGGCGTGAATGTGGCGGGCTGGCGGCAGCCTCAGGACGGCTCAGCATCAACTGGCGTAAAGTCCTGGGGCGGGGTTTTGCAGGAGATCGCACGCCGATGTGCTCGCATCTCCGCTTGAATGACTCCACTTGGTCATCAGTCTCCCAGCGGTAATCGCCACTCGGAGACTGTTAGACGGCAAAACCGCCGTCTATTTACATTGTACAGCACTGTACTGGGGACAGCCATGTGACACGGCTGTCATAGGCTAAAAAACAAAAAAAAAGAATAAAAAAGGGCAAATTTATTTAATAAATAAATAAATAAATAAAACAAACAAACAAACATCCCAGCAGTGATCACAGCCCACCAACAGAAATCTCTGTAGATGGGCAGAAAAGGGGGAGGGGAATCACTTGTGTGCTGAGCAGGGGCGTAACTAGAAGTCACCGAGCCCCCCTGCAAGAATCTGGGCGCCCCCCCCCCCCCCGGGTGCCCGTTCAGGTCTGTTTTGGGGGGGGGTAAAGGGGGCCCCAGCATGAGGGGAGAGCAGTGGACATCGGTGGGGAGGGGGGACAGGAAGTAGCGTGAAACACTTAGAGATCGGTGACCTCCGCGGTGGATGGAGGTATGTATAGCTGCCGCCACTGCTGCCTGTAATAGATGCTGGAGGTGAGCGCAAAGGGGAGAGCCTGAGGTGAGGGAGGGGGGGGCTGTCCCCCCTCCCCACCGATGTGCAATGCTCTCCCCTCATGCTGCGACCCCTCCTGCCCCCCCAAAATGGTCCGGAGTGGCGCTGCATCCTCTATTTTTATGTCCCTGGTGCTGAGTTGTACGGCCTGCATCAAACCCTTAACGCTACAGTGGCCTGAATTGTAAAAAATAGCCTGGTCACTAAGGGGGTGTAAGCCTATGGTCCTGAAGTGGTTAAGATGTAATAGGGCCCTAGGCAAGGTAGTAAATTTGGGGCCATCTTGTGGTCTATTTGATAAGCTGAAGTGGAGAGAAGGTGGCTGCCGGGCCCCTTGACACTCACTAGGCCCCAAGCACCTGCCTAGGTTGCCTGGTGGATGATCCTGCTCTGACAAAGGGAGAAAAGTGTTCCCCAGAGCATTGTCAACCAGACTGGCACACAATTAACATTTGTACCTTCTAACCCTACAAAACAAACTGCACAGCAAAACAAGATGACAGCATACAAATATCTTTATTTAATTTTTAGTTAGTAAATGTTTTTTTTTTACTTTAAATTGTGTGCTTTGCGTCACAACCGTATTTCTCGATCGAAAGTGCCCTGATCCGTGTGATTTCCATATGTGCTGTAGTCAACATCTGGGAATAAAGCTCAACTCAAAGACGGTGCGTCAACCAGGAGTATCACGGCTGCCCCGTGACGCCTCTTTCCTTCTGCAACCCAAAGAAGAGGCTTCATCCGTTTCACAAAAATCACCGAAATCGTGTATAATTGTAGTGATTTCCCCCAGCGCCCGTCCAGGAACACCTGCCGTGTCCTCTTAATCCAGTGAACTTCTGACACTCTCAGTGCGGGTGGCAGAAGGTAGCCAGAGATGTCTAATTCATGTTCCCAACAGCTTCTCAGCAGCGTGAGAAAGGCACTGTCGCTCAGCAATTAATATTTTACAAATTGTTGGAGAGTCAAGGACATCCGGGTGAGGAGACCTCTGTGTATGGAAGTGAGGATTTGCTGTTGTTTTACTACAAAGACAAGAAAAGCACACATAGATTCTACGCTATCTGGTACACGATTCCACCATCTCCACCTGGCCAGCTGGAATTATAAGGACATGTGGCGGCCCCAAACAACACTGAAAGAAGGAGCAATATAACAATGTTCCCACCGTTAATCATATAATAAAATATAAACAAAAAAAAATTAAAAAATACTTCTGGACTTGTGGAGTGCATGAGGATTATTGGCCCTATTTGTATCCCTGTCTCCTGCTGCCCTAAAATAGTAAGGGAAGATTCCACTCCTTCCAAAAATGTGTATAATTACAGGAAAATTCGCAGAATTTCAGAAAAATGCAGATTTTTCTAAAATGCATTGACATTAAAGGGGTCAGCTGAGTTCTAGGTTGGTGTACAAGAGTCTCAAAGAAGTGAGAGGAACCTGGAGGCTTAATTCAAAAAGAAGGGTGATTCAGACCCTGTGGTCTGGCACGGTAAACTGCACAAAGTATATGACCCTATTGGCTAGTATACAACAACTGAACTCAAAAAAAGGAGCCAATCTAGGTCAAAATAGGTATTTTACATAGTCAAAACTTCTCACACATGTGGCGCTGAGCAAGATGGCCGCTTAACCTGAGAGCTCCGCCGATGGCTGGATTAAGTTAGACCCAACCGCGTCATACACCTGGCTTACCTGAACTAAAAAGGCTGGTCCCGGTTCCCCATCGAGCACTGATTCATATGGGACCGAAGAAGAGGGGCAGATCGGCTTCTAAAAAGAAAATTGAGGCATATTTTTCCCGGCCCACTAAGCCTCCGCCTACAACCAAGATGGCGTCTCCTAAATCTCAGCGTGGCGAGGAACCACCCGATACTTCGGACTTTATAACTAGAGCCATACTGGAAACCTGCTTATCCGACCTGCACACAAAGATATCAGGCACAATAAAAGATGCGATCTCCTCAGCCCTGGAAGGCCTACGCTCGGATGTTAAGTCCTCATTGGCGCGGACCACGGCACTGGAAAAATCAGTTGCGGCCTTGGAACAACGCTGCACATACTTAGAGGAGGAGAATGATAGACTAACGGACACAGTCGGGGAACTACACCGCTCTATGGAAGATCATGAGAACAGAGATCGAAGGTCAAACTTAAGGGTAAGAGGGGTGCCGGACTTTGTTAAGCCCCCGGATATCAAACAATACCTGACAGATCTATTTACAGACATTGATCCGGACATCTCACAGGACATGTGGCGGTTTGATCGGGCCCATCGGGCGATAGGGCCACGTCCAGAAGGAGCCCCTCAACTTAGGGATATAATAGTCCGCTTCCACTACTACGAAGCGAAAGAGAAGGTGGCCATGAAGGTACGCAATATTAACTTTTACAAATTTCGTGACCACGATGTACAAATCTTTAATGACATATCCCCCATTACATTGGCTAAACGCCGCAAGCTTAAAGCTGTTACAGCACTTTTACGGGAAAACGACATCCAATACAGATGGGGATATCCCTTTAAGTTGATTGCGGTCAAGGAAGGCAGGTACCACGCCATCTCTGCTCCGGAAGATGCACCGGATCTACTCAAAGGCTTAGGACTACGCATGCCGGGGAAAGTTGAATCTCAATCCCAAACAAATGGTTCTCCTGCTAAATCTCGGGATCAAACAGCATCACCACCCTGCCTCTCACCTGAAGTCCCAGCCACTTAAGCATGGAACCAGGACGCTATCTAAATCTTTCTTCTCACAATTCAGGTTTATTTTTTGAAATCCATAAAGTTTTTGGTGTGATGCGGTCATAAGTATGCAATATTTTATTATACAGCCTGTCGGTGCGGCTCCGGGACACCCGGCCGCAAGGTGCCAGCATGCATTCCCTCTATGGGTGTGCAGTGGGGCGCACCCACACAAGGGATATGTATACCCTTGTACTTTCTAAAAATGTTTTGATGGCTTTGCATATACAGATTATGGTTATTTCACTGTTGTTCACCATGCAAAATTCAGTTTATGAAAATATTAAGAGGTCTGTTCCCCTAAATTTAGGGGTTGGTCTTTTTCTGTTTCTATCCTATCTTTCCCTCTTTCTCTTCTTTCCCTCCTTTATCTCGTTCTCTGAACATCTTGCCTGCCAGCCATCCTTTTTCACATGTTTGGTGTTAGATAACATGCTGTGGATCTTCCTAAGCTGGGCTCACTGCATAATTAAAGTCGGCTTCTATAACTTTTTATTATGGTAAAGCTAGTTACACTTAATGCCAAAGGGCTCAATTCGGTTCGCAAACGATACTTAGCACTACGGGATCTAGAACGCATCGGCGCAGACTTTGTTTTCCTTCAGGAAACTCGGTTTTCCTCTAAGCGACCGGGATTTCTGAAAAGCAAGGCTTATCCAACTTCTTTTATGGCTAGTGCTGCGGAAAAAAAAGCGGGTGTCGCACTTTTAATACATAGCAGATGCCCATTTCAAGTTAAAACTGAATGCAGTGATCCCAAAGGTAGATTCATAATACTACAAGGTTCCTTGCATGGACTAGAAATTGTACTGGTGGTTGTATATGCACCAAACGCCCACCAGTTACAGTTTCTGGAAAAAGTATTTAAGAAAGTTGAACAGTTAAAATGTCCAAATGTGATTATAGGGGGGGATTTTAACCTGATAAGCTTCCCTACAAGGGACCGTAGATCCGAGGTCACCCCCTCTAATTTCTCCACTATTTGTAAAAATGCTAAGAATTTCAGGTTGTTGCAGAAACAGTTTGGATTGTGTGATGCTTGGAGAGCTTTGCATGCAGGTGACACCGATTTCACTTTCTATTCACATAACACCTCCACTTACACCAGAATAGATCATTTTTTTATAACCCCTGCCTTGCTGAATACTTTAATTGCTTCCGAGATAGGCCCAATTTCCTGGTCAGATCATGCTCCACTAGATTTAACCTTAAACTTGGCAAACAACCCAAAAATCCCCTCGGTTTGGAAGCTAAACGACAGCTTACTTTTAGATGAGGAAGTTTACCAAGATATTTTAGAGAGCTTAAACAGCTTTTTCCAAATAAATACAGGATCTGTAACTGATTACTCCACTGTCTGGGAAGCTCATAAGGCAAACATTAGGGGTAAACTCATCGCAATAGCAAGCAGAAGGAAAAGAGCAGCCCTCGCAAAAGTAACAGATCTCCTCACTCAAATTACTACACTAGAAGAATCTCATAAAAAAAGTCCCTCCAAACAGTTATTTAACAAACTGGAAGATCTGCGCAAACAATTAACTGATCTTCAATATACTTCAGTAGAAAGGTCTTTGCTCTTCACAAGGCAAATGTTCTATGAGAAAGGGAACAGGGCCCATACACTATTAGCCAAAAAACTTAGGGATATAAAAACACGCAATGCAGTCCTTTCCCTTAAAGATAAGAAGGGGGTGATACAACATGATCTCCGCTATATAGCCCAGATATTCAGGGAATATTTCTCCGAGATATATAACCTCCAAAAAACAGAAAATTATTCACATCCCACCCAAACAGAAATGAAAAACTATCTTAAATCATGTGGGCTCCCCATATTGTCAACAAATCAATTAAACATACTAAATGCAGGCATAGAACAGGAAGAAATTATTGAAGTTCTTAAAAAAGCTCAGCCCCACAAAGCCCCTGGTCCTGATGGATACACAATGGCCTACTATAAAAAATTTCGAGATATTTTGGCTCCAAAAATGACTTTACTATTTAATAATTTTATGGGAATGGATCCTATTCCAGAAACAATGCTAAAATCGCATATGGTGGTACTGCCCAAACCAGATAGAGATTCATTAGACCCTAAAAATTACAGGCCAATATCTCTACTGAATACAGATTTAAAAATATTTACTAAAATCCTAGCAAATCGCCTATCCCCGCTATTACCATCCCTGGTAGATAAAGACCAGGTGGGATTTGTCACAGGTAGATATGCAGGAGATAACATTCGACGCACTATAAACTTGATAGATTTTATCAACCATTCGAAACTTCCTTCTATACTATTAAGCCTTGACGCGGAAAAGGCCTTTGATAGGCTGAGTTGGCCTTTTCTGTTCCAAACTTTGAGGACCATGGGCTTTGAGGGAGCGTTTCTGAACACCCTCTACAAATTATATTCCAATCCCCAGGTAGCCTTAAAAATCCCATTTACAGACCCCCACCAATATTTCTCAATTTCCAATGGCACCCGTCAGGGCTGCCCCCTGTCCCCCCTGATTTTCGCCCTTTCTATAGAGCCCCTGGCAGCCCGGATACGGGGCAACCCCGATATAACAGGGATAAAAATTGGGGAAAATGCATATAAAATCTCGCTTTTTGCAGACGATGTGTTAATATCAGTAACTAATCCACATATATCCCTCCCTAACATGCATGCAGAGCTCTCTAAGTTTGGATACCTCTCAAACTATAAAATAAACGATAGCAAAACGGAAGCTCTCTCGTTTTATCTTTCTCCCCTAATGGTGGACGGTCTGAAGTTGCGGTTTCCATATAGATGGCAAAAAGACACCCTTAAATATTTGGGAATTCATCTCCCCTACGATTCCAAGAAATTACTTCAATTTAATGTTTCCCCCTTAATCAATCGCATCATTAAAGACCTAAATAAATGGAAAGATTACAACATTTCCTGGATTGGTCGTATGACAGCGTTTAAAATGAACTCCCTACCTAAGCTAATTTATATATTCTCCACAATACCTATGTGGATACAGCAATCTACACTGCTCCCCCTTCAAAAAGCTCTACTACGCTTTATATGGCATAGTAAACCACCCAGGATTTCCAAAAAAATAATAACTTTGCAAAGACAATTTGGAGGCCTTTCAGCTCCAAATATTTACAACTATTATGTGGCAAGTCAATTTAGGCAGATGGTAGCATGGCTTGAGAAAAGACCCCATGCAAAATGGGCACAAATAGAGTTTGAAGCATTTATGCCTTTTCATCCAAGTGCTTTCCTATGGAAAAATAATGTTCCTCCTAAGGAGGCGAGGGAGATATACTCCTCCCTACGGTCTAATTTGAAATTATGGACAGTTGTGGGGAGGCGTATATCCCTCTTTCCGCAGGTATCAGTCATGATCCCAATATTTGGCAATCCCAGATTCACCCCAGGTCTTAAACGCACCACAGCATCAATATGGCATCAAAATGATATTTGGTTTATCTCTGATTTAATGAACCCTTTTACAGGGAAGCTATACACTTATGATGATCTCAAGGACCATATAGCACTTACCAATGCCAACTACCTGCAATATATGCAAATACGACATTTCGTAACATCCATTTCCCCCAGGTTGGAATTTCCACAGAAGACAGAGTTTGAAATAATCTGGGATGCAGGTCCCACACAAAAAGGACTAATTTCTTCTCTATATACGTAGCTGAACTCCCCGCAACGTAAGATTCTGGAGTACCAACATCGTTACATGGCATACTGGGACCAAGCACTGGAAACGGATACTACTCTTGATACATGGTCAAAGATCTGGATAAACGCATCTAAATCCTCTATTTGTGTGCTAACAAAAGAGAACATATACAAAATAATGCTACTTTGGTATCAAACACCAGTTCGCTTACATAAATCGAACCCCTCTCTTTCCCCGGCATGTTGGAGGAACTGTGGTCAACCTGGCACTCTTCACCATCTATTCTGGTTCTGCCCGGAAATCCAAACCTACTGGTCGGATGCTCTCCAGCTAATATCTCGCTATACTGATCTAGAAATTCCTAAAGACCCTTGGATCTGCTTGTTGGCTAAACCCATACCGAAGATGAAACCCCATAACCAACGTTTGCTTAATCATTTTCTGACAGCAACGAGGTGTGTTATCTCCAAACATTGGAGAGACACCTCTCCACCTAATATCTCTGAAGTGTTAAATAGAGTGAAATATATTTATAAACTAGAATATCTTACGGCTGTAATGCAGGATAAGATTCACATCTTTCAAAAGGTATGGAAAGATATTGACCTGTAAGCAACATATGGTGGTTTGTAAGTTAAGGGTTGATCCCCTGTGCGCTTATTCAGGATTATAAGATCTGGTGGGCTGGCAGGCCACTCTTCCCTTCTCTCCTTCCTTCTTTCTTCTCTGATCTGAATTTCACTTCTGTTTTTCCTCCCTTCTCTCTACTTCTTTCTTACTCCAGAAGAGGGATCTCCATCCCTCCTAGGATAACGGTCTAGCGGGGTCGTCCCATCTCTCTGAGAAAGATGACAGATTTAAACCCATATGGGATTCTCACAGCAGATGGGGTGACTCTTGGTTGGGCTATTGTAATGATGCAAATAGATAATAGATATAAGATATAATTGATTTCCACCTGATTAACAAATAGAGACTACTGAATCAGCTGTTAACATAATATAGCTAACTATTTTGTTCTGATCATTTAAAATTATCTGTGTGGAATGTTTTGTACTTTATTATGCAAAGGAAAAAAAATAAAAATATTTAAATACAAAACTTCTCACACATGTGGTGCAAAAAATCAAGAATACATTTTTTTCGACAATCCAATAAAACATAATAAAAACATTATAATCTCCCAATTAAAACCAATAGTCATTGGTATTCCAAGCCCATATAATAAATAAATAAATGCTATATCATCAAAAATGTTCATCAATTGTAAGCATACACAGCAGGCTGCAAAATCCAATATTGTGCAAAAAAATTGCAAAAAATAGTTCTGTGATCAATATTTGCAAACACTGTCAATATGATCCACATACGTGTGCAAAGAATCCTGAATAAAAAATGTGAGGGCAATAGATATAAATAACTATATATACACACAAGTGTCCACAATAACACGCCAATAAAGTGATTCAGTGCCAAAAAATTACATGTAGTAAAACACTTATAGAAAATATATAACTAAACATATATACACACACCTATGTGTGCACTGCGTGCAGGGCCAGCGTGCATCTGCAACTCCAGGGAAAAAAACACATGGAGATGCACATACACACACAGCCCCCCCACGCGGCGCCGTTTAGTTATGTTTTTATATATACAATAAAGTGACTCAGTGCCAAAAAATTACATGGGGCAAAACACTTATAGAAAAACAATTAATTTGTTGGCACTGAGTCACTTTATTGGTGTGTTATTGTGGACACTTGTGTGTATATATAGTTATGTATATCTATTGCCCTCACATTTTTTATTCAGGATTCTTTGCACACGTATGTGGATCATATTGACAGTGTTTGTAAATATTGATCACAGAACTATTTTTTGCACTTTTTTTTTGCACAATATTGGATTTTGTAGCCTGCTGCGTATGCTTACAATTGATGAACATTTTTGATGATATAGCATTTATTTATTTATTATATGGGCTTGGAATACCAATGACTATTGGTTTTAATTGGGAGATTTTAATGTTTTTATTATGTTTTATTGGGTTGTCTTATGACGCGCTTCCGCTAGGAGAGGGAGATACGTATGACGGCCTCCATGCCGTCAAAACACACCCCCTTATAGAATAGTGGCCGCTAGGGGCTTGACCCAAGGAAAGGAGAATCCACATGACGGCTTCCGCCCCGCGTAACCACGCCCCCTTACAAGCTCCGTCCATCGTCACTTGATGAACGGAGGGGTTTTAAACAGCTGGTGTGGCGTCTGTTCGGAGCAGAGACGCTACACGAGCACACACTACTGCGCTGGTAAGTCCACTCTTTTTCTCCTTACTACACGTAAGCGTACACATGTGGCCATGGGAGATGGGACCCTGCTGCTGACTCTCTCAGGTCGACATGTAGCCAGCATTGACCAAGGGGTAATATAATAATTGGTATGGAGCACATAATATACATCTGCTGTAATACAAATGGGTCATGTAGGGGTAATATAGTATATGGTATGGAGCACATAACACACACCTGCTCTAATACAAATGGATGATGATCTACTATTTATGCGTGAAATGAACAACCAAATATTCGTTTCATTGTTATATATTGTTGGTTTTTGCTGCAGCCTGTCTGTATGAACGAGATTGCAAGACTATGCTGCATTTGTGGTTTGCGTTTTGCCTATTTTATAATTGCATCTTTTAATTGCGTTTTTTGTATCCTTGTGTACTGTTATATTTTATAATCCTCTCTTACACCATATTGTATGTTTGCTTATATATGTTTTTATTTCAGTTACTCCTGTTTACAATTTTTGCCTGATGAAGCGGGCTTGAGACCCGAGAAACGCGTTGCAATAATTCTTGTTTTTGGAGTACTTACTAAATTGATTAAAATTGTAGTAATATACACAGCGGTTGTGTTGTTTTGTTGGGGAGACGAGTCCACCCTCGCCACCAACATTTTAATTGGTTTTAATTGGTGACTATTTTTATTCTGTTGGCGCCTCTGTTCCGTCCTTACACATTGGAATCCACCTGGTGGATGGGTGATTATACCCTTTTTTCTTTCTACGGAGAGCGACTTCTTTTAGCCTGAGTGGGGACAGGTCCAATTTCCCCATACGCATTGGGAGTGGTTGCCTGAGGCTGGCAACCCACACTTGTGAGTATATATCTCATCTATTATTTATACGCAATTGGTCCAACAGTAATACACTATTGGGGGCTCTCGATTGTCTCTTCTTTCCTTTTCTATATACGGTTCCTTGGACAAGTCCAACGGTTGATCGATTGTAGACCCCAACAACGCCATCTCAAAGATGAATTTCATTGAACAACGTAACACATATAGGACTGACCTACTGGCGGCGTTCAAGAAACCAATTGCTTCTGACATCCCAATACAGATGCAAGGTGAACCCGTACCAGATAAGGAGATTCAAATCGATCTCAAACCAATATTCCAGAGACTTGAAAATGCTCTAAAAGATGAATTCTTTAACCAAGCTGACATTTCTATGCAACAGACTTATATAGAGGAAAAAATATCGCCAGATGGCATCAGAGTAAAAACCTTATCCGCCTTTCCTAAAGACACTGTATTTACAGAGGACTGGTATGCCTATTTGGAAGTTTGCTCAGAGGGGATGATGACCAGAATTATTGGCAAACGTACTACACTAATAGAGGAATTACAACCTATCATAGAAAACTGCAAAGAGACACTGGCTCCTTACACTATGACAACCAAATACCAAGCACTCATGTCCAGTTTAATCACCAGAGTTAAAAAATTTGAGCACGACACCATTAATAATAAACTACATAAACTGAATAGAGATAGATTAGCGTACGCCGAACACAAAGAAAGGGAGCGCAAACCCAAGGCTCCACCACCACACCCCCATTTCCCGCTACAACCAAAATATCCAAAGGAAGGCCCCACACCGAAATTGCCATCGGTCAATATTCCAGCATTGATGAATATCCATATTCCTCCACCACCCTTTCTGTACCCCAATTTTCCCCCACCCCCCATTCATCCCCTTATTGAAAATAGGGACACATCCAGGCTGGATCCTAGCCTAGATACTATATCAAAGGGACAAACCATTCCTATCGACACACAGAAAACTGTACCAAATGGGGCCCCAGATAATTCAGCAAAAAATAAAACTTTCTCCTTCAACTCACCTAAATTTGTCCTTTCCAAAACTCCGGCATCCAAGGATCCGACCCCTATCAAACCGGTGGGAAACAAACCTCAGCCATTGAAACAAACTCGTGGAACCATAAACAGACTCAACCAGAGCTCACAACACCACAAAGAAACACAGTCCATTGTAAATTTTCTGTATTCCCCAAAATGTAACTTCAATAAGGGACCACCACCTCCCACTCTCTTTAGACACACTAGTAATTTGCCTATCAACATGAGGACTGGGTCTACCAACGACCATACTGACCAATCTGATACACCTACTGAAAAACCTAGTCACTCACCCACACAAGCCACCATCCCTCTCAGAATCGATCCTCAGGACTCGAATGGCCTAGCTGGATCGGATAGTACCTCAACAAACACCCACATAGGGAACAGACAGGAGTCATCCCCTCCCAATAGTATCCAAAACTCCATTCACACGGATACAACCATTAGTCTCACCCAATTCAGTACATACATTTCTCAGGACCTCACAAACTCCCCTACACCATTTTTAGATAACAGCTTAATAGAACACGATTCACCTATACCCGTGAACCAACCCTCTGCAGAAAGCACAAGTGACAATTCAGAGTCTTTTTTAGATCTTCCGTCTATTCTCACAAATCACCAGCCAGACCCACTACACAAACAACTCCACAGCACCAAGGAAAATCACCAGCCAGACCCACTACACAAACAACTCCCCAGCCCCAAGGCCTCCCACACTATTCTACAACCCAAGAGTGTGCGCAAGCGTCCATACTCAAACCACGAAAACGGGGATCAAGGGGGAAGGGAAAAAGGAGGGGAGAAAAGAAACAAAACATAGCCTCCACCACTGACAATCAAATGAAATCAATCTTTAATCTCTCTGATCATATATTGAAAGAAAACGAAATTAAATTATTGAGTAAGGGACTATCCTTTTGTCCCACAAATAATGCCCAACTAAGCGAGCTGTATACAGACTTGAATGCCTTTGTTCGAAAATTGACCCTGAAAAGGCACTTTGCTATGAAAAAGATCGATAAAATGGGAATACCAGTCCTCACTTCAAATGACAATATACCAACGATAGTAGTGAATGAACAGGAATTATTACTTGAAAAATGCATATCCACATCTCTAAAAGGTCGATCTAGGTTTTTTCCAACAGCTTCTAAAGGAAACTTTATTGAAACATTTTTTGCATTAACTCTAGATGACCTACAAAAACTATGTCAGGAAGACATCAGATATCCCTCAAACCTAGCTCCGTCTGAGAAAATTGCCCTCAATAGTCTTAAAAACAACACCAATATAATCATCAAACCTGCTGACAAAGGGGGTGGCATAGTCCTCCTAAACAGACAGGATTACATAGAGGAATCACTCCGCCTTCTTAATGATCCAATTAGTTACCAGATTATCACTCAGGACCCTACCACCACATACAATGAAACACTCAAAATATTCATCAACAATGCCCTAATGGATGGGCTAATCACCAAAAACGAAAGAAATTTCATACTGGTTGAGAACCCTGTCATGCCATTTTTCTACCAATTACCCAAAATACACAAATGTCTACAAAAACCTCCTGGAAGACCAATAATATCAGGGATTAATTCTCTCACGAGCAATTTATCAAAATTTGTGGACCAACACTTGCAGAAACATGTACAGAAACTAATATCCTACACCAGAGATTCCCAGCACTTAATTGATATACTGAAAAACTACGAGTGGAAGTCGGATTATACATGGCTCACATGCGATGTGTCCGCCCTGTATACTAATATATCACACAGTTTCGGATTAGAAGCCACAAAACATTACCTTGATTCGGACCATAAAATGCCTCAAAAGCAAAGGATTTTTTTACTACAGTGCGTGGAATTTATACTAACGCACAACTATTTTTCATTTATGGACAATGTGTACCAACAGGTGGGCGGGACAGCCATGGGGAGCAGCTTTGCACCAAGTTATGCAAATTTAGCGATGGGGCTACTGGAGACCATCTACATTCACAATAACAATCCATTTCGAGACCACATTGTGTTATATAAACGTTATATTGACGATTTGGTATTCATTTGGCAGGGCGACAGTTCTCTTATTCCACCTTTCCTACAATACCTCAACTCCAACAGAGCCAAACTTACATTTACCTCAAAACACAGCGACACCTCTTTGCAATTTTTGGATCTGGTCCTATTTCACAAAGAAGGAAAAATAAAAACAAAAACACATTTCAAAGAAGTGGATTCTAATGGTTACATTCACTTCAACAGCTTCCACCACAAACCTTGGACCACAAACACCCCATACAATCAGTTTAAACGAATTTACAAAAACTGTACTGACATCGAGGATTATGACATACAGTCGAGAACACTAGTAAGAAAATTTCGAGAACGCAAATATCCGAAGAAACTCATTTGTAACGCAAAACAAAAAGCTATACTTCCCCACATTCCTCACACCACTCATGAGATCACGACACAATCCAATTCGGAGACGACCCTAAGATTCATTACAAAATACAATACCCAACACACAGCTATTAAGAACATTCTCACTAAAAGGTGGGAAATACTACAACAAGACCCATATTTACGTGAGAATATACCAAATAAACCCATCTTAACATACCGGAGGGCGCCCAACCTCCGGAATCTATTGGCTCCGAGCAAAATCAAGTTTGGCCAAAGAACGCCAATCCTGCCCACAGGCTCCTTTGCATGCCACAAAAGTCGTTGTTTAGCATGCAGTTTTATAGTAACTACTGACCATGTAATAGCCCACTACAATCAAGTCACCTATCCCATCAAGAAACACATAGATTGTGAGTCCAGATTTGTCATATATGTGGCGGCATGTCCCTGTGGAACACAATATGTGGGACGCACCAGCCAACACCTGCGAGACAGAATAGGGCAACACAAACGTAATATCCTAAGAGGATTCCCAAAACACAGTCTGTCGAGACATTTTGATCAGGTCCACAACAGAAATGTGACGGAAGTTTCCTTTACAGCATTAGAAATTATCAATTCTACACTACCGAATGCATTCCAAATTCTTAAAAATAGGGAAACCTTTTGGATCCAAACCCTTAAAACACTGGTCCCTATGGGTCTCAATGAACTTTTGGAAAAAAACCTTTTAAGGACCAAAAACCCTATGCTATTTATGGGAAGTATAGACGTAATAATACACCTGGGGGGAAGGTGAATTCCTGTGGACCCTAATTTATAACAGATATGTGGACACGCATATGCAGATGTATGTGTAGGGGTATATGTACATATATGTGTGTGGGTATTTGTTTATATGCACATATGTCCGAACCCTGAGGGTAGGAGAGATCATTCTGGAAAGTCGCTCTCTTTTATTATAATTATGATGTGATCAATTTTTATGCAATTTTTATACAATTTTAATTCTATTTGTCCTATATGTGCTATATTATTCTCCACTTGCGCTCTTCCATATGTGCACATATATGTGTGTTTATGTGGGTATGTGCGCATGTATGTGTAGGTGTTTCTCCACTTGGTACGTTCTGTTATGTTTTGGTTTATTATCGCAGTCTACAAGGCGAGCGGTCAACATGCCGGGTGGGGAGACATGAGTTTTTATATGTGTTTATATATGTGTACAATTGTATATATGACTCTAGTATGCCCGTGAATAACGTCCCGTCTGCCATTATGGCAATAAATATGTGCACATGTGCACAGTCATATCCCTCCATAGCCCAAGTATGCCCTTTTAAACCCCCCCCCCCCCTTTATAATCTATAATTAATATCTATGGCAACGAACACTTATAAATAATATCTTAGGGACACTACTTTTTATGTGACCCATGGAACACATGGGGGTAATGGAGACAAGATATCTCGGGGGTGCCACCAGACAATCCTCACACTTCTTATCATATGATGATGGAGGGGCACACATGCCCTTATAGTTACGTCACAACCACCCAATCTAACTTCTTATAACACACTCTATAGCTATATACGTAAGGTTGCCAAGAAAAAAGATGGCGTCCGGGCAGTCATTGCCCTCTTATGACGCGCTTCCGCTAGGAGAGGGAGATACGTATGACGGCCTCCATGCCGTCAAAACACACCCCCTTATAGAAATGTTGCCGCTAGGGGCTTGACCCAAGGAAAGGAGAATCCACATGACGGCTTCCGCCCCGCGTAACCACGCCCCCTTACAAGCTCCGTCCATCGTCACTTGATGAACGGAGGGGTTTTAAACAGCTGGTGTGGCGTCTGTTCGGAGCAGAGACGCTACACGAGCACACACTACTGCGCTGGTAAGTCCACTCTTTTTCTCCTTACTACACGTAAGCGTACACATGTGGCCATGGGAGATGGGACCCTGCTGCTGACTCTCTCAGGTCGACATGTAGCCAGCATTGACCAAGGGGTAATATAATAATTGGTATGGAGCACATAATATACATCTGCTGTAATACAAATGGGTCATGTAGGGGTAATATAGTATATGGTATGGAGCACATAACACACACCTGCTCTAATACAAATGGATGATGATCTACTATTTATGCGTGAAATGAACAACCAAATATTCGTTTCATTGTTATATATTGTTGGTTTTTGCTGCAGCCTGTCTGTATGAACGAGATTGCAAGACTATGCTGCATTTGTGGTTTGCGTTTTGCCTATTTTATAATTGCATCTTTTAATTGCGTTTTTTGTATCCTTGTGTACTGTTATATTTTATAATCCTCTCTTACACCATATTGTATGTTTGCTTATATATGTTTTTATTTCAGTTACTCCTGTTTACAATTTTTGCCTGATGAAGCGGGCTTGAGACCCGAGAAACGCGTTGCAATAATTCTTGTTTTTGGAGTACTTACTAAATTGATTAAAATTGTAGTAATATACACAGCGGTTGTGTTGTTTTGTTGGGGAGACGAGTCCACCCTCGCCACCAACATTTTAATTGGTTTTAATTGGTGACTATTTTTATTCTGTTGGCGCCTCTGTTCCGTCCTTACAAAATTTATTCTTGGTTTTTTTTGCACCACATGTGTGAGAAGTTTTGATTATCTGATATACCTATTTTGACCAAGATTGGCTCCTTTTTTTGAGTTCAGGAACATGGAGGCTGCCATATTTATTTCCTTTTAAAGAATACCAGTTGCCCATTAGTCCTCCTGATCCTGTGTCTTTAATACTTTTAGTCATAGACTCTGAACAAGCATGCAGCGGATCAGATACTCTGACTTGGGTTTTACTGGATTAGTAATGTGTTTGTTCCAGGGTTTTGCCTCAGACAGTACTTATTCCAGAAGATCAATGAGGCTACTGGGCAACTGGCATTGTTTACAAGGAAATAAATATGGCAGCCTCCATATCCGCAGGTTCCCTTCAAAATGGCCATATAAGGTAAGTTTCAATGAAATGCGCCTGTCTTGCAAAGCGGAATACTATTTTTTTTCTAGAGGGGATAGAGGGAATTGATATTCTCTTTAAATGTTTTGGTTAAAACACATACTGTATCATGGGTTTCTTTATTGTTGTTCTTCCTATAAAGGGACTGCATTCTTTAACAAAACGCCATCCAGTCATGCAGAAGCAGCCGGCTAGCTGCGACCGGCCGAGCGCGTCAGGCACTTTCCCCCGATCTCCAGCCCCAGTACAATCCGCTAAGGCAGCACTGGTTCACTTTATTCTTCTGTATAGCAGTGTGTTTTATTAGCGCTGGTTGTATATTTCACTCTTTCTTGGGGCTGCATATGAACGCTGCCCCTCACGCAGCACACACATATATATTTATGTATGAATGTTTTTTTATGTTTTTGCACAGGTCCTTATGAATACACTACTTTTTGCACTAAGACACTTTAATAGTTATAGGTGGTTTTCATTGTTGTTATTTGGGCATTGGTCCTAAACAGGGATGCTCATCCGGATTTTAGGTAACCCGGATATCGAAACTTTTTTACACTATCCGATTAGGATACGGATTTCGGATTTTTTAAAAAATCCGAAAAGCTATCTGCGGATATTTGGACGCATGACCCGGATATCAGCGGATATTGCAGATATCCGGATCCGAAATCAATTATGAAGTAAAAATCCCTCCACCCTCCTCCCTCCTTGGGCAATAGATTTCCACGTGTGCCTTTGTTGTATCTATTGCCCAAGATACACAAACAGTTCAGGGACCCTCCGGGTTGTCCCATTGTATCCAGCAGGGGCTCGGAACTGTACCCAGTGGCAGGGTTTTCGGACACATCTGCAGCCGATTGTGTCTTCATTCCCATTTCCCACATTGGCCTCAATTCACTAAGATCATGCTGAAAATAATAAGGCAAGAAAAAACGTACCATCACACAGTTGAGAGTTATCTTATCTCTTCATTCCTTATGTTACCTCCTCTGTAGTCAAGTTACCTCCTCTGTAGTCAAGTTACCTCCTCTGTAGTTAAGTTACCTCCTCTGAAGTTAATTTACCTCCTCTGTAGTTATTTTCACATGCAGTTAATAAACAGCCTGTCTTTAAAGAGAACCCGAGGTGGGGATCTTAGAATAAAATCTATACACAGAGGCTGGGTCTTGCTGTAGTGCCCAGCCTCTGTTGCTATTTGAATCCTCCCTAAGTCCCACCTGCGCTCCACTCTAGCCCATAAATTACAGCCGCGCTGTCGGGCAATGCTTACCTCCCTAATGTCACTAACGCCGCTCCTCCGGCCTCCTGCAGAGCGCTGGTCCCCGCCCGTGTCCCTTCCCTCCAATCAGCGGGGAGGGAAGGAACGTGGCAGGGACCGGCGCTCTGCAGGAGGCGGGGGAGTAGAGTGAGTGACACTAGGGAGATAAGCATAGCCCGCTGCGACACGCTGCGTGTCGACAGCGCGGCTATAATTTATAGGGGAGAGCGGAGCGCAGGGGGGACTTAGGGGGGATTCAACTAGCAACAGAGGCTGGGCACTATAGCCAGACCTAGCCTCTGTGTATAGATTTTATTCTAAGATCCCCACCTCGGGTTCTCTTTAACTCTGGAGTTATTTTAAGGATTGAAGAGTTAACTTAAAGACAGAAGAGTTAACTTTAGGTTTGTCTGAGGTAAAATGTTTCCTAAATACGACATGCCTCATCACCATGGTGATAACTCTAGAAATGTTATTAAAGACAGGAGATAAGCTTAGTGAATTGAGGCCAATTGTCTAAGGTACACTACCGATTTGTTGATGAGGTTGGAAAGTTTGAAGGAAGTACCGGATGACATCATATTTTGTAGCTTAGATATTCACAGTCTTTTTACAGCAATCCCACAGGACAAGGCAATATCTGTGATTGAGGACAGACTATTGGAGACAAATCTTTCTAATGGTTTAGTATACTTCCTACTCGATTGTCTCGAAACTGATACTCAAATCGAACTATTTTAGGTTCCATGAGGACCTTTATGTACAACGACAAGGGGCGAGTATGGGCTCGCCAGCATCTCCATGTATTGCTAATATATTTGTGGAGTCACTTGAACGTTCTATGTTTTTGAGTAACACGAAGTATAAAATGCAAATTTTTTAGTACTTTCGCTTTGTGGATGACATTTTGCTCCAATGGAGAGGCCCTGGGGAATTGCTCCTTGAAATGGTGAGCGAGGCGAATAGTATGCATCCCACGATTACGTTTTCCTTGGAGTCATCAAATGAGAGTGTGAACTTTCTTGATGTCTCCATTAAGACAATAGATGGGCGATTTGTAACCAAATTGTATCGCAAGCCGACCAATCAAAATAATTTATTGCGCCACGATAGCCACCACCACAGTCACGCCGTGAAAGCCATACCAAGGGAGCAATTCCTTAGGGCCAGGCATATTTGCACTAGCGATGAGGACTATTTGAGAGAAAGTCGCACATTATGTTTAAAATTCACACAGAAAGGATATGATGCCTCAAAGATTGAGGACATTAGACAGGAGGTGTTAGCCATAGACAGGTCCACGCTACTCCAAAGAACTGGAAGAGAAAGATGTTCTAAAGGGAAAGCTTTTGTGACTAACCTAGGGAAAAATACTATGCTTATAAAGAATTCAATATGCAGATTTTGGCCTTTACTGAGTACTGACAAGGATTTGGGGCCCCTTTTCAAAGAGGAGCCCATTTTCTCCATTAGGAGAGGTAAGACCATTCAGGATAAAGTCAGACACACTGACACAGCCCCAAAGAAAAAAGAGATTATCACCGGAAAGGCAGGGACTTACTTATGTCTAAATTGCAATGTATGCAACGGTATTATAAAAGCCGAAGCCATCTGCCATTCACATACAGGGTGTAAAATTGCCATCAGGGGGAGACACTATTGCTCCACACCATGGGCCATATATGGGCTCAAGTGCCCATGTGGGCTCATGTATGTGGGTGAGACCACCAGGCCAGTCAGGACACGTATACAAGAGCATAAGAGAGCTATCAGCAAATATGCTGAGGGAGAAAGAAAGAACTATGACACCTCAGTTGCGAGGCACTTTAGAGTGGCAGGCCACGGTGCATCGCAGCTGAGGTGGTGTGTGTTGGAGTCGTTGAATCCTTTGAACACAGGAGGCAATCTGGAAACAATATTGAAACAAAAAGAGACAAGATGGATCCATGATATTGATGTAGTTGCACCAAGAGGCATGAATGAAAGTAAATAAAAGCAAAATAATTTATGCGCTACCCTGGATGCTATTTTTGTATTTTTATACTTTTGTATGTTTATAGAGGTGTATTTTAATGCGGTTGATGTTTACGTGTTATTACTTATATGTTCCCTTTTAGGTGGGTCAGTGGCAGTCCATTGTCGGAAGTGCCTGGAGTACGGTCAGTTATTTAATATTAACTTTTTGGTAGCCGAAGTGGAGTGCCATATGACCATGAAGTGTTAAGTATTTTTATATACAAGTTGGACTCTGGACAATGGGTTAATGGTAGAAGAGGTGGAGCCACCAAAGGTGTGGTGGTCCACTTGTGAGCACATATATTGGTGTTTGTATGTTCATTTGCTGTTTAACACCTGAAGAAGAATGTAATATTCGTAACATATTGTGTGTACTTGTTCCTGAGTACAGCAAATTTGTTGCAGCCAGTGGTGTGCCGTCTCTTTGTGTTACTAGGACCTTTTAATGACCTTCTGCCAGTGCTCGTAGACCAGGCTACTTTTTAGGTGCGTCATGGAATTTTTTAAACCCACAATCCCACAGAGCATTAACTTTATTTTTTGGTCACAATGACATATGCTTATTATTAAGTTGATTTTTGCTTTTAGCTTGCCATCCGTCTAACATTTTCAGAGAAAAAAAAACCTTTTAACCTACGGATAAGGCTTAAAAAATGGCCTTGTGCATAGTAGCTAAACTCACACCAGTTGACATTGAAACTACTATAAAAAAAAAGAAAAAAAAGATACTTTGGCTTGCATTTAAAAAAATGTGGGCTCTTTCTGATGATGTGTTTAAATAAAGGTTTTTAAAGTTATGTTGACATAAAAAGCAAAGTATACACTGCTAACATAGTATTGCTGCTGAGTCCCATAACTGACCGTTCATTTTTTCTGTAATAGCATGTACAACATTACAGCAAATGTAAAGTGAAAATAAACCGATCGGATAGACAATTGTAAATATAGGATTTATCAAAGTTCAAAGTTTTAGTTGTCTCATGCGAGTGATGACATTTTTAATGGTTTAGATCTCCAATTTCGAACAATTTTCCTTTTTTTATGTTCCATGCACTTAGACGTTTTTCTCTGCCAAGTGGTATTGCCTGTAATTAGTTCTCGGTGAGAGTTATGCCATAGTATGTTACAAGTCTGATTTCTGCAGAGAAAGTGTATTTTACAGCTCTGAATTCCTAACCCTTACAGTGAGAAAAAAGGTACACAGCATAGTTCTATGTAGGCCTGGTACTGTACATACATGTTTTCTGCTTCATGTCACATGTCAATTTGGGTACTGTTTAAAGGATTAAGATAATAAATTGAAGTACAGTAAAGTACATTAACCACTTGAGGACCTAGGGCTTTCAACCCTTTAAGGACCGGCCACTTTTTTTCCATTCAGACCACTGCAGCTTTCACGGTTTATTGCTCGCTCATACAACCTACCACCTAAATGAATTTTGGCTCCTTTTCTTGTCACTAATAAAGCTTTCTTTTGGTGCTATTTGATTGCTCCTGCGATTTTTACTTTTTATTATATTCATCAAAAAAGACATGAATTTTGGCAAAAAAATGATTTTTTTAACTTTCTGTGCTGACATTTTTCAAATAAAGTAAAATTTCTGTATACATGCAGCGCGAAAAATGTGGACAAACATGTTTTTGATTAAAAAAAAACCCATTCAGTGTATATTTATTGGTTTGGGTAAAAGTTATAGCGTTTACAAACTATGGTGCAAAAAGTGAATTTTCCCATTTTCAAGCATCTATCACTTTTCTGACCCCCTGTCATGTTTCATGAGGGGCTAGAATTCCAGGATAGTATAAATACCCCCCAAATGACCCCATTTTGGAAAGAAGACATCCCAAAGTATTCACTGAGAGGCATAGTGAGTTCATAGAAGATATTATTTTTTGTCACAAGTAAGCGGAAAATGACACTTTGTGAAAAAAAAAAAAAAAGTTTCCATTTCTTCTAACTTGCGACAAAAAAAAATGAAATCTGCCACGGACTCACCATGCCCCTCTCTGAATACCTTGAAGGGTCTACTTTCCAAAATGGGGTCATTTGTGGGGTGTGTTTACTGTCCTGACATTTTGGGGGGTGCTAAATTGTAAGCACCCCTGTAAAGCCTAAAGGTGCTCATTGGACTTTGGACCCCTTAGCGCAGTTAGGCTGCAAAAAAAGTGCCACACATGTGGTATTGCCGTACTCAGGAGAAGTAGTATAATGTGTTTTGGGGTGTATTTTTACACATACCCATGCTGGGTGGGAGAAATATCTCTGTAAATGACAATTTGTTAATTTTTTTTACACACAATTGTCCATTTACAGAGATCTTTTTCCCACTCAGCATGGGTATGTGTAAAAATACACCCCAAAACACATTATACTACTTCTCCTGAGTACGGCGATACCACATGTGTGGCACTTTTTTGCACCCTAACTGCGCTAAAGGGCCCAAAGTCCAATGAGTACCTTTAGGATTTCACAGGTCATTTTGAGAAATTTCGTTTCAAGACTACTCCTCACGGTTTAGGGCCTCTAAAATGCCAGGGCAGTATAGGAACCCCACAAATGACCCCATTTTAGAAAGAAGACACCCCAAGGTATTCCGTTAGGAGTATGGTGAGTTCATAGAAGATTTTATTTTTTGTCACAAGTACCAATCCTTAATCATGCTACTTTTTCTATTGAATTGATCATAATGGTAGTATGGTTTATGCTAGGACAGCTTTACCATGTAGTGTGGTTCATGGTCTAGAGGTTAAGACAGATACCTACTAGCTACTACACACTGCATACTGGGTTCAAATCCCAGCTATGGTATATAAGCATGCTTTTCAAAAAGTACTGATCATTAATCATACTACTTTTTCTATTGCATTGATCATAATGGTAGTATGGTTTATGCTAGGATAGCTTTACCATGTAGTGTGGTTCATGGTCTAGAGGTTAAGACAGATACCTACTAGCTACTACACACTGTGTCCTGGGTTCAAATCCCAGCTATGGTATATAAGCATGCTTTTCAAAAAGTACCAATCCTTAATCATGCTACTTTTTCTATTGAATTGATCATAATGGTAGTATGGTTTATGCTAGGACAGCTTTACCATGTAGTGTGGTTCATGGTCTAGAGGTTAAGACAGATACCTACTAGCTACTACACACTGCATACTGGGTTCAAATCCCAGCTATGGTATATAAGCATGCTTTTCAAAAAGTACCAATCCTTAATCATGCTACTTTTTCTATTGAATTGATCATAATGGTAGTATGGTTTATGCTAGGACAGCTTTACCATGTAGTGTAGTTCATGGTCTAGAGGTTAAGACAGATACCTACTAGCTACTACACACTGCATCCTGGGTTCAAATCCCAGCTATGGTATATAAGCATGCTTTTCAAAAAGTACCGATCCTTAATCATACTACTTTTTCTATTGCATTGATCATAATGGTAGTATAGTTTATGCTAGGATAGCTTTACCATGTAGTGTGGTTCATGGTCTAGAGGTTAAGACAGATACCTACTACACACTGCATCCTGGGTTCAAATCCCAGCTATGGTATATAAGCTGTTTTGAAAATCTGCAATTCCCTACTGGATGATATAAGAGGATGGATGGATGGATGGATGGAAGGGAGGAGGAGGAAGATTAAAATTTTCTGTCGGAATTCCGCGGAACGGCTCAGGAATTCCCTCGGAATGAAACGGTAGCGGAATTTCGATAGTGGCGGTATGCGGAATTGCCACGGAATCGGAAATTGGCTATTCCGACCATGCCTGGTGGGTGATCAGATTGCCCGCAAGGGGCAGGTTAGGGGCTGATTGATGAGTGGCAGTGACAGGGGGTGATTGATGGGTGGCAGTGACAGGGGGTGATTGATAGGTGATTGACAGGTGATCAGAGGGTTATTACAGGGAAGAACAGACGTAACTAATGCACTGGCGAATTGATAAGGGGGGGTCTGAGGGCAATCTGAGCGTGTAGGCGGGTGATTGGGTGCCCGCAAGGGGCAGATTAGGGTCTGATCTGATGGGTAACAGTGACAGGTGGTGATAGGGGGTGATTGATGGGTAATAAGTGGGTGTTTAGAGGAGACAATAGATGTAAACACTGCGCTTGGGTGGTGATCTGATGTCGGATCTGCGGGCGATCTATTGGTGTGTGTGGATGATCAGATTGCCCGCAAGGGGCAGGTTAGGGGCTGATTGATGGGTGGCAGTGACAGGGGGTGATTGATGGGTGGCAGTGACAGGGGGTGATTGATGGGTGATTGACAGGTGATCAGTGTGTTATTACAGGGAAGGACAGATGTAAATAATGCCCTGGCGAATTGATAAGGGGGGGGTCTGAGGGCAATCTGAGCGTGTAGGCGGGTGATTGGGTGCCCGCAAGGGGCAGAGTAGGGTCTGATCTGATGGGTAACAGTGACAGGTGGTGATAGGGGGTGATTGATGGGTAATTAGTGGGTAATTAGTGGGTGTTTAGAGGAGACAATAGATGTAAACACTGCGCTTGGGTGGTGATCTGATGTCGGATCTGCGGGCGATCTATTGGTGTGGGTGGGTGATCAGATTGCCCGCAAGGGGCAGGTTAGGGGCTGATTGATGGGTGGCAGTGACAGGGGGTGATTGATGGGTGATTGACAGGTGATTGACAGGTGATCAGTGGGTTATTACAGGGAAGAACAGATGTAAATATTGCACTGGCGAATTGATAAGGGGGGGGTCTGAGGGCAATCTGAGCGTGTAGGCGGGTGATTGGGTGCCCACAAGGGGCAGATTAGGGTCTGATCTGATGGGTAACAGTGACAGGTGGTGATAGGGGGTGATTGGTGGGTAATTAGTGGGTGTTTAGAGGAGAGAATAGGTGTAAACACTGCGTTTGGGTGGTGATCTGATGTCGGATCTGCGGGCGATCTATTGGTGTGGGTGGGTGATCAGATTGCCCGCAAGGGGCAGGTTAGGGGCTGATTGATGGGTGGCAGTGACAGGGGGTGATTGATGGGTGATTGACAGGTGATTGACAGGTGATTGACAGGTGATTGACAGGTGATCAGGGGGATAGATGCATACAGTACACAGGGGGGGGGGGTCTGGGGAGAATCTGAGGGGTGGGGGGGTGATCAGGAGGGGGCAGTGGGCAGGGGGGGAGGAAAAAAAAATAGCGTTGACAGATAGTGACAGGGAGTGATTGATGGGTGATTAGGGGGGTGATTGGGTGCAAACAGGAGTCTGGGGGGTGGGCAGGGGGGGGGTCTGAGGGGTGCTGTGGGCGATCTGGGGCAGGGGGGGGGAGAAATCAGTGTGCTTGGGTGCAGACTAGGGTGGCTGCAGCCTGCCCTGGTGGTCCCTCGGACACTGGGACCACCAGGGCAGGAGGCAGCCTGTATAATACACTTTGTAAACATTACAAAGTGTATTATACACTTTGTATGCGGCGATCGCGGGGTTAACATCCCGCCGGCGCTTCCGTATAGCCGGCGGGATGTTGCGGCGGGCGAGCGGTGACAGGCGCCGGCGGAGGATCGCGTCACGGATGACGCGATCGCTCCGCCCATGCCCTTAAATGGACCGCCGCCTCTGTGGGTGAGCCAGTCCTTAAGGGCTCCACTTCCCGGCCGCCTCTGTGCGTTAGGCGGTCGGGAAGTGGTTAAATTGCCTCTGTTCACTGCTACTGAAATTAGCTCAATAACACAATGCTTTCCAAATATGTAGAGCGCTTTCTTTGTCACTTTGGTGCATTTGTAGCCCTCAAAAGGTCAGAAAATTACACAATATTTTTTTTTCTCCCTTTGATTTTTGGATTCTTTGCCTTTCAAACCCCAGACATTTTTCACGTTTTTGGCTGAACTACCTAGGAATTGAACAGAGGTATATTTAACCCATTCAGGTTCCGTGGTTTTCACGTGAGAAATGTTCACCTCCCATTCATTAGCCTATAACTTTATCACTACTTATCACAATAAACTGATCTATATCTTGTTTTTTCCGCCACCAATTAGACTTTCTTTGGGGGGTACATTTTGCTAAGAGCCACTTTACTGTAAACGCATTTTAACAGGAAGAATAAGAAAAAAATGGAAAAATTCATTATTTCTCAGTTTTCAGCCATTATAGTTTTAAAATAATACATGCCTCCATAATTAAAACTCACGTATTGTATTTGCCCATATGTCCCGGTTATTACACCGTTAAAATTATGTCCCTATCACAATGTATGGCGACAATATTTTATTTGGAAATAAAGGTGAATTTTTTCCATTTTGCATCTATCACTATTAACAAGTTTAAAATAAAAAAATATATAGAAATATTTCATCTTTACATTGATATTTAAAAAGTTTAGACCCTTAGGTAAATATTTACATGTTTTTTTTTTTTTTATTGTAATGTTTTTGTTTTTTTTATAGTAAACATTTTATTTGGGTAGTTTTGGGAGGGTGGGGGGTAAACAATAGATTTATAATGTAAATGTGTGTTCATTTTAATTTATTTTTATTTTCAGGTGTAGTATTACTTTTTGGCCACAAGATGGCGGCCATGAGTTTGTTTACATGACGTCACTCTAAGCATAACACACGCTTAGAGTGGCGCATCAGGAAGGGAACGGCCAGAAAAGGCGCAGCTTCCGAGAGAAGCTGTCGCTTTTTCAGCGGGGGAGAGGAATCAGTGATCGGGCACCATAGCCCGATACATTGATTCCCTGGCTATCGAATCCGCTGCCGGGAGTGGCAGGAACCAAAATAGGTTAAGCAAAAAAAAAACATTAAAACCCACTTTTTTGTACAATCTGCCCATCACTAGATTTCATTCTTCTACCTTTAACTTTTAGGCTATCACAACAATCTGCTATTTATTAATTGGCCAATTCTCAACGTCATAGTTCACCAAAAAGTTCATGATATGCATAAGAATATTTTCCTGGGGTGATTTGTGTCTGCCCCTCTGCAATGGTAAAATTTCCATGCTGCAGTTTGTGTATCTGCCCCACGCCCCAGCCATAAAAGGTGACATTTTCAAGTAGTTTGTGTCAACGCCCCCCCCCCCCCCCCTCCATCCCACAAGGGTGATGTTGTTTATGGCCTCTTCTTCAATAGCTGGCTTTTGCTGCAGTGGTTTGTGATTCTGCCCTTACCATAATGAAGGATTTTCTTTTCCAGCTACTTTACCCTAATATACGTTTATTTTCAAGTAAAGATAGCCTACTGTGGAAAGGTGAAATCATCATTTGCTTTGGTAATATTATAAAATTACACCTACTCACAGGAATCTTCTTGTGGTCCCAATCAGGCCCGCAGTAACTTATCTGCCAGTGCCAACTAGGGTTAGGCACCTCCAGGGGAGTTTTAGGGTTAGGCACCACCAGGGGGGGTGGTTAGGGTTAGGCACCACCAGGCGGGTGGTTAGGGTTAGGCACCACCAGGGGGGTGGTTAGGGTTAGGCACCACTAGGGGGGTCTAGTAGTGTTGGGCGAACATCTAGATGTTCGGGTTCGGGCCGAACAGGCCGAACATGGCCGCGATGTTCGGGTGTTCGACTCGAACTCCGAACATAATGGAAGTCAATGGGGACCCGAACTTTTGTACTTTGTAAAGCTTCCTTACATGCTACATACCCCAAATTTACAGGGTATGTGCACCTTGGGAGTGGGTACAAGAGGAAAAAATTTTTAGCAAAAAGAGCTTATAGTTTTTGAGAAAATCGATTTTAAAGTTTCAAAGGGAAAACTGTCTTTTAAATGCGGGAAATGTCTGTTTTCTTTGCACAGGTAACATGCTTTTTGTCGGCATGCAGTCATAAATGTAATACATATAAGAGGTTCCAGGAAAAGGGACCGGTAACGCTAACCCAGCAGCAGCACACGTGATGGAACAGGAGAAGGGTGGCGCAGGAGGAGAAGGCCACGCTTTGAGACACAACAACCCAGGCCTTGCATGAGGACAAGAAGCGTGCGGATAGCAATTTGCATTTTGTCGCCATGCAGTCATAAATGTAATACAGATGAGAGGTTCAATAAACAGGGACCGGAAACGCTAACCCATCACAGATGTTCATTGTTCATGTTACTTGGTTGGGGTCCGGGAGTGTTGCGTAGTCGTTTCCAATCCAGGATTGATTCATTTTAATTTGAGTCAGACGGTCTGCATTTTCTGTGGAGAGGCGGATACGCCGCCGATCTGTGACGATGCCTCCGGCAGCACTGAAACAGCGTTCCGACATAACGCTGGCTGCCGGGCAAGCCAGCACCTCTATTGCGTACATTGCCAGTTTGTGCCAGGTGTCTAGCTTCGATACCCAATAGTTGAAGGGTGCAGATGGATTGTTCAACACAGCTACGCCATCTGACACGTAGTCCTTGACCATCTTCTCCAGGCGATCGGTGTTGGAGGTGGATCTGCACGCTTGCTGTTCTGTGTGCTGCTGCATGGGTGTCAGAAAATTTTCCCACTCCAAGGACACTGCCGATACCATTCCCTTTTGGGCACTAGCTGCGGCTTGTGTTGTTTGCTGCCCTCCTGGTCGTCCTGGGTTTGCGGAAGTCAGTCTGTCGGCGTACAACTGGCTAGAGGAGGGGGAGGATGTCAATCTCCTCTCTAAAGTCTCCACAAGGGCCTGCTGGTATTCTTCCATTTTGACCTGTCTGGCTCTTTCTTCAAGCAGTTTTGGAACATTGTGTTTGTACCGTGGATCCAGAAGAGTATAAACCCAGTAATTGGTGTTGTCCAGAATGCGCACAATGCGTGGGTCGCGTTCAATGCAGTCCTAGGCCGAAGAGGTCATAGCCTAGGGTCACAAAACCTGTTTATTTGGGCAATTTCAATGGTGGCGAGTCTGACGTACATAAATCGCAGCAATGGCCGTTAGCAACGTCTGAATCTCACGAAATGTCTCATGCAGGTAGAAGACATATTGTTAGACTTGGGCTCCAAAGATGGGTTCCCTACATCTCTGCAAACCAGAGTTACAGGGCTCCAAATTTGGTAAAATCACCCATAGGGTTTTCATTGGGCCTCCTATTTACAGTTCCAAAATCTCACATCTTTTCAAAGGGCAATTACTCAGCAGTGGCAAATTTTCTAGCATTGTAGGGACCCTTAGGGGGAACATGACTGGTGAGTTTCGGGCCCCTAGGCCAAAGAGGTCATAGCCTAGGGTCACAAAAACCTGTTTATTTGGGCTATTTCAATGGTAGTGATGGTGACGTACATAAATCGCAGCAATGGCCGTTAGCAAAGTCTGAATCTCACGAAATGTCTCATGCAGGTAGAAGACATATTGTTAGACTTGGATTCCAAAGATGGGGTCCCTACATCTCTGCAAACCAGAGTTACAGGGGTCCAAAATTGGTAAAATCCCCCATAGGATTTCATTGCCTCCCTATTTCACTTTCCAAATTCTCACATCTTTTCAAAGGGCAATGGCTCAGCAGTACCAAATTTTCTAGCATTGTAGGGACCCTTAGGGGGAACATGACTGGTGAGTTTCGGGCCCCTAGGCCGAAGAGGTCATAGCCTAGGGTCACAAAAACCTGTTTATTTGGGCTATTTCAATGGTAGTGATGGTGGCGTACATAAATCTCAGCAATGGCCGTTAGCAAAGTCTGAATCTCACGAAATGTCTCATGCAGGTAGAAGACATATTGTTAGACTTGGATTCCAAAGATGGGGTCCCTACATCTCTGCAAACCAGAGTTACAGGGGTCCAAAATTGGTAAAATCCCCCATAGGATTTCATTGCCTCCCTATTTCACTTTCCAAAATCTCACATCTTTTCAAAGGGCAATGGCTCAGCAGTACCAAATTTTCTAGCATTGTAGGGACCCTTAGGGGGAACATGACTGGTGAGTTTCGGGCCCCTAGGCCGAAGAGGTCATAGCCTAGGGTCACAAAAACCTGTTTATTTGGGCTATTTCAATGGTAGTGATGGTGGCGTACATAAATCTCAGCAATGGCCGTTAGCAAAGTCTGAATCTCACGAAATGTCTCATGCAGGTAGAAGACATATTGTTAGACTTGGATTCCAAAGATGGGGTCCCTACATCTCTGCAAACCAGAGTTACAGGGGTCCAAAATTGGTAAAATCCCCCATAGGATTTCATTGCCTCCCTATTTCACTTTCCAAAATCTCACATCTTTTCAAAGGGCAATGGCTCAGCAGTACCAAATTTTCTAGCATTGTAGGGACCCTTAGGGGGAACATGACTGGTGAGTTTCGGGCCCCTAGGCCGAAGAGGTCATAGCCTAGGGTCACAAAAACCTGTTTATTTGGGCTATTTCAATGGTAGTGATGGTGGCGTACATAAATCTCAGCAATGGCCGTTAGCAACGTCTGAATCTCACGAAATGTCTCATGCAGGTAGAAGACATATTGTTAGACTTGGATTCCAAAGATGGGGTCCCTACATCTCTGCAAACCAGAGTTACAGGGGTCCAAAATTGGTAAAATCCCCCATAGGATTTCATTGCCTCCCTATTTCACTTTCCAAAATCTCACATCTTTTCAAAGGGCAATGGCTCAGCAGTACCAAATTTTCTAGCATTGTAGGGACCCTTAGGGGGAACATGACTGGTGAGTTTCGGGCCCCTAGGCCGAAGAGGTCATAGCCTAGGGTCACAAAAACCTGTTTATTTGGGCTATTTCAATGGTAGTGATGGTGGCGTACATAAATCTCAGCCATGGCCGTTAGCAACGTCTGAATCTCACGAAATGTCTCATGCAGGTAGAAGACATATTGTTAGACTTGGATTCCAAAGATGGGGTCCCTACATCTCTGCAAACCAGAGTTACAGGGGTCCAAAATTGGTAAAATCCCCTATAGGATTTCATTGCCTCCCTATTTCACTTTCCAAAATCTCACATTTTTTCAAAGGGCAATGGCTCAGCAGTACCAAATTTTCTAGCATTGTAGGGACCCTTAGGGGGAACATGACTGGTGAGTTTCGGGCCCCTAGGCCGAAGAGGTCATAGCCTAGGGTCACAAAAACCTGTTTATTTGGGCTATTTCAATGGTAGTGATGGTGGCGTACATAAATCTCAGCCATGGCCGTTAGCAACGTCTGAATCTCACGAAATGTCTCATGCAGGTAGAAGACATATTGTTAGACTTGGATTCCAAAGATGGGGTCCCTACATCTCTGCAAACCAGAGTTACAGGGGTCCAAAATTGGTAAAATCCCCCATAGGCTTTCATTGGGCCTCCTATTTACCGTTCCAAAATCTCACACCATTTCAAAGGGCAATGGCTCAGCAGTGGCAAAACTCACCAGTCATGTTCCCCCTAAGGGTCCCTACAATGCTAGAAAATTTGGTACTGCTGAGCCATTGCCCTTTGAAAAGATGTGAGATTTTGGAAAGTGAAATAGGGAGGCAATGAAATCCTATGGGGGATTTTACCAATTTTGGACCCCTGTAACTCTGGTTTGCAGAGATGTAGGGACCCCATCTTTGGAATCCAAGTCTAACAATATGTCTTCTACCTGCATGAGACATTTCGTGAGATTCAGACGTTGCTAACGGCCATTGCTGCGATTTATGTACGCCACCATCACTACCATTGAAATAGCCCAAATAAACAGGTTTTTGTGACCCTAGGCTATGACCTCTTCGGCCTAGGGGCCCGAAACTCACCAGTCATGTTCCCCCTAAGGGTCCCTACAATGCTAGAAAATTTGGTACTGCTGAGCCATTGCCCTTTGAAAAGATGTGAGATTTTGGAAAGTGAAATAGGGAGGCAATGAAATCCTATGGGGGATTTTACCAATTTTGGACCCCTGTAACTCTGGTTTGCAGAGATGTAGGGACCCCATCTTTGGAATCCAAGTCTAACAATATGTCTTCTACCTGCATGAGACATTTCGTGAGATTCAGACGTTGCTAACGGCCATGGCTGCGATTTATGTACGCCACCATCACTACCATTGAAATAGCCCAAATAAACAGGTTTTTGTGACCCTAGGCTATGACCTCTTTGGCCTAGGGGCCCGAAACTCACCAGTCATGTTCCCCCTAAGGGTCCCTACAATGCTAGAAAATTTGGTACTGCTGAGCCATTGCCCTTTGAAAAGATGTGAGATTTTGGAAAGTGAAATAGGGAGGCAATGAAATCCTATGGGGGATTTTACCAATTTTGGACCCCTGTAACTCTGGTTTGCAGAGATGTAGGGACCCCATCTTTGGAATCCAAGTCTAACAATATGTCTTCTACCTGCATGAGACATTTCGTGAGATTCAGACTTTGCTAACGGCCATTGCTGCGATTTATGTACGTCACCATCACTACCATTGAAATAGCCCAAATAAACAGGTTTTTGTGACCCTAGGCTATGACCTCTTTGGCCTAGGGGCCCGAAACTCACCAGTCATGTTCCCCCTAAGGGTCCCTACAATGCTAGAAAATTTGCCACTGCTGAGTAATTGCCCTTTGAAAAGATGTGAGATTTTGGAACTGTAAATAGGAGGCCCAATGAAAGCCTATGGGTGATTTTACCAAATTTGGAGCCCTGTAACTCTGGTTTGCAGAGATGTAGGGAACCCATCTTTGGAGCCCAAGTCTAACAATATGTCTTCTACCTGCATGAGACATTTCGTGAAATTCAGACGTTGCTAACGGCCATTGCTGCGATTTATGTACGTCAGACTCGCCACCATTGAAATTGCCCAAATAAACAGGTTTTGTGACCCTAGGCTATGACCTCTTCGGCCTAGGACTGCATTGAACGCGACCCACGCATTGTGCGCATTCTGGACAACACCAATTACTGGGTTTATACCCTTCTGGATCCACGGTACAAACACAATGTTCCAAAACTGCTTGAAGAAAGAGCCAGACAGGTCAAAATGGAAGAATACCAGCAGGCCCTTGTGGAGACTTTAGAGAGGAGATTGACATCCTCCCCCTCCTCTAGCCAGTTGTACGCCGACAGACTGACTTCCGCAAACCCAGGACGACCAGGAGGGCAGCAAACAACACAAGCCGCAGCTAGTGCCCAAAAGGGAATGGTATCGGCAGTGTCCTTGGAGTGGGAAAATTTTCTGACACCCATGCAGCAGCACACAGAACAGCAAGCGTGCAGATCCACCTCCAACACCGATCGCCTGGAGAAGATGGTCAAGGACTACGTGTCAGATGGCGTAGCTGTGTTGAACAATCCATCTGCACCCTTCAACTATTGGGTATCGAAGCTAGACACCTGGCACAAACTGGCAATGTACGCAATAGAGGTGCTGGCTTGCCCGGCAGCCAGCGTTATGTCGGAACGCTGTTTCAGTGCTGCCGGAGGCATCGTCACAGATCGGCGGCGTATCCGCCTCTCCACAGAAAATGCAGACCGTCTGACTCAAATTAAAATGAATCAATCCTGGATTGGAAACGACTACGCAACACTCCCGGACCCCAACCAAGTAACATGAACAATGAACATCTGTGATGGGTTAGCGTTTCCGGTCCCTGTTTATTGAACCTCTCATCTGTATTACATTTATGACTGCATGGCGACAAAATGCAAATTGCTATCCGCACGCTTCTTGTCCTCATGCAAGGCCTGGGTTGTTGTGTCTCAAAGCGTGGCCTTCTCCTCCTGCGCCACCCTCCTCCTGTTCCATCACGTGTGCTGCTGCTGGGTTAGCGTTACCGGTCCCTTTTCCTGGAACCTCTTATATGTATTACATTTATGACTGCATGCCGACAAAAAGCATGTTACCTGTGCAAAGAAAACAGACATTTCCCGCATTTAAAAGACAGTTTTCCCTTTGAAACTTTAAAATCGATTTTCTCAAAAACTATAAGCTCTTTTTGCTAATTTTTTTTTCCTCTTGTACCCACTCCCAAGGTGCACATACCCTGTAAATTTGGGGTATGTAGCATATAAGGAGGCTTTACAAAGCACGAAAGTTCGGGTCCCCATTGACTTCCATTATTTTCGGAGTTCGGCCATGTTCGGCCCGAACCCGAACATCTAGATGTTCGCCCAACACTACACGTGACCCGTTCGGCCAATCACAGCGCTAGCCGAACGTTCGGGTAACGTTCGGCCATGCGCTCTTAGTTCGGCCATATGGCCGAACAGTTTGGCCGAACACCATCAGGTGTTCGGCCGAACCCGAACATCACCCAAACAGGGTGATGTTCTGCAGAACCCGAACAGTGGCGAACACTGTTCGCCCAACACTAGGGTCTAGGGGTTAGGGATAGGTACAGGGAGGGTTCTGTGTCAGAGTAGGGTTAGGTACATTTAGGGTTAGCCACCACCATGGGGGGTTAGGGTTAGTCACCACCAGGAGGGTGGTTAGGGTTAGGCACCACCAACGGAGTGTTCTGTGTGAGAGTAGGGTTGGGTTAAGCTGTGTTGTTGAATTACATTACGATATTTAACGCTATTATATTTTCATTTTCATCTCACATCTGTTTTATACCTTTAATAATAATAATCAGAATTATCAATTTTACATTACAAATACTGTTAAATTATCGATATTTCTAAATTACGATATTTTTCTTTTCCCGATAAATCGCGCCTAAATTTGACCGCGACTTTTTTAAATGTATGCCTTAGCATGTGGTATACGTATTCCAGTAGGTTCTCCTGATAGATACAGGGGGTACTTGTGCTTGATATAGCTTGATATAGCTAAAGGACAAGCAAGGCAACAAAATGAATCTATCTTTACTTACCTGGGGCTTCTTCCAACCCCTACAAGTCACATGTGTCCCTCGCCACAGCTCCGGTCTTCTCCCTTCCCCAACTGGCAGACTCTGAAGATTGCTGACCCCCAATGGCCAGAAGACACCAACCTATCAGGGGTCGGTGATATTCAGAGGCTGCCAGCTGGAGATGGGAGAAGACCGGAGGTGCGGTGAGGGACACACGTGACTTGTAGGGGCTGGAAGAAGTCCCAGCTAAGTAAAGATAGTTTATTTGTGTCACCTCGCTTGTCCTTTAAACATAACAAATTTAGAGTTTTAAAAATAAATCGTATATAAACAACACCAAATTAGTATTTTAGCTAATTAAAAGCAATAGTAAATGCTTGGAAACGGTTTACAACAAGCAATTACCATGTGCTACTATAAACCATATCTGTGTCAAGGAGTACTTGAGATATTCTTTACCATACCAAGGGGTACTTGATGAGCAAAGGCTTCTAAAAGAGGAACATGCCAATAAAATTATGTGGTATAACAACAGAGGCGCCAAGTAGAGTAAAATTAGTTAAAATTGTTAAAAAGGGGAAGTGGGTGGACTCTTCTAAAAAAAATGGCCAGACAACGGGCAGGTTACTTTAAGTTTAAAGTAACATTTATTATGAGCTCCAAAAGTGCAACGCGTTTCACGGGTAACAGTCCCGCTTCTTCAGGCAAGCAAAAAAATTTTGGAGGGAGCAAAGTCGGGTCAAGAGCCAGATATAGCGTCTCTGTGGCTATCTCCCCCTTTCTTTCAAGCATGCCAATAAAATGTTGAGAAACAATGCCCTACACATCATGTTTTTGGGGTTCTCGCCCTTCTGCCAGTGGAGTGCCTATTTGTCTTCATTTGATAATATAAAAAAAAAAAGAGTAAAAATGATTGGTTGTGAAATCGTGCTACTTTCCAAGAGATATAAGAAGCCAGTGAGTGATTCTCTCCCCGGCTCCTCGTGATGTAAATATCATTTGCTGATGGAGTTGTCCTTTTAATGTAAAAAGTGACACATTCCGGTAAGTGACAGCCCCAGATTTACTTGGCCTTGTGAAGCATTTTATGTAGTGTTAGTCAACTCTCTCTGCAGCCATGTGCGACATCACTTATGCTCCCTTGCACTTGCAAAGCCTGGGCGATAATTAATCATTTTATTGTGCGGCTCAGAATCAGAAGCTCGTCAAGTCACATAAGTGATGTTGTCATTGTGCAGAAGGGAGGGGGAGTGAAAGGGTTAGCGTGATGCGTGCTGGAAAGCGAGATTCTCTTCCCTTTCATCACATCGTAGGATAAAAATCCAAGGACGCTTCATTGGGGAACGCTTGCGGATAATAATAACCCCTTTCTGCAGGCTGGGAAAAAAATGACAATAGCCACAAATGCGGAGCCCATTAAGGGGGCGGCAAAATGAATTATCTACTTGTTTCTGTTTTGGGAGGAAGGCTGGAAAACACGTATCAAATTTCACGGTGGCAAAACGTAATTGCCATCTTGTTTCACGTACTGATTATTTCGCAGACTCTCCAACAGAAGACATTTTGTTTAACGCTCCCAAAATAAAGCAACCGCTCCGAGGCATATTACAACATAATCAGTTAAAGTATCATCGACAAAAAGAACGATGAAATCTTTTAAAGCGCAACTAAACCCAAGATTGAAGTTGTTAAATTCACATGCCGTCTAGATAAATGATGAGTACTACTTTTGGCACTGCATTTTTAAACTGCATTTTTTGGTTTCCTGTCCGGAAGGGGAGTCTTGAAATCCCACTTACTGTGAACTACAAGTCTGGAGCAGGCTGTGCAAGCATAGTGACTGGCAAGCTCCTCTATCTCGTGTTCAGAGAACTGATTGTATGCGAGGTGGTCAGTGCATTGTGCAGCTAAAGAAACAAATGAAACTAAGAACAAGCAAACTATTTCCATGGTCCGCCCTTGTTACTGCCTTTGTCACCATCATTTGCCACCGCTTCTTGTATGCAGCAATGTAAACTACAAGGTTCATGGCAGCTCAATTAAAGAGCAATTAGAGGGCAGCACCTGACAAATTAACACAGCATGGTGCAGAGCAGAGGCAGGGTCCATAGAAAGAAAAACTGTCTACTCTCTCTAGCTCTAATGACTGCATGACCTCATCCAGCTGAGGAATTAGGTATAGGTTGAAAAGTTTTTGACTGCCCCTAGAATCCCTACTCAGCTCTCAGTCATGAGACACATTCCTTGGATAGTTACCTGATTGTCTGGGTTGTCTGCTTACAGATGGCCAGGCTTTTTCAATAGAGGACACTAAGGCTCGGTTCACATTTGTTTAAAAAAACATATCCGTGGCTCTATTTTGGGGGCTGGACCAAAACCGGAGCCACGGATACAAATGTTAAAAATAGGGGTAGTCTTCACCCACTTCAAAAGCGGATCCATGGTAAAAAAGTAAACGGACAGTCCGGATTTGCAAGGTTTTCATGGACCTCGGATACACGGAGGGTTAGTGAAACCTAATGCAAAAATGGATCCCCCTCTACACAGACAGCTTTGGACACAGAAACGGATCCGTTTCCGGTGTCCCAGCCCTGTCTGTGGGGGGGGGGGGGGGGGGGGGGGAACGCCATGCTGGAGGGGGTAGAAGGCAGGAAGTGTGGCAGCAGACACAGCGGCAGGGAGGGGGGTCGGACCCCCCCCCCCTCCACCTGGGTGCTCCCTTCCCCGCTACCCCTCCAGCTAGTTTCTTTTAAAATCATTATAAAATCAATGTAGCAGGGAACTTACTCATTTCCTTGCATTCCACCACTCGCCACGTCCCTTCCTGCAATGCCGCCCTCTGTACTTCATTGGGCGGTATTACAGGAAGTGAAACGGCAAGCGATGGAACAAGGAAGTGAGTGAGTTCCCCGCTCACCGCTACATTACATAGTTACATATAGTTACATAGTTATTTTGGTTGAAAAAAGACATACGTCCATCGAGTTCAACCAGTATAAAGTACAACACCAGCCTGCTCCCTCACATATCCCTGTTGATCCAGAGGAAGGCGAAAAAACCCTTACAAGGCATGGTCCAATTAGCCCCTAAAGGGAAAAATTCCTTCCCGACTCCAGATGGCAATCAGATAAAATCCCTGGATCAACATCATTAGGCATTACCTAGTAATTGTAGCCATGGATGTCTTTCAACGCAAGGAAAGCATCTAAGCCCCCTTTAAATGCAGGTATAGAGTTTGCCATAACGACTTCCTGTGGCAATGCATTCCACATCTTAATCACTCTTACTGTAAAGAACCCTTTCCTAAATAAATGGCTAAAACATTTTTCCTCCATGCGCAGATCATGTCCTCTAGTCCTTTGAGAAGGCCTAGGGACAAAAAGCTCATCCGCCAAGGTATTATATTGCCCTCTGATGTATTTATACATGTTAATTAGATCCCCTCTAAGGCGTCTTTTCTCTAGACTAAATAAACCCAGTTTATCTAACCTTTCTCGATAAGTGAGACCTTCCATCCCACGCATCAATTTTGTTGCTCGTCTCTGCACCTGCTCTAAAACTGCAATATCTTTTTTGTAATGTGGTGCCCAGAACTGAATTCCATATTCCAGATGTGGCCTTACTAGAGAGTTAAACAGGGGCAATATTATGCTAGCATCTCGAGTTTTTATTTCCCTTTTAATGCATCCCAAAATTTTGTTAGCTTTAGCTGCAGCTGCTTGGCATTGAGTACGATTATTTAACTTGTTGTCAATGAGTACTCCTAAGTCCTTCTCCAAGTTTGATGTCCCCAACTGTATCCCATTTATTTTGTATGGTGCTAGACCATTAGTACGTCCAAAATGCATGACCTTACATTTGTCAACATTGAATTTCATCTGCCATGTATGTGCCCATATAGCCATCCTATCCAGATCCTGTTGCAATATGACACTATCTTCCTGAGAGTTAATGATTCTGCACAATTTTGTATCATCTGCAAAAATAGCAACATTGCTCACTACTGCATCTACTAGGTCATTAATAAATAAATTGAAGAGCACTGGACCCAGAACAGACCCCTGTGGGACCCCACTGCTAACAGTCTCCCATTTTGAGTATGATCCATTGACCACAACTCTTTGTTTTCTGTCCATTAGCCAGTTCCCTATCCATGAACACAGACTCTTCCCCAGTCCTTGCATCCTCAACTTTTGCACCAGACTTTTGTGGGGAACAGTGTCGAAGGCCTTTGCAAAGTCCAAGTATATCACATCTACAGCATTCCCAATATCCATATTAGCATTCACTACCTCATAAAAGCTGAGCATGTTAGTCAAACAGGACCTGTCTTTAGTAAACCCATGTTGATGCTGAGAAATAAGATTATTTTCTACTATGAAGTCATGTATAGTATCTCTTAGTAACCCCTCAAATAGTTTGCATACAACTGATGTTAAACTTACAGGTCTATAATTTCCTGGATCAGATTTTTTGCCCTTCTTAAATAATGGGAAAACGTGGGCTGTACGCCAATCCACTGGGACTCTGCCAGTTGCAAGAGAGTCACAAAAGATAAGATAAAGGGGTTTATCTATAACTGAACTTAATTCCCTTAGGACCCGAGGATGCATGCCATCCGGGCCAGGTGCCTTGTCTATTTTTAATTTATTTAGTCTTGCCTTCACTTCTTCCTGCGTTAAGTATTTAATATTACAGTTAGAAGATTGAGACTCTTCCGCCTCTGTAGTTTGCAACAGTGCTGTTTCTTTTGTGAAGACAGAAGCAAAGAAAGCATTTAATAACTCTGCCTTACCTTGGTCATCCACCATTGAGTTCCCATCCTCATCCTTTAGGAGTCCTATACAGTCAACCTTTCTTTTTTTAGAGTTAATGTACTTGTAAAACTTTTTTGGGTTAGATTTGATATCCTTAGCGATTTGTTTTTCAGCTTCAATCTTTGCCTGCCTAATTTCTTTTTTACAATTTTTATTGCACTCCTTATAATTGCTTAGTGCAGCCTCTGTCCCCTCCTGTTTTAAGACCTTATAGGCATTCTTTTTCCTCTTCATTTTATCTTTAACCTTTCTATTCATCCATAGAGGCCTTTTTTTATTCCTAGACATTTTGTTTCCATATGGGATATACATACTACAGTATTGATTGAGTATAAGTTTAAAAGCTTGCCATTTCCCTTCAGTGTCTTCCCCTTGTAGTACATTATCCCAGTTCACCAAACTTAGTGCCTGCCTAATTTGAGTGAACTTTGCTTTTCTAAAGTTCATAGTTTTAGTGGTCCCGCTGCCCCGTGGCCTATCAGTCACCAGCTCAAACGTTGATTTTATAATTATTTTAAAATAAACTAGCTGGAGAGGAATCAGGGACGGGGGGACCCAGGTGAGGGAGGGGGCAACCCCCCTCCCGGCCTCTGTGCCCGCCACCCCCTTTCCTTGCTGCTACCCCCTCAGACATCCGTTTTTTGGGACGAAAAAAGAGCGAGAACGGATCAAAAACATTTGCTGCAAAAGGGCAGCCCGGATCGGTTTGCATTCCGGTTTCTGAAGACGGGAGCCCGGACCGCAGATTGCATTTTGCACCCGGGTCTATTGTGGACCAACCCTAAGCAAACATCAGAGGGTGAGAGCTTCAGTAAAAGGCAATCTGTGTTACACTGTATGCACAGGGTTTGGTGAAATCCTCTGGGGCATGAGCGGTAATCAACTGATGGGCCATAGCATTTTGCTTCATCAAACAGTGCAACGCTTTGGTTTGAACGATTTTCAACATACTGTTGCCTGCTGGAATCTATTGAGAATCTATGAGTGATGTGAAATAAGAATGGATTTCTGTCTGAATGGATTCCAATCAGAGAGGTATCAATCATTTTGTCAAATTGGATGGCTATAAGTGCATAGCTGGATTTAGTCATGTAAGGCCATATTCACAAAAGTTCAGTAAAGATGTGCCCAGGGAGCACAGACCCCATCTCACAAGGATCATAAAACAAGTGTGGACATAGTAATCTTCACATCCATAACAAGTGTCACCAAAACACCTGATCTGAGGCATGGACCCCTTTAACATGCTTTGTTTGCTGCTCACCCTTTTGTGTACTAAACTTACCATACTGCCCATACGAGTATGGTGTGCACCTGCACACTGTAGCAGGCAGGGCCGGCGCTACCATAGAGGCAAAGGGGGCAATTGCCCCAGGGCCCCTAGAGCTTGTAGGGGCCCCCAGTGGCTACAACTACAAGATGAAGACACATTTTCAAATCGGCCTTATAGTTTTTGAGAAAATTGATTTTAAAGTTTTAAAGGAAAAAAAATACACATTTAAAAACCTGCCGACTTTAATGGTTAATAGCAAATTCACCTTAAATGCTAGAAACCCTAAATTTGCAGGATATGTTAAGGAGATCATTGGGAATAAGAGGAAAAAAACTATTTTTCAAAAAGACCTTATAGTTTTTGAGAAAATTGATTTTAAATTTTCGAAGGAAAAAAGTATACTTTTAAATGTGGTAAATGTCACTTTTAGTAGCAAACCTAACGGTAGTGTAATTTTACATGTATCAAAAGCAATACATTTCCTGACGGGGTTTCCAGGGGGTCCATACGCAGCCGCAGCGCTTTGGCCAGGGATCGCTATACAGCCGCAATATGGCTGTATGAAGATCCCTGATATTTTGTCCTATTTTCCCAATTTTTTTTTTATGTTTAGAGTGTGGTAATTTTTTAAAACAAAATTATGTGTTGTCCCCCCTCCTGAAACTTTTTAACCCCTTGTCCCCCATGCAGGCTGGGGTAGCCAGAATGTGGAGCACCGACCGGTTAGGACTTCACAGCCTGACTATACCAGCTGCAAAAAAGGTCCCTTAATGCCGATTTTTGTTCTGGTGTATCTGTTGGGGGGGAGCAGGTTTATTTTGCCCTGGGGCCCCATTGTTGCTTAAACCGGCCCTGGTAGCAGGAAGTAAGCTTAAGCAAACTGTGCCTGCCACTACCATACGCAGAAACCAATCACAGTTCAGTCTTTTGAGTTTGCGCTACCACAAGTCCATTTATCCGACTTGTGTCATCTGCAATACTAGAAAAGAAAACTACACATAGTGCATTACTGTTAAAACATTTTTTGCACACTCCATGCAAACACCCCGTGGTGAAACAGTAATTAAAATAGTGCTCCACTCCTCGTGAATCCAAATCCCTTCAATATGGCCGCTCACCAAATTGAAGCCACCTCAGCAGGAAGTCAGCAGCTCATTTACAGCTTTTTTTTTTTTTTTTGTCTGTGCCCAAGCGGCTCATGTTTTACTGTGCAGATGCGCTTTTAAAAACGCATGCGTTATTCAAGCATTTTTAAAATTCGCTTTAAACCTTTTTAATATGTTTTTGTGCGTTTTAACGCGTTTTCAGCAGTGGGCTCAGGCCCTAAGAGGAAGATCATTCCGGCAATCGCCAGGAGCGCACAGAAAGCCTCTGGTCTATCCAGAAGGTTCCCACTATTTAGGTATTTATCTTGATACACTAAACTTTACTGTAGCTAGGCTATTATTTTTATTATTATTAGAAACATGCAGAATAACACCTTTTTTTGTTCTTGTTCTCCAGCTGCATCTCCAATGGGTAATATTTTCTAAGCATAATGTTTTCTGTTGCTTTATACTTGCTGCTTATACACTTCTAATACTACAAGAGCAAAGATCACAGCCTTCTGTACTTCTTTATTATTCAGCCATGTTATCCTTACTGTACTACAATACAAGGCTTTTCTTATACATACAAAGCTATCCAGCCATTGACCGACTATGTGGGGGCCCCCTGCCCGGTCTGGCCCGCCGTACGTACACCCCGCTTAAGGGAGAGTCACTAGTCATCAGATGGCTGGAGCGCTAAATAAACAACACCACAGTTTCATTTGATGCATTTAATTTTTCTTATTAAAATTATAAAAAAGAAATTAAAGTAAACACGAGGTGAAAATAAACTGATGAGATAAGCAATTGTATATATCCTCCTACTCCAAATATATATATATTAAGTGTACCAGAGCTCAAACACGTGAACGATTGACCTTTCTTAATGCTGTAATTCCTTACTAGTGAGGGTTACACTACCATTTGACAAGGGTCCGATGAGAGAGAAACTGTTACCTGCATGTCTGAAGTTTAACTCTTTCAAGCACAGAAAGAAAAAAAAAACAACACAGCCTAGTTATATGTATGCTTGGCACTGTACATACACATGTTTATCTCATCATGTCACTTTGGGTACACTTAGCAAAAATCTATTATTAGAAATAAGCATAAATACATAGAATCACTATGTTATAACTAAACATAAATACATAGAACCACTATGGGTTCTCTTTAAATCCATGCACTGCTCCTGTCAACCTCCCAACCTCTATAGTCTCCATTTACCCCCACTACTGGGTACTTGTGTTGTTCATCTGATGTTACATTAGCTGAGGGATCGGAGGTTCTCAAGATTACCCATCTGATACCTGTTATAGCCATATATCTGATAACAGGAAAAATATGCACACCTCTGACATACTCTATCCCAATTATGCACACCCCTGGCCATTGAGAAATCATTTCTTGACAGGCTAGATGCACGCCCCACTGTCTTTAGTTAGGAAGGTTGAACTGCAAAGCGTGATTAGTAAGGCTATGGTGAGGTTCACATTAGCACTAAAAATGAACCATTTATCGGATTGGAAGGCTGCAGATCAATGGACGTGTTAACGAATCCTGTGCTAGGAGTAGGATCTGTTCAGACATGCAGTGATGAGTACAAGTTTTGCATAGACGTAATTTTGCATTGAAATTCGCAATTATGATGCAAAATCGTAACACAAAATTTCGAAAGAAAAAATCATAATTAATTTTGCGTGCATGGAAAAAGGTTGCCAGGAAAAAAGGGCCCGGCTGGATAAAGAATTGGCGCTGGTGGATAATGAAATCTCAATAACAATAAACATCATTAATAAAATTGGTTAATAATAAATACCGTTTTAAAACAGACAAGAGATGATAACTAAAAGATATTAACTTTAAAAATCGTTACGTAAAACAATACAGCTTAACCCAACCCTACTTTCTGGTGGTGCCTAAACCTAACCATTCCCCTGGTAGTGTCTAACCCTAACCACCCACCCTGGTGGTGCCTAACCCTGACCACCCCCAGGTGGTGCCTAACTCTAAACACCCCCGCGATGGTCCCTAACCCTAACCACCCCCCTGGTGGTGCCTAACCCTAACCAACCCCTCGGAGGTGCCTAACCCTAACCACCTCCCCGGTGTTGCCTAACCCTAACCGCCCCCTGGGTGGTGCCTAAGCCTAACCAACCCCCTGGAGGTGCCTAACCCTAACCAACCCCCTGGAGGTGCCTAACCTTCACCACTCCCCCTCCACCCTGACACACATAGAAACGATAATGTCTTTGATAAAGTAAAATCTGTACATACAAACAAAATAATATGACACAAACTATAACATTGCAAGCTACTAAAACGATAACATATTTCAAAAACTTTAATGTTCTAATGTGGTTAATGATATTTATAGTATTGGGCACCCTATTTTCTGCTTTGGGGCGCTGTATTACCAATAAATGCACTAGAGTCTATGGCGGCGCCCTTTTCATCCACTAGCCGCCGGCCCCCCTTTTTTCTGCTTCCTTACATAGTTACATAGTTATTTTGGTTGAAAAAAGACATACGTCCATCGAGTTCAACCAGTATAAAGTACAACACCAGCCTGCTCCCTCACATATCCCTGTTGATCCAGAGGAAGGCGAAAAAACCCTTACAAGGCATGGTAATAATGCATCCTTAATTTTGTCTGTTATTGTAATCAGTGATGCTCAAATACCCCTTTTTAAAATTCGAGTTTGGTCGAATTCGAATAGTAAATTATTCGAGGTCAGTCGAATATTCGAGTCGAATAATTTTTACTATTCGATTCGACCTCGGACTTCGAGCTCACTATTTGAGTCGGTATTCGAGCTAACTATTCGAGCTGACTATTCGAATTGGCCTTAAATAGCTTCCCAACACTTGTTTTGAGGGTTAATGATGCAAGAAACATATTTTTTTCCAAGTGACAACAGCAAGTGATTATGTGGGGATGTTCCTTTAAAAAAAAAAAAAGGTGAAAAGAGAAGTTGTGTCCAGAATTTTGTTCAGTACTGTATATACTTCTTCTTCTTCTTCTTCTTTATCTTCTATATCTTCTTCTTCTTCTTCTATATCTTCTTCTTCTTCTTCATCTTCTTCTTCTTCTTCTTCATCTTCTTCATCTTCATCTTCTTCATCTTCATCTTCTTCATCTTCTTCATCTTCATCTTCTTCATCTTCTTCTTCATCTTCTTCATCTTCTTCATCTTCATCTTCTTCATCTTCTTCTTCATCTTCTTCATCTTCATCTTCTTCATCTTCTTCTTCTTCTTCTTCTTCATCTTCTTCTTCATCTTCTTCATCTTCTTCTTCATCTTCTTCATCTTCATCTTCTTCATCTTCTTCTTCATCTTCTTCATCTTCTTCATCTTCATCTTCTTCATCTTCTTCTTCATCTTCTTCATCTTCATCTTCTTCATCTTCTTCTTCTTCTTCTTCTTCTTCTTCTTCATCTTCTTCTTCATCTTCTTCATCTTCTTCTTCATCTTCTTCATCTTCATCTTCTTCATCTTCTTCATCTTCATCTTCTTCATCTTCATCTTCTTCATCTTCTTCATCTTCTTCATATTCATCTTCTTCATCTTCTTCTTCATCTTCTTCATCTTCATCTTCTTCATCTTCTTCTTCTTCTTCTTCATCTTCTTCTTCATCTTCTTCATCTTCTTCTTCATCTTCTTCATCTTCATCTTCTTCATCTTCATCTTCATCTTCATCTTCTTCATCTTCTTCTTCATCTTCTTCTTCTTCTTCTTCTTCTTCTTCTTCATCTTCTTCTTCATCTTCTTCATCTTCTTCTTCATCTTCTTCATCTTCATCTTCATCTTCTTCATCTTCTTCTTCATCTTCTTCATCTTCTTCATCTTCATCTTCTTCATCTTCTTCTTCATCTTCTTCATCTTCATCTTCTTCTTCTTCTTCTTCTTCTTCTTCTTCTTCTTCATCTTCTTCTTCATCTTCTTCATCTTCTTCTTCATCTTCTTCTTCATCTTCTTCATCTTCTTCTTCATCTTCTTCATCTTCTTCTTCATCTTCTTCATCTTCTTCTTCTTCTTCATCTTCTTCTATATCGTCTTCTTCGTCACTTATTTCTCTTTTCATTTTTTTTTTTTTAAAGAAATGCAGCTATTTTTGAGCGTAACAACAAATAGCTGGTGGCGCACGCATGTTGGAAGCGCCATTGTATGTGCTCCCTGGCAGTGGAAACACACAGACAGCAGGAGGTAAATTTAGCAGCAGGAGGAGGAGGATGAGTGTGTGGCAGCATGCAGTCAATGAGGCAGGCAGCGTGACATAATAGCCCTGGTACCTAGCGGTGATACCATGGCTGTAAATAAACACAACAGGAGGTCCCAGACAGCGGTCGTGCAGCCCACATTGTGTCCAATACACAACTGGGACAACACAGTTTTCAACCCGGGCACCTCAGAAAAATTAAACCTTTTTTTGTAATGGTTTTGTAGTTTTGGTTTTACAACCAATTACACAGATATATAGCTATTTTTTGACGTAATAGCTGGTGGCAGAGTGGCAGCAGAAGGTAAATCTGTGTACCCTGGCGGTGGGAAACACAGACAGACAGCAGCAGCAGCAGGAGGAGGAATGGAGGAGAGTAATTATGTGAGCAGCTATTGTTTGACGTAATAGCTGGTGGCAGTGTGGCAGCAGAAGGTAATTCTGTGTACCCTGGCAGTGGGAAACACAGACAGACAGCAGCAGCAGGAGGAATGGAGGAGTAGTGTGAGTGTGGCAGCAGGTAGGCAGCGTGACATAATAGCCCTGGTACCTAGCGGTGATACCAGGGCCGTAAATAAACACAACAGGAGGTCCCAGACAGCGGTCGTGCAGCCCACATTGTGTCCAATACACAACTGGGACAACACAGTTTTCAACCCGGGCACCTCAGAAAAATTAAACCTTTTTTTTTTTTTTAATGGTTTTTTGGTTTTTGGTTTTACAACCAATTTAGCTATTTTTGGACGTAATAGCTGGTGGCAGAGTGGCAGCAGAAGAAGGTAATTCTGTGTACCCTGGCAGTGGGAAACACAGACAGACAGCAGCAGCAGGAGGAGGAATGGAGGAGTAGGCGAGCAGCTATTGTTTGACGTAATAGCTGGTGGCAGAGTGGCAGCAGAAGGTAAATCATCTGTGTACCCTGGCAGTGGGAAACACAGACAGACAGCAGCAGCAGCAGCAGGAGGAGGTATGGAGGAGCAGTGTGAGTGTGGCAGCAGGTAGGCAGCGTGACATAATAGCCCTGGTACCTAGCGGTGATACCAGGGCCGTAAATAAACACAACAGGAGGTCCCAGACAGCGGTCGTGCAGCCCACATTGTGTCCAATACACAACTGGAACAACACAGTTTTCAACCCGGGCACCTCAGAAAAATTAAACCTTTTTTTTTTTTAATGGTTTGTTTGGTTTCGGTTTTGCAACCAATATAGCTATTGTTTGACGTAATAGCTGGTGGCAGAGTGGCAGCAGAAGAAGGTCATTCTGTGTACCCTGGCAGTGGGAAACACAGACAGACAGCAGAAGGGCAGTACACAGCAGCCCACTGTAGGTGTAAAATGTGTGGCTGCAGGCGACGTAATAGTCAAAGTGAACCAGGCTGGCTTAGTGAGCAGGAGCCAGGAGGTGGTAAAGGGTGGTAAGGCACATTAACGATGGTTCCGGCAGCCAGTTCATGTCCCCCTCTCGCCGACAACAGGGGCCAGGAACTCGCCTTCCACCCACGCCTGGTTCATCTTGAGAAACGTCAGTCTGTCCACAGACTTGTGAGACAGACGTGAGCGTTTCTCGGTGACCACGCCACCAGCTGCACTGAAGCAGCGCTCGGACAGCACGCTGGAAGGGGGGCAGGACAGCACTTCCAGGGCGTACTGCGCTAGCTCGCTCCAGATCTCCATGCGCTTGACCCAATACTCCATGGGATCAACAGGGGCATCGCTGTCAAGCCCGCTGTACGACCCCATGTAGTCAGCCACCATGCGGGTCAGGCGCTGGCTGTGACCGGAGGAGGATGCTGCTGCATGCATCTCCTCTCTAGTCACTGCTGCCGGAGCCTCTACAGTCCTGTAGAGCTCGTGGCTGAGAGACAGCAGGTCTGTGGGGCGCTTGCTGCTGCTGGATGCAGGCACCTGCTGCTGCCTCTGTGCTGGCTGCTGGACAGTGGGGGTGGAAGGCTGGGGGAAGGCTTCCTCCAAGCGCTCAACAAGGGCCTGCTGCAAGCTCCTTATTTGTTGCGCTGGGTCTCCTCCTGCAGGCGGCAGGAACTGGCTCAACTTCCCCTTGAGGCGTGGGTCCAACATCATGCTGATCCAGATGTCCTCCCTCTGCTTCATCTGGATCACCCTGGGGTCCCTGCGCAGGCACGCCAGCATGTGCGCTGCCATTGGGAAGAGGCGGGCCACGTCTGCTGGCACATCGACGTCAGTGCTGTCCTCATCCTCCTCCTCTGCCGCCTCATCCTCTCTCCACCCCCGCACCAACTCAGCTGCGCTGTGCTGATCCCCCTCATCAGCAGCCAGGTCAGGGACCTCCACCAAGTCCTCCTCCTCCTCCCCCTCAGAGGTGGACTGCGCAGCTGGTTGCCGCTCCTGCTGGTCCAAGGCTGCCGCTCCCTGTTCCAGCAAACCATCGAGGGCCCTGTTCAGCAGAGAAACCAGGGGCACCCACTCGCAGACCATAGCATGGTCCCTGCTCACCATGTTTGTGGCCTGCAGGAAGGGAGCCAGCACAAAGCACACCTGCTGCATGTGCCTCCAGTCATCATCGGGGACGATGGACGGGATGTTGCTGGTCTTGTCCCTTCTCCGAGCTGCGGAAACAGTGGCCAGGGCAAGGTACTGGTTGACAGCGTGCCTCTGTTCAACCATACGCTCCAACATCGCCAGGGTGGAGTTCCAGCGAGTCGGAACGTCAATGATCAGCCGATGGCGTGGCAGATCCAGCTCCTTTTGCACGTCTTCCAGGCTCGCACAGGCTGCAGCCGAGCGCCGGAAGTGACGCACAACATTCCTTGCCGTTTCCAGCAGTTCGCCCATCCCCTGGTAGGTGCGCAGGAACTTCTGCACCACCAGGTTCAGCACGTGGGCAAGACAGGGGATGTGGGTCAGGTTTCCCCTGTCTATGGCAGCAACCAGATTGGCCCCATTGTCGGACACCACCTCTCCGACTCTGAGGCCTCTGGGGGTCAGCCAAATCCTCTCCTGCTCCTGGAGTTTGGCCAACACGTGGGCTGCCGTCAGCTTGGTCTTGCCAAGGCTGACCAAGTGCAGCAGCGCTTGGCAGTGGCGGGCCTTCACGCTGCTGCTGAGGCGGGGGGTTTGGCCAGGTGTGGCGGAGGATGGCAGAGGATCGGAGGAACCCGCTGCAGTTCCCCTGACCCTGCGGGGTGGCACCACCCACTGTGTTGCTGCTGCTGCTGCTGCTGTGCCCGCTGCTGCTCTCCCATCCTCACCCCCTTCCACCAAGCTGACCCAGTGGACAGTGAAGGACAGGTAGCGGCCTGTCCCGAAGCGGCTGCTCCAGGAGTCCATGGTGACGTGGACCCTTTCACCAACCGCGTGCTCCAGCCCTCGCTCCACATTGGCCATCACAAAGCGGTGCAGTGCTGGAATGGCCTTGCGGGAGAAAAAGTGTCTGCTGGGGAGCTGCCAGTCTGGGGCTGCACAAGCAAGCAGCGCCCGCATGTCGCTCCCCTCCTGCACGAGCGTGTACGGCAGGAGTTGGGAGCACATGGCCCGTGCCAGCAAGCCGTTCAGCTGCCGCACGCGACGGCTGCTGGGAGGCAGAGCCCTAACCACCCCCTGGAAGGACTCGCTCAAAAGGCTCTGGCGTGGCCTTTTGCTGACACGGGAATCACCAGACACAGCGGAGGAGGCCACTGAGGACTGGCTGCCAGAACAGGCCTCAGTGTCGGCGGCAGGAGTTGCAGAGGGGGGAGGAGCAGTGCGTTTCCGCACTCCTGCTGGTGCTGCTGGAGGAGCAGGAGGGCGGGTGGCTGCTGTTGCTGCTGCTGAAGGCTGTGCAGTGATGGGTGTGGTGCCACTGCCAGCACCAGATGCCTTCAGCCTCTGGAACTCCTCATGCTGGTGGAAATGTTTAGCCGCAAGGTGGTTGATCAGCGAGCTGGTGCTGAACTTTAAGGGGTCTGCACCTCTGCTCAACTTCCGCTGACAGTGGTTGCAAGTGGCGTACTTGCTGTACACAGTGGGCATGGTGAAAAAGCGCCAGATTGGTGACAGAAACATCCCCCTACGGCATGGAAGCGCTGCTGCCTGTCTCCCTGTGGTGGTTGGGGGGGGGGCTTGGGTGCGGCTGGTGGTGGTACTGGCTGATGCTGCTGCTGCTGCTGCTGAGCCTGAGACACCAGCAGGCTGTGGGTCGCTGCCAATGCTTGCAATGATGCGCCTCCTTGCAAGGCCCACAAGCGCATCCTCCTCCTCCTCCGAGCTGCTGAGGACGACATCCCCTGGAGGTGGTGGCACCCAGTCTCTGTCTGTCACCGGGTCATCAACATCATCCTCCCCCTCCTCAAACATGTCCTGCTGGGATGATGACCCCCCAAACTCCTCTCCTGATGCATGGATGGGCTGCTTGACTGTCGCCACAGTCTTGCTGTCCAATCCCTCATCCCCCAAAGTGCCCATCAGCATCTCCTCCTCAAAATCGCCAACAACAGCAGACAATTGACTCATCATGCCTGGGGTCAAAAGAGTGCTGAATGAGAGGTCGGCGACTGACGGTGAACTGGCCTCCTCCCCAGACCCTGCTGGGCGGCTGCTGCGAACAGGGGTGGTGGTGGTGGTGGTGGTGAGGGTGGAGGCCTCGGATGCAGAGCTGATGGCGGGCTGCTCATCCTCCGTCATGAGTTGCACCACAGTGTCTGCATCCTTTTCCTCAATGGGACGTTTCCGACCCGGCTGGAGGAAAATCGGAGCAGGTGCTACACGCTGCTGCTGCTGTGTCTCTGCAGCGTGAGTTGCAGATGCTCCTGCTGGGCGGCGCCCAAGGCGTCCACGGCCAGTGGCTATGGGAGGAATGTTAGCCACTGACGCTGCTGCTGCTGCTGCGGAACTGTGCATGGTGGCGCGCCCGCGGCCGCGGCTTGCCACAATGCTGCTCCCTCTCCTCCTGATTCCCTTGCTGCCCTTCCCCTTGCCCAAACCGCGCTGGCTGCCACTTCCAGACATCTTAAATGTTTTGGGCGTATAGACAAAAGTTTTGTAAAAGGGCGGGTGAAAAGTGGGGTACTTTAATGGAGTGGGTTGGTTGGTGAGGTGACTGAGTGAGTGTCCCCTAGTACAGTAAGTAAGTAGTAACAGTCAGGAAGTACAACTAGCAGTTACAATAATCAGTAGTAATCACAAGTAAATTTAGTGTGTGTACACTCAGACAGTGAGTGCACGCACGCAGGAGCTAGTAGCCTATGAACACAGTGACTGAGTGTCCTAGACTCCTAGTACAGTAAGAGTAAGTAGTAACAGTAAGTAGAACTAACTAATTACAATAATCAATCAGCGATCAGAAGGAAATGGAGTGTGGGTGGTGTGTGTACACTCAGACAGTGAGTGACCGCACGCAGGAGCTAGTAGCCTATGAACACAGTGACTGAGTGTCCTAGACTCCTAGTACAGTAAGAGTAAGTAGTAACAGTAAGTAGAACTAACTAATTACAATAATCAATCAGCGATCAGAAGGAAATGGAGTGTGGGTGGTGTGTGTACACTCAGACAGTGAGTGACCGCACGCAGGAGCTAGTAGCCTATGAACACAGTGACTGAGTGTCCTAGACTCCTAGTACAGTAAGAGTAAGTAGTAACAGTAAGTAGAACTAACTAATTACAATAATCAATCAGCGATCAGAAGGAAATGGAGTGTGGGTGGTGTGTGTACACTCAGACAGTGAGTGACCGCACGCAGGAGCTAGTAGCCTATGAACACAGTGACTGAGTGTCCTAGACTCCTAGTACAGTAAGAGTAAGTAGTAACAGTAAGTAGAACTAACTAATTACAATAATCAATCAGCGATCAGAAGGAAATGGAGTGTGGGTGGTGTGTGTACACTCAGACAGTGAGTGACCGCACGCAGGAGCTAGTAGCCTATGAACACAGTGACTGAGTGTCCTAGACTCCTAGTACAGTAAGAGTAAGTAGTAACAGTAAGTAGAACTAACTAATTACAATAATCAATCAGCGATCAGAAGGAAATGGAGTGTGGGTGGTGTGTGTACACTCAGACAGTGAGTGACCGCACGCAGGAGCTAGTAGCCTATGAACACAGTGACTGAGTGTCCTAGACTCCTAGTACAGTAAGAGTAAGTAGTAACAGTAAGTAGAACTAACTAATTACAATAATCAATCAGCGATCAGAAGGAAATGGAGTGTGGGTGGTGTGTGTACACTCAGACAGTGAGTGACCGCACGCAGGAGCTAGTAGCCTATGAACACAGTGACTGTCTGACTGAGTGTCCTAGACTCCTAGTACAGTAAGAGTAAGTAGTAACAGTAAGTACAACTAACTAACAATAATCTATCAGTAATCAGAAGGAAATAGAGTGTGTGTACACACAGACAGTGAGTGAGTGCACACACGCAGGAGCTAGCTAGTAGCCTATAAACAGTGACAGTCAGTGAGTGTCCTACTCCTAGTACAGTATAACTACAATACTATTAGTAAAGGACAGCAGAAATACTGGTATAGATGAGAGAAATAAACAGAGGACAGCTGCCCACAGAGGCAAGGCCCCCCTGAGGCCTAAACCTGTAAGCTTGCAGCAGCTGCCTGTCTCTAATGTAACACACAAGCTACTAACTAAAATACAATGTCTATCTAACTAACAACAATATAGGTGTATATGGCAGGTGTAGGTGAGCAAAAACGCTAGGTAAATGATCACAATAGAGCACTTGCTAAGCCAAAGCACAAAGGAGCAACTCTCTCTCTGTACAAGTCTCAGGCAAGCATGGAGAAACGGAACATGGCGGCCGCTATTTATAGGGTAGGGGCTGGCCAGGGTCCCCCTCTGTGATTGGCTGCCGTCAGAGGGCCTGGGAGCCCTCTGATTGGCTCTAAGGACATCAATCTGGGCTATGACGCTATTCGAGCTCGGTACCGAGCTCGAATAGCGCCGAGTTGCTCGAATAGCTCGAATAGTGAATGGGCTATTCGAGTGTACTCGGATAGCCCATTCGAATAGCTCCAGCTATTCGGAGCTCGAATACCGAGCTCGAATAGCTGAAAAAGAGCTCGAATATTCGAGCTACTCGAATATTCGAGCTCTGCTGAGCACCACTGATTGTAATCATTTGTAATCATACATTTTTGCATAATTTTCACTCAATTTTGTGTCGACTTTAGCAGTGAATAGCAAAGCCCCCATACAGGCTATTGCCACATGCTACATACTGTATGTTAAGGAGTATAGTGGGTACGAGTCAAAAAGATAATTTTTCAAAAAGACCTTATAGTTTTTGAGAAAAATTGATTTTTTTTGTAGCAACATGTAGCATGTATGGGGGCTTTGCTATTCACCGCTAAAGTAGGCACTAAATTACACAAAAATGTAAGCAAAATTACGAATGATTATACAAAATCATTTGAATTTGCAAGTCATAATTACCTATAGGTATAATGGCAAAAATGTACGCAAATTTTAGCATAATTGTAATTAACTGATTATGATCATCACTACAGACATGTCCATTGTTAACAGATCAGTTGCTTTAGTTCTCATGTTTAATTACAGGGCTGTGGGAGTGACACTGCATAAACTGCAAATGTCCTTTTTAAGAGTATAAAGATCCCCCCACGCCCCATGGGGTATTGGACATTGGGGAATTAAGCCACATTGCAGTTTTTATATACCACCGCCCACTCTGGTAGCTTGCTCCCAATTGTCATTCCTGTCTCCTTGCCACAGAGCAGAACACAGTAATAAGCAGCTACAAAGAAACCCCATATGAGGCTTTTTAAAATGATCAAGAGTGATTGTTTCAGGCAACCATCATTGAAAGTATGTACATGTGAAAGTGACCCTGAGCAGTAAAAATAAACAAAATTGGAACTTGCCTGGGGCTTTCCCAGCCCACCATAGGTCGAGAGGTCCCCCGGCATCCTCCTGGCTTCTCTCCCGGTCCCTCCGCTGCATACCGAACCATCGACACCTGGGCCGGGTGTCGGGCTCCCACCTCCCACTTGCACGATTAAACCGCACATTCGCAGTACTGTCACACCGGCCAGCGTGATGACGAAGAGCGTCACCGATAAGGAAGTGGGAGCCCGACACCCAACCCGGGTGTCTCTGGTGCGGTATGTGGCAGAGGTGCCGGGAGCGGAGCCAGGAGGATGCCGGGGGACCTCCCGACCTACGGCGGGCTGGAGAAAGACCTAGGTAAGTACCAATTTTGTTTATTTTTACTGCTCGGGGTCTCTTTAAATACATCTTGTCATTAAGAGATTAAATTCTTAATGAATCTTGTTAATCAGTCTCTGATTGCAGCTAACGAGCACCCACACATTTCCTGTGGACTAGACAAGACCTCAAAACATGTTCTTTCCTATTTTTCTAAAAACAGTCCGCAAGACTAGCTCAGGTCTACAATAAAGGTCCACTAATCATTGTCCAAGGGACTGGGCTAAGTCAGAAAGTCTGAACTGTATATTAGGCTGAGCTGTTGCTATGAACTTTAGTCAAATCTCTGAAATTCCTCAGATACACATCCACTAGGCTAGCTTCTGAGTATGCAGCCCTATTGCACGGGTCACAGCAGCTAGAACCAGTAGGCTAAAATTGAGGGACGGTTGTATCTTGTCTCCTCATACAAGCAATACACTTTCTCGACTTGATCCTAAGTGTAGTTTAGGTGAATTTCCCTCACAGTACAGGACACTGTACGGCCTATCTGATCTGATTACCACTGCTGATTACTCAGCAACAGCAGCATGCACATGAAAAGCAAAGGCGATATTTGCTATACGGCAATGCGATCCCGCTTCCTGTAAGATGAACTTGAGTTGTTTCGAGTATTTGTAAAAAAAAATATCATATGGTGATGCTTTTAGTTCTCCATAAATACCTCATTGTGCTCGACTGAAAACCAACCTATAAAAATATTTCCTATAATGATGATAATAGCCTATTGATTACATACAGTTCACGTGAAGTTCAATCAGATGTCCAATAGCCTAAAAAACCCCAAGTAGAAGTGATTACCGCTCGGCGCATTAGATGCAGGAGAGGTAACTGCTTGTTGTGCTGTTATTGATATACTGCAATAGGTGAAAATGGCTTCTTTTATATTGCCGCCACTTTAACAAATCCCCATGATTCACGGCTGCAGCGCTGCCCACATCTCCATCCAGGAGGGCGAGGGAATAAAAAATCAATATAAAACGCTTTGATAAACTTGCTGGAACATCTTCACAATCGCTGAGTGTCATTGTGCTGGAAGGACGGCACTATATACTCTCATACAATATGCATGGCTGAGTGTTAAACAAAATGCAGCTATTTTCATAAAATGGATGGCCTTTTCTGTTTTCTTCTCCTCTCTCTGCTATCCTGATTGTGGTCAAAGAGAACAGTACATATATCACAAAGCGCCACACTCCGGGGGAGGGAGGGAGATAGGAAAGAAAAGAAATGCTTTTAAAGGACAAGAAAATGTACATTTTTTTTGTGTTTATCATGAAATGTAGATAACGCCTCCTGATTTTTAAAGAGATTTAAAGAGATTTTTAAAGAGAACAATAATGGGCAGCTTCAAGATCTGTCGGCTGCCCCATACACCACAGGCCGATTACCAATCAATCTCATGCGGAAATTGATCAGGAATTGGCCTTGTATTGCCGCATCTGCCGCCTCCCAGGCCCGACGCTGTCCCCCTAATATCCAATGTGCCTCACTGGGGTAGCAGGGAAAAAGGGTGCTGCCGAGGGTGGACAAAAAGGGCGCCGCCATAGACTTAAATGCAATTATCGTTAATACGGCAAAAAAAAGCAGAAAAAAAGGGCACCGTGAATATTTTCATTAATAACAATAAAACATTATAGTTTTTGAGGTAGCTATCATTTTAGATGTTTATAACGTTCTAGTTTTTGTCATATTATGTCGTTAATAAGTACAGATTTTACGTTTTCAAAGGTATTATCGTTAATATATGTAAAAGGGTATTTCTGCCAAGGGAGTAGTTAGGGTTAGGCACCACCAGGGGGAGTGGTTAGGGTTAGGTACCACCTAGGCTGTGGTTAGTTTTAGGCAACACCGGGGGGTGGTTAGGGTTAGGCACCACTGGGGGGTCAGGCACCACTGGGGTGGTGGTTAGGGTTAGGCAACACTGGGGGGTCAGGCACCACCGGGGTGGTGGTTAGGGTTAGGCACCACCTAGGCGGCGGTTAGTTTAAGGCAACACCGGGGGGGGGGGGGGGTAGGGTTAGGCACCACCGGGGTGGTGGTTAGGGTTAGGCACCACTGGGGAAGTGGTTCGTTTTAGGCACCACCAGGGGTGGGTTCTGTGTGAGGGTAGGGTTGGGTTAAGCATTATTGATGAAAAACGCAACGATGTAATGTTATTATTTATTCGTTATTATTTCTCGTTTGTTTTTGCAACAGGAAGTATCATTAATAAAGCTTGACAACGATGGTTTTCTTATCAAATTTCATTAATACCTGGCGCCAAATTCGTTAATCAGTGGCGTAGCTAAGGAGCTGTGGGCCCCGATGCAAGTTTTACATTGGGGCCCCCCCAATCACTATATACAGCAATTGATACGGCGCACCAAAACCTGCCAATGGCAACCACAGTGTCAGAGGTGCATGATGGGGATGGGGAACAGTTTGTTAATGATTACCACTATTCAAAATATCTATAGAAGTGATTATTATGAGCACAAGACCAATAGAGAGCTAATACTGTAGTTGAGAGAGGGCCCCTCGGGGCCCCTCTGGCCCAAGGGCCCCGATGCGGTCGCTACCTCTGCACCCCCTATTGCTACGCCCCTGTCGTTAATAAGTCGGGCCCTTTATTCATGGCGCCCTTTTTTCATGTACGCCTCACTGGTGCCCAGCAGTGCAACCACATATTACCTGTCCACATCAACTGCTGGCTTACCGTTATTTTTTTACGGTATTTTCATTTGAAAATCAAGTGTAATATTATTTTTGTGGAAATTAAACCGAAAAGAATATTGGCATTTTTGCTTATCACTGGTGAGCAGTGGAGGGGTGAAGTGGCTCGCCTTTCCAGGATCTACTGAGAACACATGCATCTTAATCCTAGGCATCTGTGTGGCTCCTGTGCAATTTGTCATCATATAGCATGGCCAGTGGTGGGCCGAAATCTTGCATATGCGAAATTTCGCATCGAAATTCTCAATGTGCATCATAATCGTAATGCTAAATTTCAGGGAAAATCGCAATTGATTTTGTATGTATGTAATAATATATGTAATATTTCATAATTTCGCGTAATGTTTTTGCGCAATTTCATGACATTTTGTGCCGACTTTGGCAGTTAATAGCAAAGCCCCCATATATGCTATTGCTACAAAAATTGCTACATATGTTAAGGAGAATATTGGGTACAAGTCTAAAAAATAATTTTTCAAAAACACCTTGTAGTTTTTGAGAAGAAAAAAATTAAATATGCAAAGAAAAATGTTTTTTAAACAGTCATCTTTATGTTTAAAAACCATTTTTTCTTTGCATTTTTAAAATGGATTTTCTCAAAAACGACAAGGTCTTTTTGGAAAATGTAGCAATTTTGATGTCACTACCATATATGTAGCTTTGCTATCCACCGCCAAAGTCGGCATGAAATTCTAAAGGGGACTTCGACCAATGAATGGGAACTGTGTTCCCATTCATTGATCTCTGGGCTAACGAGCGGCGGCATGGGAGCCTTTTGGACATAATAGCAACATCCAAAAGACCAAAGTCGTTAAGAGTACCTGCTATGGGGCGCCATGATCTCTAGCTACGCCACTAAACGTTAGAAATCGATATCAGGTTTTTTACAACTGTCTAGGTCTCCATTTAGGAGATGACCTCACTTCCTGCCATCCTTGTAATAAGAGAACTCAGATGACAATTAAAATCGGAGAATGGTTCATCTAAAATTTCCCCTCTCAACTAAATCTGATAGGAGATTTATAGCCACGCTTCAGGCCCAGATGGTGTCTCACTTCTGTTTACGCATTTCAAGGCTGAATTTGTAAATATTCACCTGTCTATCCCTAAGACAATAAAAATGTAAAAAAATACTAGCTCACTGCATTTCCACTCTAAGCTTGGAACATCAAGGTGTTTCTACTGTCGTTATCACTAAGACTGCAAGTGTACAGGATATCTAAGGGCCCTTTTCCATTGCTGCTGCACTTCTGCCTGCAATCGCATTGCATTGCAAGCAGCAATTTCCACGGGCTACCATTTGTGCTGTAGCTGTCGGGAATGGAGTGCAATCGCTATGAGAATCACGTAAGCCAGGGATTTCAATCGGTGAAAAAAATCACCCTGGACTAGTGGGAAATGAGCACTGCGATTTACATGTAAATTGCAGTGGTCTAGCGATCAGCAGAACAGCTGTAATCTGCTTTTTGAAGCAGTTCACAGCTAGTGGAGAAGTGCCCTTGTTCTGGATTGGAAGTGAACAGGGGCGTAACAATAGCGGTCCCTGCAGTCGTGTGTGTGTGTGTGTGTGTGGGGGGGGGGGGGGCGGTCCTGGGGTGCAAAGTAGCGCTGCAGTGGAGCTTTATACTAAACCTCATTTCAGCAGTAGGACAGGTTCTCTTCACTTCCTTGCAGTGTTGGAAGCCGCTAGGTGATTGGCTGCATAACAGTTACAATAAAGAGGAAGTGAAGAGGACCTGTCCTGCTGTTGGAAGAAGGTATTATATGAGATTTCATGAGCTGTACAGACTTGAAGGGGGGGGGGGGGGGAGTCCACACATAGCAACATGGAGTCCTGGGCTACCTAATTTTGCCAGGGGGGAAGGGAGGAGACTTAAGTTACACCCCTGGAAGTGAAATTGTGATTATAGCAGGCAGATTCTCCCGCCTAGCACTTTCTGACAAGTAACTCACTGCAAGCATTGACTTACCTCAGTGTGTATACAGGCAAAATTGAAAAGGCAGAGTTTCCCTTTAGGCTAGTATTTGCTAGGCCAATGATAACACACTTCTGGTGGGGCGCTGTGAGCCATAAGTCTTCTGTGCTATTTGCACAATTGTTGTAATAAAACTTTCCATCCTCGTCAGGAATCCCTTCCATCCTGTACAGGAAACAAGGGGAAAGGAAGCTTTCTTTACCTGAAAGGAATCGAAGCTGCGGATGACATGAAAGGCTGCAGCCTGAGGGAAGAGACTTCAACCATCCCTTTCCACAAATGAGACCTTCAATCTGCGCGCACCACAACTTCAAATATCCCGCAGCATTCTTCCACAGGCGTCTCCACGCCAGAAAGCAGAAGGCAGGAGGGTGGCGCGGCGTCGCATTCATGCCTCACTTTTGATCAGCACAAGGAAACCATTGTGCGGAATGACAATGTCATTGTGGGCAGAATTCACCGACATGCCATTGTCACTAAAGGGAGCCAAAATGTGACTGGAGCAAGATGGTGGCAGAATGTCAATGCTGATTGTATGTCACCCACCTCCAAAAATGAGGGTTCAAGAGAGACCTTCTTCGTAGATGGCCGATTTTGTGTGGAATATGCATAGTGTATAATTTATGATGATAAGTTCACTATTGCTGCAGGAGAGGAGGAAAGAGACAGAGGAGAGTGGAGAGAGAGACAGAAGAGAGGGGAGAGAGAAGGAAACAGACAGAAGGGAGGAGCGAGAGAAGGAGACAGACAGAAGGGAGTAGAGAGAGAAGGAGACAGACAGAAGGGAGTAGAGAGAGAAGGAAACAGACAGAAGAGAGGGTAGAGAGAGAAGGAGACAGACGGAAGGGAGGAGAGAGAGAAGGAGACAGACAGAAGAGAGTGAAGAGTGAGACAGAAGAGAGTAGAAGAGGAAGAGAAGGAGACAGACAAAAGAGAGGAAAGAGAGAAGGAGACAGATGGAAGGGAGGAGACAGAGAAGGAGACAGAGAGAAGGAGACAGGGAAGGGTTGTGGTGGAGATGGCTTAAGATGCGGTTAGGGTGTGACTGGAGGTGCGGTAGGAGAGCAGCTAAAGGTGTGGGGGTGTGAGTGAAGGTGTGATGGTAACATGAGTGGAGGTGTGGTGGAGGAGTGATTATAGTTGTGTTAGAATGACTAGAGGTGTGATGTGACAACATGGGATTTTACTAAAGTTGTGGTGAGAGTTTATACGTAGATGTGGTAAGGGTGTGATTGAAGGTGTGGTAAGGGTGTAAATAGAGGGTGACTGGAACTGAGAGGAGAGAGAGGGAGTAGAGGGTGAGGGCACGAATGAAGTCCCACACGTCCACTTCCTGGGCACAAACATCTCCAGTAACCTAAGGTGAGAGGAAAATGCCACCAAAAGCCAGAAGAAAGCCCAACAACGGCTGTTCTTCCTGCGTCAACTGAAAACATTATAAATGTCGAAAGACATGGTCTGCTCCAACTCTTCTACTATCATATCAATTCTATGCTCTTTAACCTCCCTGGCAGTAATCCTGAGCTATGCTCGGGCTAGCCGCTGGGAGCTCAATGCAGAGTATAGCACACAGCGGGTGCTTTTACTCACCTTCCAAGGGATCCAGACGTCGGTAGCTATTCTCCTTCCTGTCCTTGGAGGCTCTGAATCACTCTGGTGAGATCGCCATCTTTGATCTCACCAAAGAGTTACAGCACCACCAGTAGTAGTAAAATTGCAGCTCTGGAGCGCGGTGAGGTGAGTGAGAGCAGGGGCTGCTGCTGGCGTTCTGGCAGCATGATTTTTTTTCCTGATTTTACGGTCTGAAACCTTTTAAACAGACCCTAAAATCCGGAAAAAATCATATCGCCAGGGGCGTTAATCATCATATGGTATGCAAGGGCCTCCGCGAGCAACACAAGCTACAAAGAGTCATTAACGGTGCTGAAAGGATCATCCGTACCTAACTCCCACCATTCGATCTTCTCTCTGAGTCCAGTCTACATTCCAGGGTCGTCGGGATAGCAAAAGACCCCACTACCACGGCAACCATTATCTTAATCCCTCTTTCAAACCCCCCCCCCCCCCCTTGACCTAGTGTCCCCCTTCACGACAGACTACGACACATCACTGTATCCTTTGTTGTCCCTGTCTTTTTGTATGGTCACCGTTTTTTGTACCACTACTGTATATCTGTCTTTTGCACTACTGAGCTTTCTTGTGACAAAAATAATTCCATGTAAAAACCCTCTGTACTTGGAGAATAAACCTGATTCTTATCTGATGTGTCTTTTGTCATCGCTAATTGTAAGTGTAATGATCCGCTCAGCTGGCTGCACAGGCAGAAAGCTGTTTGACCATTCCTTATGTCTGAGGGATGCAGGTCTCTGGAAAAGAGACCTGGCTCCATCTTGCAACTTTCAGAGTTGCTTTGCTGAGGGATTTGCATACATGCAAATTGCCCAGCTGTCTCCTTTGAGGGCTGGCAGTATAAAAGCCTTCTTCTCCCACAATCCTTTGCTGGTCATAATGGTTTGTTAACACACTCCTTGAGTGTCAGCCTTTCCTGTTGGATTGTTAAAGTTATCTTAGAGTATTCTGGGGGCTGTATTAGACACCCCTCTAGTTCAGTCAGGTTGTATTATTTGTATTGCCTGTTCTGTCTGTCTGGGGGTGCTAACCAGAGCAGCGGTTGCTACTGGTAGCTCCTTCTGTTCGTCTGTTTGGATCGCACTAGCCTCTAGCGGTAGGGGCTGTGGATCCTTCTGATCTGTATTCTTGGAGGGTAAACTGGAGCAGCGGTTGCTACTGGCTACCTCATCTTGCTGTACCTGGATCGCACTCGCTCTGGCGGAAAGAGCAGTGGATCCTGCTAACTCTGTTTCTATACTTGGATCACACTTGCTCTGGCGGAAAGAGCAGTGGATCCTGCTAAGCTCTGTTGCTGTACTTGGATCGCACTCGCTCTGGCGGAAAGAGCAGTGGATCCTGCTAACTCTGTTTCTATACTTGGATCACACTCGCTCTGGCGGAAGAGCAGTGGATCTTTCCTATCCTGTCCCTGAACCCGGATCGCACTCGCTCTGGCGTAGAGAGCAGTGGATCTTTCCTGTCCTATCCCTGAACCTGGATCGCACTCGCTCTGGCGGAAGAGCGGTGGATCATATCTCTCATATTCCTGTTGTCCGTCTGTCTGTCTGTCTTGTCTGATACGAACGCTTGCGGTAGACTCGGTGAGGTAACCGTTGAGCAAGCACTCGCGTTCTCTGTTTCGTGTTTGTGTGTCGGTGGTTAGTTAGGGTGGCGTGCTTGTCTCTGTTGTGCTTAACGTGCGGAGACCTCGCTGTTAACGCGTTTGCTGTTGCGAATGAGTGCGGTGTTCGCGTTTAGTTAGCGTTTGTTATTTTCCTTATCATTCTCATTGTATGATTTACTGTGCCTTTGCTCTGCTCCTGGGTTTACCTCTGCTTAGTCTTGTGTCACCTCTGGCAATCACCTCTCTCGCGATTGCGTTCCTACTCTGTTTCTGCTGTTGTGTGTGCACCGTCGTGGGTTGGCGACTAGATTGGTGCACACACATACATTCTGTCCCTGTGCTCATTCTCATTCGCAATCGCATCTCTTGCGATTGCGTTCTCACTTGATTTCCTCTGCTGTGTGTTCACCGTCGCAGGTTGGGGACAAGATTGGTGGACATGCATACATCCCTTTTCTGTGCTTATTCAGTCTTGTGTCGCTATTAGCAATCGCTATCTCTTGCGATTGTTTTCCCACCTGATCTTCACGGTTATGTGTTCATCGTCGCGGGTTGGCGACTAGATTGGTGAACACACATTCACCCTGTCGCTGTGCTCTCTCTCTTCAAGGGCTGTCTTGCCCTGCTCGGTTGCAATTCGGACAATTCCCATCTAGCATCTGTGGCAGTGCAGAGGCTTGCTCCTCTGCACTCCACAGCTCCACCTGCCAATGGAAATTTCCCTCTACTGGTGCGTTGCACCAAAGATGGGTTCTCTCCTTTCATACGCTTGTGGAGGATTTCCGCCATGTCAGCGCACGCCTTGTGCGCTGATCACGGAGATAATTCCACAATTGTTACAGGAAGTAGGGGGATTTGAAAAATGGAAGGGATGTGTCTTTTGCCCAACAAAGTTTGCTCTAAAAGATTTTGCATACTCTCTTGCTTCCCAATTGTACAAGTAGTCCAGGCAAAAAAACTCAGATCAGCTCTTGAATCCAACCTGTGGCTACTGGATTGGTTTTCATCTTCAAGAGTTGTCCTCTAGGTGCCCTGTCTCAACACATTGGACGGCCTGGCAGAGAACGTGGTTCTAGACATGACGTAATCTGCAGCCTTGGCTTTCGACCATTAAAATGTTTTGCTTATTAAATAAACTTCAGATATTTTGAACCCAATGACCCGGAATGTGAAGCTCGTATTGATTTTCTGCGTTCGGAGTTCTCCCAGGTCCGGAATAACTCTCTGAGAAGTGTGAAGAGTTCATGAATATTTTATGACCCGGGACAATTATTCTCTCTGTGATGTTTTCATCCAAATGAAAATAAATTCTAAAAGGCTCAGCCAGGCAATAATTTTAAAGCAGTAAAACGTTTCTTTACATGTTCGCCACTCAGACAGTGCTCAGAGGTATCCATGGGAAGTCCTCAGACTTGCAGAGAAGAAATATCTGACAATTATGTGATTTCGCCACATAACCTGTTGTGCTGTGTCACTGGCCACTGCAAAAAAAAGCAATTAAATGAAACCTAAAACTACACTTTACTCTATTTGATCTCATCTCTGCCATGTTCCATGCACAAATAATATTGTTTTACTAGTGAATAGTTTAATCTAACTTTGTTTGCCAGAGCTGAAAAATCTGCTGTCTCCAGTAGGGATGGAATTCAGCTATGGCATAGGTTTACCCGCAGGGCCAGGTTCTGTAAAGGCCACAAAGGCCAAGGCATTGGGCAGCAGCAGCCCAAGAGGACACCTGGGCATGAAAGAGGGGTTGCTACATATGAATAAGGAGGAAGCAACATATGAAATAGGGAAACTGATACTCAAGGGAGCTGTTCATGAAAGAGAGAGGCTGCTGTACATGGATATCGCACATGGAATAAGGGGCTGCACATGAAATGGGAGGGGGATGCAGCACAAGAAAGGGGGGCAACAACATACTTGGCCTGGGGGGCACAAAGAGTATAAATCCCGCCTTGTTCGCCAGCTGAGCCTTTCATCCTATAATGCCCAGCATGACCTATGAGCTGAAATCAGCTGGCCATTGGCCTTCATGAACCTTACAAAATGTAGTTTTGCAAACTTGGGATGGAAATTCAGATATTTGTGGCTGGCCAACCCATGCAGCATTAAACCACCATCTCTAGCCTCCTGCTCATTGGCTGCTCATTGGGGTTGCCATCTTGTGACCTTTTGGCACGCTATACCTAAAAAAGTGGGTGACCTATGGATATTACACATGGAAGAGGTGGCTGCACATGAAATGGTAGCAGGCGGCTGTACATGGAAGATGCTATATAATGCAAGTGGTGGGGAGGATGCTGCAGCATATGAAACAAGTTAGCTTTTAGGGATAGTCGGAAATGCCAGTTTCCGATTCTGCGGAAATTCTGATTTACAATAATGCAGATTACCGAATATGCGGATTTCCATTTTCTGATGTCTAAGGAGGTGGGTTTTTTTTTTTTGGGGGGGGGGGGGGGGGCATTTTTTGCATTCTCTGATTGGCCAAATACTTCTGAGTTAACTCTGTATTCTCTGATTGGTCCATTGCTTCCGAGTTCTGTAATTGGGCTAAAATTACAGAATTGTGGTAATATGTTATTTCCGCAAAAATCCAATTTATGTTTTCTGAGGAGTCTTTTTTTCTTGTCTTTTTTGCATTCTCTGATTGGCCAATTACTTCCACGTTGACTTTGCATTCTCTAATTGTTCCAGTGCTTCCGAGTTCTGGGACTGGGTTAAAATTACAGAGGTGCAGTATAATAGCGGTATTTCTGCAGAAATCCGATTTCCATTTTCTGTTTTCTGATTTCCATGGAGTCTTTCTTTGGTCATTTTTTGAATTCTCTGATTGGCTTATAACTTCCGAGTTGACTCTGCATTCTCTGACCGATCCAATGCATCCAAGTTCTGTGATTGGGTTAAAAATACCAAGATGTGGTAATGCAGTAAACCGATTTCCATTTTCTGATTTCTGATTGGAAATTTTTTCCCAATCAGAAATGTGGACATTTTATTTCTGCAGAATCTGAATGAGCATCTCTATTAGCTTCTGTACAAGGTTGAGTTGGCTCAATATAGTAACTCTAGGAAGTGGGAGAGTAAGAATGTGCCACTGGAAGTTGGTTCTGCTACAATGGTCTGGTCAGCACCTATAGGAGGAGTGCCACTTCCGGAAGTTTAAAGAGGTGTCCCTTTCAAATAAATAAAACTTGCACCTATAAAGGGACTGTGCTTACATCATGGAATGTGGTCACAGGTTCCCTTTAATGGATGTTTATCCATTTATTAATGAAAAGCTGTGCTGTTTCATATCAGTGAGATGCACACGCTGAGTAAAGATTCCAAGAAAGGTTAAATAGAAGACATTCTGCAATCTGTTGGTGTATTAAACAGGCTCGTTGTTAACTTCACAGAGGAAGCACGAAGGAGGTGTCACATGCCTCAAACCTCAGCCAGCTCTTTAGCAGAGGATGTGTTGATAAGGGAGTCCCTGGGGGCCATTAATATGGTACGAAGCTAAGAGCGCGCTGCAGATCAGCACATTGACGAGTATCACTTTGTAACGGTGACTCTGTAACAAGACCCTCGAAGAGCCGATCACAGCGCCTGATAACGGAGCAGAGTGGACTTGGAGTGTCTCTGGTTCCTGTAAATTAGTCCTTGTTTTTGCACTTTCTCCTTTGTAAAAGGGGTGAATCGGCCCTAAAAGCTTCATTCGAAGAATGGTGTCTCCAAAGGACGCTCACAATCTCCCAGCTTCATCTTTGAGGTGAAGAAATCCATTAATTGGGAGAGTAGATGCTGGAGGATGGCTCAGCAGAGTGACGGAACTTTGTCCTTTTTAACTCAAAATGGTATAGAGAAACCTTTCTAAGTGAAAACTCAAAAAATAGCAAAAAAAAACCCTGACGTAAACCGATTAGATAATTTACATATTTTAATGTTTTTAATAATTCCTCATTCAAGTGAGAACAATATGGGCCCACATTCTTTTGTCCATCATGCTGATGTTTTATGCTGGCTATGCAGCCAAACATGTTTCAGAGGCATATCTCGAGTATAGAACACCATGACTTGGTCTCTACCTTGGGCACTGGATTATTTTGGTACAGACAGGGGCGTAACTACAATTCATGCCCCCCCAGCAAAATTTTGATGGGCTCCCCATGTACATCACCCCTTCCACTGCCTCCCTTGGTGCCCTTCACTGCCGTGGGGTCCATCTCACAGGGGTCAGAAAACAATTGTGGCCATTACGATCGATTGTAGTCACACAAACACCTGATCTGAGGTATAGTCCCCTGTATTGGAGGAGGGAAGGTTATTGGATGGCGCCTCCTTCACAGCTGTGGACCCCCTGCAATTTTAGGGGCTCGGGGGGTCTAGTTATGCCCCTGGGTACAGATTAGATAGTACAGCTCGAAGCTCTTGCTTCCCTCTTACAATTTTTGTCCCCCTGTTTTAAACTCTCCGCTCTCTATCACTATGTTAAAGGCATGGTGATGCAAAGCAGTTCATTTTGGTGCCCGGCACTGACCACCGAGAGCCAAAGCTTGGCGCGGTCATAACAGCAATGCTGTGCTGCATCATGGTAATTCAGGGCTCTGGCGGTTGCCAGACCCCAAATTACATCTCCCTCCTAGTTGCAACTCAAAGGGGGAATAGTATTTAACGCCAGTGGGGAGCTTAGTGGCGGCCGGGAGAGCCATCATTTGGCTCGCCCTGCACCAAAGTGCCGGCGCCGGGATAAGATGTACCCTGGTGACGGCCCTCAGTAACGTGCCCCAATTTAATTCAGCCAAGCCACTGTTCATTTATGTCATATGGCATCTACTGGTTTCCTTCTATTTCATAATCCAATTGACCCTAACCTTCTAAACCCTCAGTCATCCTCTATTAGGCTGCCAATATATGTACTGGTTGCTTAGTATATCATTAATAATAGGTTTTATGACAGAAGTGTATTGCTTTAGCATTATGTATTGATTAGAACTCTGTACCATAACCACGAATATTCTACCAGCAATATTACGATTGTTTATAGTATGAGGTTTTGATGTACCGTTTTATCTCTGTTTTTCAGTTTATACCAGTGCTGGGCCGAAATTACGCATTAGCGTAATTACGCATCGTAATTCACTACAAATGCACCGTAAGCGTTACGTGTAAGGCTACGGTATTACGCGTAATTAATTATGCATAGACCGTTGGGTTACGTTTTACGCGTAACAAATTACGCGTAAGACAGTAAACTCCCATTGAAATTACACAGTCTGCCGTAATCGCGTAATATTACGCTCCCGTATAATATAAAAAAGCCGCCGACTTTAAGGGTTAATAGCAAAGCCCTCTTAAGTGCTAAGAGCCTCAAATTTGGAGAATATATTAAGGAGATCAGAAGGAATAAGAGGAAAAAATTTTTTTTCAAAAAGACCTGATAGTTTTTGAGAAAATCGATGTTAAAGTTTCAAAGGAAAAATATATACATTTAAAAACCCGCCGACTTTAACGGTTAATAGCAAAGCCTGCTTAAAATTTAGGAACACCAAATTCACAGGGTATATTAAGGGGATCAGTGGGAATAAGAGGAAAAATTTTTTTTTCAAAAAGACCTTATAGTTTTTGAGAAAATCGATTTTTAAGTTTCAAGGGCGAAAATGTCTTTTAAATGCGGAAAATGTCAGTTTTTTTTGCACAGGTAACAATAGTGTTTTATTTTCATAGATTCCCCCAAGTGGGAAGAGTTTTACTTACTTCGTTCTGAGTGTGGGAAATATAAAAAAAAAACGACGTGGGGTCCCCCCTCCCAGACCTCTTTAACCCCTTGTCCCCCATGCAGACTGGGATAGCCAGAATGCGGAGCACCGGCCGCGTGGGGCTCCGCACCCTGACTATACCAGCCCGCATGGTCCATGGATTGGGGGGTCTCGGAAGGGGAGGGGCAGCCAAGCTTTCCCCTCCCCCTCCGAGCCCTTGTCCAATCCAAGGACAAGGGGCTCTTCTCCACCTCCGATGGGCGGTGGAGGTGGAGGCCGCGATTTCCTGGGGAGGGGTTCATGGTGGCATCTGGGAGTCCCCTATAAAAAGGGGTCCCCCAGATGCCCACCCCCTCCCAGGAGAAATGAGTATAGAGGTACTTGTAGTACCCCTTACCCATTTCCTTTAAGAGTTAAAAGTAAATAAACACACAAACACATAGAAAAAGTATTTTAATTGAACAAAAAACATAACCACGAAAAAAGTCCTTTAATATTCTTAATTAACCATTAATACTTACCTGTCCCTTTAAAAGCCAGTTCCCACGCAATATCTTTGGAAATATACTAATCAGTTACAATGTAACAAAGTTATTACAATGTAACAACTTTGTTACATTGTAACTACGCCGCACCCGACGTCACTCACCGCCGCCGCCGCCACCGCGTCTGCGCTGCACGGACCGACAGAGCTCTGAGCTATAGCTCAGAGCTCTCTAAGCATCTTTGTATTTGGGCTCCAAGGAGCCCCATTGGTCCTTAGCAGACCAATGGGGTTCCTTCTGATTTGAAGGAACCCCATTGGTCTGCTAAGGACCAATGGGGCTCCTTGGAGCCCAAATACAAAGATGCTTTCGAGAGCTCTGAGCTAATATAGCTCAGAGCTCTGTCGGGTGAAGGGACGCTAAGTCCCCGCCGGCTCCGCTGCCCTCCCCGCCTCTCCCACATGTCACCTATATACATGCTGGCACCCATGGGTGCCAGCATGTATATGAGTGACAGGTGTGGGCGGAGTGGACGGCGGGAGCCGGCGGGGACTTAGAGTGTATGCGGCGGCCGGCGGGTGAGCGGCGAGTGACGTCGGGTGCGGTGGTGTTACAAAGTAACAAAGTTGTTACATTGTAATAACTTTGTTACATTGTAACTGATTAGTATATTTCCGAGGATATTGCGTGGGAACTGGCTTTTAAAGGGACAGGTAAGTATTAATGGTTAATTAAGAATATTAAAGGACTTTTTTCCTGGTTATGTTTTTTGTTCAATTAAAATACTTTTTCTATGTGTTTGTGTGTTTATTTACTTTTAACTCTTAAAGGAAATGGGTAAGGGGTACTACAAGTACCTCTATACTCATTTCTCCTGGGAGGGGGGTGGGCATCTGGGGGACCCCTTTTTAAAGGGGACTCCCAGATGCCACCATGAACCCCTCCCCAGGAAATCGCGGCCTCCACCTCCACCGCCCATCGGAGGTGGAGAAGAGCCCCTTGTCCTTGGATTGGACAAGGGCTCGGAGGGGGAGGGGAAAGCTTGGCTGCCCCTCCCCTTCCGAGACCCCCCAATCCATGGACCATGCGGGCTGGTATAGTCAGGGTGCGGAACCCCACGCGGCCGGTGCTCCGCATTCTGGCTATCCCAGTCTGCATGGGGGACAAGGGGTTAAAGAGGTCTGGGAGGGGGGACCCCACGTCGTTTTTTTTTTATATTTCCCACACTCAGAACGAAGTAAGTAAAACTCTTCCCACTTGGGGGAATCTATGAAAATAAAACACTATTGTTACCTGTGCAAAAAAAACTGACATTTTCCGCATTTAAAAGACATTTTCGCCCTTGAAACTTAAAAATCGATTTTCTCAAAAACTATAAGGTCTTTTTGAAAAAAAAAATTTTCCTCTTATTCCCACTGATCCCCTTAATATACCCTGTGAATTTGGTGTTCCTAAATTTTAAGCAGGCTTTGCTATTAACCGTTAAAGTCGGCGGGTTTTTAAATGTATATATTTTTCCTTTGAAACTTTAACATCGATTTTCTCAAAAACTATAAGGTCTTTTTGAAAAAAATTTTTTTCCTCTTATTCCTTCTGATCTCCTTAATATATTCTCCAAATTTGAGGCTCTTAGCACTTAAGGGGGCTTTGCTATTAACCCTTAAAGTCGGCGGCTACCTAACATTGATCCATGCGTCAACTTTTCCTCTTGGCAGCATGACCTTACGCATTAATTGCTAGTAGGATTTTACGCGTAAGCCTATAACGTAATTACCCGAATTACGGTATACTTACGCGTAATTGCGTAAGTGCAATGCGTAATTATAGACATGTACCGAAATTGACTGTCTATGCCGTAAGCGTAAATTCGTAATGCGTAATAGCGTAAAATTACGCGTAATGATCCGTAAGCGTAGCTTTCTCCATTACGACCAGCACTGGTTTATACTCCTCCTTTCATTGCCTGAAGAAGCAGGATTTTTACCTGTGAAACATGTTGCAGCATTCTGTGTAGTATCTAATAAATGTATGTCCATTTGAAATTGACAGTTTATGTGTCTGCTTTAAGAGGGTGAGTCCACCGCTACCTTCCAAGCAATTTTTAACCTTTTTAGTTGGTTTTACTCTTTTGGCGCCTCTGTTCACCATACAGAAATACTTGTGTCCACCCCTGGTGGAGGGGTGATATACCCCTTTCTTCCTATCTACAGAGAGTGACTTCTAAATCCTGAGTGGGGACAGGTCTAATCTCCTCACCTGCTGTTACAGTGGTTGCCTATGAGATAACCCTGGTTTGTGAGTATCCTCTTCTATACCCTTCAATTATACCACTATTGCCGGGTACATACTACACTATATTAGGCTCTCTGTGTTCCGTCCCTTTCTAAACCCTCAAGTGTAGAACTAGCCTCCCCCTCTCTCCCCTAACATTAACCCTTCTAAAGAAAACCAATAGTTACATAGTTATTTTGGTTGAAAAAAGACATACGTCCATCGAGTTCAACCAGTATAAAGTACAACACCAGCCTGCTCCCTCACATATCCCTGTTGATCCAGAGGAAGGCGAAAAAACCCTTACAAGGCATGGTCCAATTAGCCCCTAAAGGGAAAAATTCCTTCCCGACTCCAGATGGCAATCAGATAAAATCCCTGGATCAACATCATTAGGCATTACCTAGTAATTGTAGCCATGGATGTCTTTCAACACAAGGAAAGCATCTAAGCCCCCTTTAAATGCAGGTATAGAGTTTGCCATAACGACTTCCTGTGGCAATGACAATCTTGTAAGTAGATTTTTTTTTTAGGGAAACAAAGATGGCAGCCTCCATATTGCTAATAAATGTCCTTGGTCAGTAAGTCATAAAATAGTGAGACTGAAGCGTCAGCATGACAGCCATAAAGCGAAATTTCCAGGAAAGGCTACCAGTGTCCATTCTTTTATGATACAAACCCTTTAATAATAAGTCATACTTCACCAGGGTCTGATATCATAGGAGCTTTTTTCAAAGCATAAGCTGCAATACTGATAATGGGGCTGACATTGTTGTCTCAGTTACAATATAGTCTTATACATCTCTTCTTCCATGTAATGCAATGCCCTAATGAACCTTTAAAGGCCATCGTCATTTTATAGAACAGCCTGTCACATAGTTATTAATGCTCTGTACCTCCAGCCCCAACCAAATGTCATAAATATATATATTGTAAGTAACACAGGAAATAAGTAGCGGGTGCTTTTGCCTTCTGGGACAGGAAGAGATAAGCATGTCTAGAGTGATATTCTTTGTAGCTCGCCTAAACCAAGCTTTATTTGTTCGGTACAATCTATTTACAATATATACAGGGAATAAACATAAATAAAATATTTCTACTGGATGGGCGATTAACTAAACCTAAACACTGAGAAATCCTCTCTATACAAAACCCATCTAATACTTGACTTGAGCCTAGTGTTGGGCGAACAGTGTTCGCCACTGTTCGGGTTCTGCAGAACATCACCCTGTTCGGGTGATGTTCGAGTTCGGCCGAACACCTGACGGTGCTCGGCCAAACCGTTCGGCCATATGGCCGAACTAAGAGCGCATGGCCGAACGTTCCCCGAACGTTCGGCTAGCGCTGTGATTGGCCGAACGGGTCACGTGGTTCGGACCCGAACGCGCTCTGATTGGCCGAACTGTCACGTGGTTCGGGTAAATAAATACCCGAACCACGTCATATCTCCGCCATTTGTCTGTGGGTTTAGCTTTGGGTAGGCAGGCAGGGTAGTTCGCGCTCCAGCCACGCTAGCCAGGGTCCCCCCCAGTCATTGTGTGTCGCTGCTGGGAACAGTAGTACACCGCTCGTTCAGCCACACTATATAGCATTCTGTGTACTGTTCTTTGTCTGCTGGGAACAGTAGTACACCGCTCGTTCAGCCACACTATATAGCATTCTGTGTACTGTTCTGTGTCTGCTGGGAACAGTAGTACACCGCTCGTTCAGCCACACTATATAGCATTCTGTGTACTGTTCTGTGTCTGCTGGGAACAGTAGTACACCGCTCGTTCAGCCACACTATATAGCATTCTGTGTACTGTTCTGTGTCTGCTGGGAACAGTAGTACACCGCTCGTTCAGCCACACTATATAGCATTCTGTGTACTGTTCTGTGTCTGCTGGGAACAGTAGTACACCGCTCGTTCAGCCACACTATATAGCATTCTGTGTACTGTTCTGTGTCTGCTGGGAACAGTAGTACACCGCTCGTTCAGCCACACTATATAGCATTCTGTGTACTGTTCTGTGTCTGCTGGGAACAGTGGTACACCGCTCGTTCAGCCACACTATATAGCATTCTGTGTACTGTTCTGTGTCTGCTGGGAACAGTGGTACACCGCTCGTTCAGCCACACTATATAGCATTCTGTGTACTGTTCTGTGTCTGCTGGGAACAGTAGTACACCGCTCGTTCAGCCAGACTATATACCATTGTTTACTGACACTATATAGCAGACTATATAGCATTGTGTGTACACCGCTCAGCCAGACTATATACCATTGTTTACTGACACTCTGTGTACACCGCTCAGCCAGACTATATACCATTGTTTACTGCCACTCTGATTCTGCTGGGAACAGTAGTACACCGCTCGCTCAGCCAGACTATATACCATTGTTTACTGACACTATATAGCAGACTATATAGCATTGTGTGTACACCGCTCAGCCAGACTATATACCATTGTTTACTGACACTCTGTGTACACCGCTCAGCCAGACTATATACCATTGTTTACTGCCACTCTGATTCTGCTGGGAACAGTAGTACACCGCTCGCTCAGCCAGACTATATACCATTGTTTACTGACACTCTGTGTACACCGCTCAGCCAGACTATATACCATTGTTTACTGCCACTCTGATTCTGCTGGGAACAGTAGTACACCGCTCGCTCAGCCAGACTATATAGCATTGTGTTTACTGCCACTCTGTGTACACCGCTCAGCCACACTATATAGCATTGCGTACTCTGCCAGTCAGTGTGTATATTGCTGGGATCAGTAATACTCCACTCACCGTCAACCACTATATGAGCTCAACATGAGTTCCCCAGAGACCTCCGCTGTGAGCAGCACTCCCAACAACAGCAACAGCCACCCCCCCACGCAAGCTATAACATCCACCCCAGCAGCCAGTGGTCAGCAGCAGCCCTCCCCGGAGGAGAACGTTGTGTCCATCAGTCCGTCGCCAGAGCGATTAATGAGGGCTGCCATTGAGGAGATGATGGGGCCTGATGTGGAGGAGGAGGTCTGGCTCAGGCCAGCATCCCAAGTTAATGTTGAGGACGATGAGGGGTCTGTGTCTGGGGATGTTGGGGTGGCAGAGGTGGTGGGTGGGTCAGACTCAGGAGAAGAGTTGTATGATGAGGATGATGATCGGGACCATCTGTATGTGCCTCAGAGTCCGACCCCGGAAAACATGTTGTATCGTGTGTTTAGGTACTAAAATCTGCGATCCCTCCCAGTAGTGTTGGGCGAACAGTGTTTGCCACTGTTCGGGTTCTGCAGAACATCACCCTGTTCGGGGTGACTATATAGCAGACTATATAGCATTGTGTTTAATGCCACTCTGTGTACACGGCTCAGCCACACTATATAGCATTGTGTTTACTTCCACTCTGTGTCTGCTGGGAACAGTAGTACACCGCTCACCCGCCACTGTATAGCATTGTGCTCTGTGTCACTGCTGACAATAGTGGTACACCGCTCACCCACCACTGTATAGCATTTCTGTACTGCCACTGTACTGCTGCCAGTCAGCGTGTACTTTAAGGATAAGTGAAATGAGGAAGAAATCCGGTGAAAGAGGGAGGGGCAAGGGAAGAGGTGTTTCCCCTGACGGTTCACGTACAGGCCACAGGGGAGCACCCAAGAAAACCCACTCAATACTGCCCATGTTGTCCAGGACAACAACCCTCACAGATCCAAAAGAACAGGACCAGATAATTACTTGGATGACCTCTCAAGCGTCCAGCAGTGGGTTAAGCAGCACCAGCACATCACGCACGAGGTCCGAGTCCTCAGCCAGTTAAAGTCTGGGCTTTCTTTGAAGACTGCACTGAGGATGTTACCATGGCGATTTGCAAGGTGTGCAAGACCCGCCTGAGCAGGGGGAAAAGTATTAACAACCTCTCCACCACCAGCATGAGCCGCCACATTCTATCCAAACATCCCACTCTGTGGGCAAACGCGGCAGGACAGGGTACCACCGTACCACCAGCAACACTGCCTCCCTTGGGTTCACCAGACTCACCACCAGACCCGCCTCAGCAGCAGCAGTAGCCCAGCCATTGCGTGGTTCACAACATTCACAAACATCAGACGATGCTGACACTGTCACTTTCCGGACTAGTGCTCTTGAGGTCTCCCAGTGTTCATCAAACACAACAACCAACAGCCCTTCGGTGTGCAGCGCTACGGTTGAGTTGTCTGTCTCTGAGATGTTTGAGCACAAGAGGAAATTGCCAGCAAATGACCCCCGGGCCGTGGCAGTAACAGCCAGCCAGCATAGCCAAGCTTCTGGCCTGCGAAATGCTGCCATATCGAGTGGTGGAGACAAACAGCTTCAAGGGCATGATGTCAGTGGCCATCCCACGTTACGTGGTTCCCAGCCGCTACCACTTTGCGCGCTCTGCAGTGCCTGAGTTGCATGAGCACGTGGTCAGCTAAATAACCCGAAGCTTGAAGAATGCCGTTGCCTGCAAGGTTCACCTCACCACTGACACCTGGACGAGTGCGTTCGGCCAGGGTCGATACATCTCCCTTACCGCGCACTGGGTGAACCTTGTGGAGCCTGGCAGCGATTCCTCACCTGCTACGGCGCGGGTGTTGCCCACGCCGCAAACAGCTGCACCGCCGTCCCTCCCACTGGATAACAACAGCAGCACCTACCTCTCTGACTCCTTCTCCTCCAACGCATCTCAAAGCTGTACCTCATCCGGAAACGCTAACCCAGCACCAGCAGCAGTAGGATCGTGGAAGCAGTGCAGCACAGCTGTTGGCATGCGTCAGCAAGCGTTGCTGAAGCTGATCTGCCTTGGGGATAAGCAGCACACAGGGGAGGAAATTTGGAGGGGAATAAAGGAACAGACGGATTTGTGGCTGGCACCGCTGGACCTGAAACCGGGCATGAAGCTAGACACCTGGCACGAACTGGCAATGTACGCAATAGAGGTGCTGGCTTGCCCGGCAGCCAGCGTTATGTCGGAACGCTGTTTCAGTGCTGCCGGAGGCATCATCACAGATCGGCGTATCCGCCTCTCCACAGAAAATGCAGACCGTCTGACTCAAATTAAAATGAATCAATCCTGGATTGGAAACGACTACGCAACACTCCTGGACCCCAACCAAGTAACATGACCGATGAACATCTGGGATGGTTTAGCGTTTCCGGTCCCTGTTTATTGAACCTCTCATCTGTATTACATTTATGACTGCATGGCGGCAAAAAGCATTGCTGCTATATCCGCACGCTTTTTGTCCTCATGCAAGGCCTGGGTTGTTGTGTCTCACAAAGCGTGGCCTTCTCCTCCTGCGCCTCCTCCTGTTCCATCACGTGTGCTGCTGCTGCTGCTGCTGCTGCTGGGTTACCGTTGCCGGTCCCTGTTTATGGAACCTCTTATCTTTATTACATTTATGACTACATGGCGGTACAAAGCATGCTATCCGCACGCTTTTTGTCCTCATGCAAGGCCTGGGTTGTTGTGTCTCACAAAGCGTGGCCTTCTCCTCCTGCGCCTCCTCCTGTTCCATCACGTGTGCTGCTGCTGCTGCTGCTGGGTTACCGTTGCCGGTCCCTGTTTATGGAACCTCTTATCTTTATTACATTTATGACTACATGGCGGTACAAAGCATGCTATCCGCACGCTTTTTGTCCTCATGCAAGGCCTGGGTTGTTGTGTCTCACAAAGCGTGGCCTTCTCCTCCTGCGCCTCCTCCTGTTCCATCACGTGTGCTGCTGCTGCTGCTGCTGCTGCTGGGTTACCGTTGCCGGTCCCTGTTTATGGAACCTCTTATCTTTATTACATTTATGACTACATGGCGGTACAAAGCATGCTATCCGCACGCTTTTTGTCCTCATGCAAGGCCTGGGTTGTTGTGTCTCACAAAGCGTGGCCTTCTCCTCCTGCGCCTCCTCCTGTTCCATCACGTGTGCTGCTGCTGCTGCTGCTGCTGCTGGGTTAGCGTTGCCGCGTGGTCCCTGTTTATTGAACCTCTTATCTTTATTACATTTATGACTACATGGCGGTACAAAGCATGCTATCCGCACGCTTTTTGTCCTCATGCAAGGCCTGGGTTGTTGTGTCTCACAAAGCGTGGCCTTCTCCTCCTGCGCCTCCTCCTGTTCCATCACGTGTGCTGCTGCTGGGTTAGCGTTGCCGCGTGGTCCCTGTTTATTGAACCACTTATCTTTATTACATTTATGACTGCATGGTGGTACAAAGCATGCTATCCGCACGCTTCTTGTCCTCATGCAAGGCCTGGGTTGTTGTGTCTCAAAGCGTGGCCTTCTCCTCCTGCGCCACCCTCCTCCTGTTCCATCACGTGTGCTGCTGCTGGGTTAGCATTACCGGTCCCTTTTCCTGGAACCTCTTATATGTATTACATTTATGACTGCATGCCGACAAAAAGCATGTTACCTGTGCAAAGAAAACAGACATTTCCCGCATTTAAAAGACAGTTTTCCCTTTGAAACTTTAAAATCGATTTTCTCAAAAACTATAAGCTCTTTTTGCTAAATTTTTTTTTCCTCTTGTACCCACTCCCAAGGTGCACATACCCTGTAAATTTGGGGTATGTAGCATGTAAGGAGGCTTTACAAACCACAAAAGTTCGGGTCCCCATTGACTTCCATTATGTTCGGAGTTCGGGTCGAACACCCGAACATCGCGGCCATGTTCGGCCTGTTCGGCCCGAACCCGAACATCTAGATGTTCGCCCAACACTACTTGAGCCTAACAAACTTAGATCTATCAGCCTTTTCAGCACAAATTACAATACCCTTGCAATCCATGACACACAGCTTTTGCCTACTTTCAGAACTGGCTAAACCATGCTGTGTTGATCAGGCTTTTATTTCCCAGCAGATCAGTCCTCTCTGGGGAAGCAGGTAAATGCTGGTGTGGATTCCTTATAGGTCCGTACACACGCCAGACTGCAGGCAACGACGGGTCTGTCGTCACCTCCCACTGGGCGGGTTTTCAGCAGACAGTCCGGCATGTGTACAGTCTGTCGGCGGACTGATACGGCTGTTTCTGAGCGATCCGCCAGGCAGATCGCTCAGAAACAGCCGTATCATTCTGCAGACAGACTGTACACACGCCGGACTGTCGCTAGAACGCCCGCCCAGCGGGAGGTGACGATGGACCCATCGTTGCCTGCAGTCCGACGTGTGTACGGACCTTTACTCACCAGAGCACATGTCTAAAGGAGGAAACAAAATCCCGAAGTAAATCAAAATTGTAGTGCAGATGATAAAAATCTGGGACATATGTATATACTAATAATTTAATTTACTTTATATTGTGCAGCAAACCTGGGAACTGTTTTTCAAAATTCTGCATTAAAGCAGAATATAACCCTGCATTTCAACTTTGCTCTAAAACATTATGTACAGCATATTATATGCAAAAAGCATTTTTTTTTTACTAGACCAGCATTGGAAGGGTTAAACACAGAGGTTTTAAGTTCCGTGCAGACGTTCAGATAGTTACATTCTATTTAGTTAGATGTATCTATTGATAAACAGTTACACACTCTTTGGCTGTCCTCCAAGCTCCTTCTCAGTGAGAGAGATGAGTCACAATAAACACTTAAAAGATACATATTTGTAAACAAAAAGTATCTAACTGAAGTTCGGATGCGTCTGCAGAAATCTCTAGGGACTTCCAATGCTGGTCTAGTAAAAAAAAAAATGCTGGTTGCATATAATATACTGTAAATAATGTTTTAGAGCAAAGTTGAAATGCAGGGTTATATTCCGCTTTAAGTATTATATAACAGACATAATAAATAACATAAAGGTTTGATATGCTATCATAATTAGAGTGAGGAAAATGAGACTTATAGGAAAGAATGCACAGGAAGCAGTCAGATAATCCAGGATGATGTATATTGCATTGGGGGATGTGACTTATTTGAGGTGTGCTGTGTGAAGTGCTGCAGAAGATGTCAGCACAATATCATTGTAATATTACAATAACATTTTAAAATATGTCCTGTGTAAAGTGTCTGCCTAGTTGAAAGAATAGGTGTTGTACTGAAAAGGCACAAAGTCCGATGGCCCAGCTTTCCCCGCAGTGTATAACTGGGTTTAACTAGTTGAATGCTGTTCTTGAAAAAAAAAAAGGTGGTTGTATATAATATGCTGTAAATAATCTTTTAGAGCAATGAATAAATTAATGGGGCATATGCGCAAAAGCACAGTAAAACTGCCATATGCAATTTTCCTGATAACTTGTGTTACCTCGGTAACATGAGTCTCGCTAATTGCACAACACACACTACCTTGTCACTATAGGTAGCATGGTGGCATAGTGGTTAGCGCTCTCACCTTGCAGCGCTGGGTCGCTGGTTTGAATCCCAGCCAGGTCAACATCTGCAAGGAGTTTGTCCTCCCCCTGTGTCTGCATAGGTTTTTTCCGGGCACTTCGGTTTCCTCACATACCCCAAAAACATACAGATAAGTTAATTGGCTTCCCCTCTAAATTGGCCCTAGACTACAATACATGGTGCTAGTAAAAAAGGGCGCCGCCATAGACTGCAATGCAAAATATCGGCTATTCGGCGCCCGACAGGAAAAAAGGGCGCCCGAGAAATAGCGGTTATTTTATGATACAAATTAAAACAAAAGTTTTCGTTTACAGAATAAGGTTTATAACAAATATCGTTTACAAGTTCGTTTTGAGTTTGTGTTATACTTATTTTTCCGTTTTTAAATTTCGCTTATATCAGTTTTTACTTATTATTTAGTTTAAAAATTTCGCTTACAAAAGTATAACAACTAAATTTTCGTTTACACTTCTTTGAACATTTAAAAATGTGTTTTCATATGTATAATGCGAAAATACCGTTTTCAACCTTATTGTATTAGAAATACATAGTATTTGGTATTAACTTTGTTTTTCCACTTATAATGCGTTGATTATAGTTACTAAAATATCGCTTTTAATGTTACTGTTATTTTAAGATTTCTAATGCGTACGTGATTGTAAGGCTATCTATTGTATTGTATATATTTATATATACTTTTCTCTATTTATAATATTAATGTATACGTGATTTTAAGGCTATTTTAAAGCTATTTATTCTATTACAAATATATAAATTATTGTATTCATGTTATTTGTAAAGAAGTATTTTAAGGATTAAATATATTATTATTTATATGTATTTAGGGTGTTTGTGCGGTGGGGATGATTAGGTTTAGGCATTACCAGGGGGGGTCTAGAGGGTTAGGGATAGGTACAGGGAGGGTTAGGTATAGTTACAGTAATATATACGCAATCAGGGGGTGGTTAGGGTTAGGCACCACCAGGGGGGTGGTTAGGGTTAGGCACCACCAGGGGGGTCTTAGGGCCCTTTCACACCAGAGGCTAGTTTTGGTGTTTTACAGCCAAGACCATAGTTGGCGTTTTCCAAGGTAAAATTAAAGTCCATAGACTTTCATTTTACCTTTCACACCTAAAGCAGCTTTTTTGGGCGTTGCGTTTTGAAGCTTTTTCAGGGCTGTTTACAGCCGAAGTTGGCTGTTGGCGTTTCAATGATAGTCAATGGAAAACGCCAACTTGTTCACTTATTTTTTATAGAAAAAAAAAAGGACGTTTTCATATGAGCTGTAGAACGCTTTGAAAACGCTTTGAAAACGCTATGTATTGGCGTTAAGCAAAAGGCTGAGTTTCAGCCTTTTCTACCGCAGCCTCTAGTGTGAAAGAGCCCTTAGGGTTAGGCACCACCAGGGGGGTCTTAGGGTTAGGCACCACCAGGGGAGTCTTAGGGTTAGGCACCACCAGGGGGGTCTTAGGGTTAGGCACCAACCGGGGGGGGTCTTAGGGTTAGGCACCACCAAGGGGGGTCTTAGGGTTAGGCACCACCAGGGGGGTCTTAGGGTTAGGCACCACCAGGGGGATCTTAGAGTTAGGCACCACAAGGGGGTTCTAGGGGTTAGGGATAGGTACAGAGAGGGCTCTGTGTGAGAGTAAGGTTAGGTATAGTTACAGCACAATATATGTAATATATACAATTTATTAAATTATATATATTTAAACAAAGAGGGGTCTAGGGGTTAGGGATAGGGATAGGGAGAGATCTGTGTGAGCCTACAGTTTGGTATAATTACAGTAAAATATCTGTAAAACCTACCATTGCATTGCTATGCTTAATACAAGTGTAAATATCGTTTTTGTAGACGATTTTTATAGACGATATTTGACGTTTCTTTTCAGAATTCGTTTGTTGTTATAGACGGTATTTTGCCATTTCATTTCCGTTTATTTAACCTATTTAGCACTAAATTTTCGTTTACAACCCCTTAAAAGAAAAATATGTTTTTACATTAAAACTTAAAATTTCGGCTATACCCCGCGCCCTTTTTTCCAGGCGCCCTTTTACTAGGGACTAGATTGTGAGCTCCTTCGAGGGACAGTTAGTAACAAGACTATATATACCCTGTACAGCGCTGTGGAAGATGTCGGCGCTATATAAATACTAAATAATAATAATAATTACAGTGTGTTCCCTGCCTATGACAATTTTACCATACTTGTGTGCCTATGCCCAAACATGAACCAAACAGTGAGAAAGGGAACATGTCCCTAAAAGTCATGTGTTATGGTGCCCATACATGGAACATTTTTTTCATTTTTTTTTCGATCAGATCATTTGATTTAAATATTCCGTTATCGAATATAAACATTTCTTCATGTCCGATCAGATTTTTATTGAAAAAGCTGGATAATCGTTTGTTTTTCTTGATCCAAAAAAAAAAAATATTTTCATTAGATTCGATCATTTTAGTAGAATAAACTGGAAAATCAAAGATTTTTAGTGTACCAAGTATGGGCACCATACTTGGCCTGGTTCACACAAACGTTTGCCAGGTGGTACACAACAACAGCCTCGTCGTTCATTGTTTATATGCTGCCCATGTGTGAACCGGATCTTTAACCACTTAAGCCCACAGGGTTGAGATTTTTTTGCATCTGAGCAACGTTCACCTCCCATTCATTTGCCAATAACTTTATCACTAATCATCACAATGAATTGATCTACATCTTGTTTTTTCTGCCACCAATTAGGCTTTCTGTGGGTGATACATTTTTCTGAGAATTAATTTATTCTAAATCCATTTTAACAGGAATATTAAGAAAGAAATGGAAAAAAAATAATTATTTCTCAGCTTTTGGCCATTATAGTTTGAAATTAATACATGCTACCATAATTAAAACCCATGTACTTTATTTACCAATTTCTCCCGCTTATTACACCATTTAAATTATGTCCCTATCACAATGTATGGCGCCGATATTTAATTTGGAAATAAAGGTGCATTTTTTCAATTTGCGTCCATCACTATTTAAAATCCCATAATTTATTAAATCATAATGATATACTCCTTTGACATGAATATTTAAAAAGTTCAGACCCTTAAGTAACAAATTGTGTCTTTTTTTTATTATTATTGTAATTTTTTACTTCATTTTTTATTAAAACTTTTATGTGGGTATTTTTTGATGTGGGAGGTAAACAGGGTATTTTAAATGTTTCAAAATGTATTCATTAAATACAAAGTCGTATTTGGTGTAGTTTGCTATTTGGCCACAAGATGGCCACAGTCAAAAAGTCCTGGGAGCGATCGATCTTGCTCCCAGGAAGAAGAAAGAAGACCAGGATTTTTTTTAACTCAGAAAAGAAGTCTGAAGAGACGCTGTCGGCTTTTCTCCGGGGGGGGGGGGGGGGGGGGGGTCCGATCAATGAAAGGGATCTATCTATAATCCCTTTCATTGATCGCTGGGCTAGCGGCCGGCGGTGGGAGTGCGCACGGGGGGCCCGCGGGAGTGCGCGCAGCCTAACTGGACGAGAAATTTTGTCCAGTTAGGCTTAAGTGGTTAAAGAAATTCCAAGTTGAAAATAAACCGTAGAGAAAAACAATTGTATCTATTCTCCTTCTCCTAAAAATGACTTTTTAAAAATATGCCACAGTTTTATTTTATATTTAAATCTAGTTTTTAAGTTTTTACTGTTTCATGGTCTTTGCTCAATGACAACTTCACTGTAGTATGCCAGAGCTCAAATATTAATTCTTGACCCCCTTTATCCCTTCCCTGCTCCAGGAAGCCATTTACAGACAGGAAAGTGTTTTATGGCTGTAATTACTTATAAATGAGGGTTATTTATTGCCTCAGTCCGACCCGGTCCCAACCTAGACAGAAACTGTAATTTGCATACCTGATGTTTAAGTCTTTCAGGCAGAGAAAGAAAAAAAGGAACGCAGCATAGTTATTTGTGTTCTTGGCATTGTACATACACATGTTTATCTCATCATGTCGCATATCACCTTGGTTGTCCTTTAAGGGATAATTAACATCCTTTTCCTCCTTTTCTCTCGCCATCATTTCATGCTGCACTCTTTCACTCCTGCCCCCCTCTGAGAGTTGGGTGACTCGGCAGTCCCCGGGTACTACGTATGCCCTGGCTGGGAGCATTCTGTGCATGCGCAGTAGCAATTCTTTCTTATTGTACTTGTGCAGAATGCTCCCAGCCGCGGAAGCATGATGGAGGAGGTGCGCGGCACAGGGCTGCACAATCAGCGTTTGGAGGGGGACAGAGGAGGAACGAAGCCGTGTACAATGACTGTTGGGGACAAGAAGGACTTCAGGGGGCTGAAAAAAAACCCAGGTAAGTAATTGATCTTTTTTTTACAGTTAAAATGTCCTTTAATGCTGGAATCATTGCGTGTAAACAAGCTACTGTTTTCATTCAATGCTGCAATAACATGTTTAAAATATTGAACAATACGAATGTAGCTGTTTTTATTATTTTTAGATAAAGGCAACTTCTCTGTATTGTATTAATAATCATGTGGTCTCTTCAGGATATATGATCAAGGGACATCCTATAAATAATATTCCCATGGAGGTAGGTGGTCCAAACTGGTGGTAGCCATTTGAGGGCAGTTAGCTGCCTTGCTACATGGTTCTTGTCAGTTACTGCATTGACTGCTCAATCACATGGCCCTCCAACAGCTCTCCTGTAAACTGCTACATTGGAATGAATGCTGTTTTCACACATGAGCAGTTGGGGGCTTCATAACTGAATGGTATGCTGCAGGGTAAACCATCTGTGTAATCCTGGCCCTATATGACATTACTGTATATGTTTGTTCTCAATCCACAGGTTGTTTACAGGAGTGTAAAGGAATGAGAAAAATATACTGTACAGTACTTTGTTTTCCAGATTTCTGGTTCTGTATTTAGGTACTTTTTCACGAAAGACATTTTCACATTGACATTAGCATTGTAACCTGATTCTGACATTGCCAAAATAAGAACTTTTTTGAAAATGTGTTTTTTTCTTGCCTTCTTTAGTGCATTTAGAAAATGTTTTTATTTTTCCATGCATGCAGGGACCTAACTACATGGGAGCGGCCCATGTGATTGAGGGGGGGGGACGGGGGGTCATATTTGTAAGTGGGCCACACATACTTCTTTACTCCCTCTGATAAAAGGTTCCACCCTACAGATCTGGTGTTTTTGAGGTTATATTTGTCATGAGTATGAAGATTATGATGTCCACACTTTCTGACACTTGCGAAATGGGCCCCTAGACTGTGAGGGTCACCAGGGGTAGGCAAGGGAAAGGGTGTAAACACTGGGGGGCCCCACATAAGTTTTTGTGTGGGGGGGAGCATGATTTGTAGTTACATCCCTACATGCATGTCCATACATTTTTACATGTATACTAATTTTTTACAAAAAATGTTTTTTTTTCTTGTAGATTTAAATGCATTTTCTCATTCACATTTTACAACAATTATGGCAACATAAAAATGGCCAAATTTTCCCATCACTTGTAATTACCTTTAGTGCTATGAAGAGGTCGCTGTACTTTTCAAGGAGTAGAGTACTTGTTTTGATTTCTTAACCATTTTAGTACCATGTGCCATTCCATTACTGTGTATGGATATCTGTTATCTGTCAAATCACCATAATAAAGTGGAAATGTAGTGCAAATAATGTAATTAATAAAATAGCTTTTATTTTTTTTATTTTTTTTACAATATTCATTAATGAATGATTTGGTCATTGTTTGCCCAGTGCAAATTCTTTCCATTCCCGGGTTTGCATTCTGAACAGAGCTGGATTTACCATAAGGCACCATAGGCGCGTGCCTACAGGTGCCTGATGATGGAAAGGCGGCTTACTCCCCTAGTACCTCCCTCCCTCCTTCCCTATGCAGACTCCAGAGCAGAGCGTAAATGATATATATATATATATATATATATATATATATATATATATATATATATATATATATATACTAAAAAATGGGATTGATTGACTCTAAACTTTATTCCCATCCTTTAAATTGATATATTATTAATTTTAAAATGTTTATATTAAACAAAATGATCCAGGATAGAAAGGACCAGCGTGGTTTGAATTATAAAACAACATATTTTTCTTATGGAATCTTTATGGTATGCGTGACTAGGGTTGTGGTGGGGTGTGATCAGGGGTGTGGCAGGGGCGTGGCTTAAGTGTCCCTCTTTCTCATCTCAAAAAGTTGGAAGGTATGGTGGTAGCCATTTTGGTGGCACCTAATAGTGATCTCAGCGAATGGTGTAGCAAAAAGGGATGCAGAGGCGGTGATCACCCAAGGGCCCTTGGGCTTAAGGGGCGCACTTTCAGTCATTACATCAGTTTTTAATTATTGTTGTAGTGGAAATGATCACCACTATATGTGCTTTACATAGTGGTATTCAAAAACAATCTATCCCTTTTCCTCTGCTTACATTTTACTCACAGAATTGCTCTCAAGATTTTGGTCTGAATCATGCAATTAGAATTATTATTCATACGGTGTTGGGGGGGCACTGTTTAGCATGCACTGAGGCCCACGACTCTCTGTTTTCACACACACACAAACGCATGCACGCACGCACACACGCACACACGCATGCACACACACACGCACACACACAAACACGCACGCACGCACGCACGCACGCACGCACACACACACACACACACACACACACACACACACACACACACACATACTCCCTAGAACTGAGCAGCATCCAGTGTCATCTTCTGTGATTGGTCCTACAGGTGTGAGCGCAAGAGACATCTGTGTTTGGAGACACACACACACACACGCACACACACACGCACACACACCTGTAGTGACTTACCTGTAGTGAGGGAAGGCACTGGATCCTAAAGAACCTTCCTGTTCTTCCCTCGGTGTCCTGGTCCCAGAGCTGTCACCCCTGTTAGAATTTGCCGCCTTCGGAACCCCTTGCAAGGCATCAGGAGCACTAGTGTTACTGAGCACTCCCAAAGACGGGCTCCACACTCACATGTGCAGGGGTAGAGTAGTGTTGGGCGAACATCTAGATGTTCGGGTTCGGGCCGAACAGGCCGAACATGGCCGCGATGTTCGGGTGTTCGACCCGAACTCCGAACATAATGGAAGTCAATGGGGACCCGAACTTTTGTGCTTTGTAAAGCCTCCTTATATGCTACATACCCCAAATTTACAGGGTATGTGCACCTTGGGAGTGGGTACAAGAGGAAAAAAAAATTTAGCAAAAAGAGCTTATAGTTTTTGAGAAAATCGATTTTAAAGTTTCAAAGGGAAAACTGTCTTTTAAATGCGGGAAATGTCTGTTTTCTTTGCACAGGTAACATGCTTTTTGTCGGCATGCAGTCATAAATGTAATACATATAAGAGGTTCCAGGAAAAGGGACCGGTAATGCTAACCCAGCAGCAGCACACGTGATGGAACAGGAGGAGGGTGGCGCAGGAGGAGAAGGCCACGCTTTGAGACACAACAACCCAGGCCTTGCATGAGGACAAGAAGCGTGCGGATAGCATGCTTTGTACCACCATGCAGTCATAAATGTAATAAAGATAAGTGGTTCAATAAACAGGGACCACGCGGCAACGCTAACCCAGCAGCAGCACACGTGATGGAACAGGAGGAGGCGCAGGAGGAGAAGGCCACGCTTTGTGAGACACAACAACCCAGGCCTTGCATGAGGACAAAAAGCGTGCGGATAGCATGCTTTGTACCGCCATGTAGTCATAAATGTAATAAAGATAAGAGGTTCAATAAACAGGGACCACGCGGCAACGCTAACCCAGCAGCAGCAGCAGCAGCAGCACACGTGATGGAACAGGAGGAGGCGCAGGAGGAGAAGGCCACGCTTTGTGAGACACAACAACCCAGGCCTTGCATGAGGACAAAAAGCGTGCGGATAGCATGCTTTGTACCGCCATGTAGTCATAAATGTAATAAAGATAAGAGGTTCAATAAACAGGGACCACGCGGCAACGGTAACCCAGCAGCAGCAGCAGCACACGTGATGGAACAGGAGGAGGCGCAGGAGGAGAAGGCCACGCTTTGTGAGACACAACAACCCAGGCCTTGCATGAGGACAAAAAGCGTGCGGATATAGCAGCAATGCTTTTTGCCGCCATGCAGTCATAAATGTAATACAGATGAGAGGTTCAATAAACAGGGACCGGAAACGCTAAACCATCCCAGATGTTCATCGGTCATGTTACTTGGTTGGGGTCCAGGAGTGTTGCGTAGTCGTTTCCAATCCAGGATTGATTCATTTTAATTTGAGTCAGACGGTCTGCATTTTCTGTGGAGAGGCGGATACGCCGATCTGTGATGATGCCTCCGGCAGCACTGAAACAGCGTTCCGACATAACGCTGGCTGCCGGGCAAGCCAGCACCTCTATTGCGTACATTGCCAGTTCGTGCCAGGTGTCTAGCTTCATGCCCGGTTTCAGGTCCAGCGGTGCCAGCCACAAATCCGTCTGTTCCTTTATTCCCCTCCAAATTTCCTCCCCTGTGTGCTGCTTATCCCCAAGGCAGATCAGCTTCAGCAACGCTTGCTGACGCATGCCAACAGCTGTGCTGCACTGCTTCCACGATCCTACTGCTGCTGGTGCTGGGTTAGCATTTCCGGATGAGGTACAGCTTTGAGATGCGTTGGAGGAGAAGGAGTCAGAGAGGTAGGTGCTGCTGTTGTTATCCAGCTGTTTGCGGCGTGGGCAACACCCGCGCCGTAGCAGGTGAGGAATCGCTGCCAGGCTCCACAAGGTTCACCCAGTGCGCGGTAAGGGAGATGTATCGACCCTGGCCGAACGCACTCGTCCAGGTGTCAGTGGTGAGGTGAACCTTGCAGGCAACGGCATTCTTCAAGCTTCGGGTTATTTAGCTGACCACGTGCTCATGCAACTCAGGCACTGCAGAGCGCGCAAAGTGGTAGCGGCTGGGAACCACGTAACGTGGGATGGCCACTGACATCATGCCCTTGAAGCTGTTTGTCTCCACCACTCGATATGGCAGCATTTCGCAGGCCAGAAGCTTGGCTATGCTGGCTGGCTGTTACTGCCACGGCCCGGGGGTCATTTGCTGGCAATTTCCTCTTGTGCTCAAACATCTCAGAAACAGACAACTCAACCGTAGCGCTGCACACCGAAGGGCTGTTGGTTGTTGTGTTTGATGAACACTGGGAGACCTCAAGAGCACTAGTCCGGAAAGTGACAGTGTCAGCATCGTCTGATGTTTGTGAATGTTGTGAACCACGCAATGGCTGGGCTACTGCTGCTGCTGAGGCGGGTCTGGTGGTGAGTCTGGTGAACCCAAGGGAGGCAGTGTTGCTGGTGGTACCCTGTCCTGCCGCGTTTGCCCACAGAGTGGGATGTTTGGATAGAATGTGGCGGCTCATGCTGGTGGTGGAGAGGTTGTTAATACTTTTCCCCCTGCTCAGGCGGGTCTTGCACACCTTGCAAATCGCCATGGTAACATCCTCAGTGCAGTCTTCAAAGAAAGCCCAGACTTTAACTGGCTGAGGACTCGGACCTCGTGCGTGATGTGCTGGTGCTGCTTAACCCACTGCTGGACGCTTGAGAGGTCATCCAAGTAATTATCTGGTCCTGTTCTTTTGGATCTGTGAGGGTTGTTGTCCTGGACAACATGGGCAGTATTGAGTGGGTTTTCTTGGGTGCTCCCCTGTGGCCTGTACGTGAACCGTCAGGGGAAACACCTCTTCCCTTGCCCCTCCCTCTTTCACCGGATTTCTTCCTCATTTCACTTATCCTTAAAGTACACGCTGACTGGCAGCAGTACAGTGGCAGTACAGAAATGCTATACAGTGGTGGGTGAGCGGTGTACCACTATTGTCAGCAGTGACACAGAGCACAATGCTATACAGTGGCGGGTGAGCGGTGTACTACTGTTCCCAGCAGACACAGAGTGGAAGTAAACACAATGCTATATAGTGTGGCTGAGCCGTGTACACAGAGTGGCATTAAACACAATGCTATATAGTCTGCTATATAGTCACCCCGAACAGGGTGATGTTCTGCAGAACCCGAACAGTGGCAAACACTGTTCGCCCAACACTACTGGGAGGGAACGCAGATTTTAGTACCTAAACACACGATACAACATGTTTTCCGGGGTCGGACTCTGAGGCACATACAGATGGTCCCGATCATCATCCTCATCATACAACTCTTCTCCTGAGTCTGACCCACCCACCACCTCTGCCACCCCAACATCCCCAGACACAGACCCCTCATCGTCCTCAACATTAACTTGGGATGCTGGCCTGAGCCAGACCTCCTCCTCCACATCAGGCCCCATCATCTCCTCAATGGCAGCCCTCATTAATCGCTCTGGCGACGGACTGATGGACACAACGTTCTCCTCCGGGGAGGGCTGCTGCTGACCACTGGCTGCTGGGGTGGATGTTATAGCTTGCGTGGGGCGTTGGCTGTTGCTGTTGTTGGGAGTGCTGCTCACAGCGGAGGTCTCTGGGGAACTCATGTTGAGCTCATATAGTGGTTGACGGTGAGTGGAGTATTACTGATCCCAGCAATATACACACTGACTGGCAGAGTACGCAATGCTATATAGTGTGGCTGAGCGGTGTACACAGAGTGGCAGTAAACACAATGCTATATAGTCTGGCTGAGCGAGCGGTGTACTACTGTTCCCAGCAGAATCAGAGTGGCAGTAAACAATGGTATATAGTCTGGCTGAGCGGTGTACATAGAGTGTCAGTAAACAATGGTATATAGTCTGGCTGAGCGAGCGGTGTACTACTGTTCCCAGCAGAATCAGAGTGGCAGTAAACAATGGTATATAGTCTGGCTGAGCGGTGTACATAGAGTGTCAGTAAACAATGGTATATAGTCTGGCTGAGCGAGCGGTGTACTACTGTTCCCAGCAGAATCAGAGTGGCAGTAAACAATGGTATATAGTCTGGCTGAGCGGTGTACACAGAGTGTCAGTAAACAATGGTATATAGTCTGGCTGAGCGGTGTACACACAATGCTATATAGTCTGCTATATAGTGTCAGTAAACAATGGTATATAGTCTGGCTGAGCGGTGTACACAGAGTGTCAGTAAACAATGGTATATAGTCTGGCTGAGCGAGCGGTGTACTACTGTTCCCAGCAGAATCAGAGTGGCAGTAAACAATGGTATATAGTCTGGCTGAGCGGTGTACACAGAGTGTCAGTAAACAATGGTATATAGTGTGGCTGAGTGGTGTACACAGAGTGTCAGTAAACAATGGTATATAGTCTGGCTGAGCGGTGTACACAGAGTGGCAGTAAACACAATGCTATATACTCTGGCTGAGCGAGCGGTGTACTACTGTTCCCAGCAGACACAGAACAGTAAACAGAATGCTATATAGTGTGGCTGAGCGAGCGGTGTACCACTATTCCCAGCAGACACAGAACAGTGAACAGAATGCTATATAGTGTGGCTGAGCGAGCGGTGTACCACTATTCCCAGCAGACACAGAACAGTAAACAGAATGCTATATAGTGTGGCTGAGCGAGCGGTGTACCACTATTCCAAGCAGACACAGAACAGTGAACAGAATGCTATATAGTGTGGCTGAGCGAGCGGTGTACCACTATTCCCAGCAGACACAGAGTGGCAGTAAACAGAATGCTATATAGTGTGGCTGAGCGAGGTACACAGAGTGGCAGTAAACAGAATGCTATATAGTGTGGCTGAGCGAGCGGTGTACCACTATTCCCAGCAGACACAGAACAGTGAACAGAATGCTATATAGTGTGGCTGAGCGAGCGGTGTACCACTATTCCCAGCAGACACAGAACAGTGAACAGAATGCTATATAGTGTGGATGAGCGAGCGGTGTACCACTATTCCCAGCAGACACAGAACAGTAAACAGAATGCTATATAGTGTGGCTGAGCGAGCGGTGTACCACTATTCCCAGCAGACACAGAACAGTGAACAGAATGCTATATAGTGTGGCTGAGCGAGCGGTGTACCACTATTCCCAGCAGACACAGAACAGTGAACAGAATGCTATATAGTGTGGCTGAGCGAGCGGTGTACTACTGTTCCCAGCAGACACAGAACAGTACACAGAATGCTATATAGTGTGGCTGAACGAGCGGTGTACTACTGTTCCCAGCAGACACAGAACAGTACACAGAATGCTATATAGTGTGGCTGAACGAGCGGTGTACCACTATTCCAAGCAGACACAGAACAGTGAACAGAATGCTATATAGTGTGGCTGAGCGAGCGGTGTACCACTATTCCCAGCAGACACAGAGTGGCAGTAAACAGAATGCTATATAGTGTGGCTGAGCGAGGTACACAGAGTGGCAGTAAACAGAATGCTATATAGTGTGGCTGTGCAAGCGGTGTACTACTATTCCCAGCAGACACAGAGTGGCAGTAAACAGAATGCTATATAGTGTGGCTGAGCGAGGTACACAGAGTGGCAGTAAACAGAATGCTGAGCGAGCGGTGTACTACTATTCCCAGCAGCGACACACAATGACTGGGGGGGACCCTGGCTAGCGTGGCTGGAGCGCGAACTACCCTGCCTGCCTACCCAAAGCTAAACCCACAGACAAATGGCGGAGATATGACGTGGTTCGGGTATTTATTTACCCGAACCACGTGACAGTTCGGCCAATCAGAGCGCGTTCGGGTCCGAACCACGTGACCCGTTCGGCCAATCACAGCGCTAGCCGAACGTTCGGGGAACGTTCGGCCATGCGCTCTTAGTTCGGCCATATGGCCGAACGGTTTGGCCGAGCACCGTCAGGTGTTCGGCCGAACTCGAACATCACCCGAACAGGGTGATGTTCTGCAGAACCCGAACAGTGGCGAACACTGTTCGCCCAACACTAGGGTAGAGATGTAGTGAACATAGAATTTTCTGTTCGTGAACAGCGAACACGAAAAACTGTTCGCGAACAGGCAAATCTAGCGAACAGCCATAGACTTCAATGGGCAGGCGATTTTTAAAACCTACAAAGACTGTTTCTGGCCACAAAAGTGATGAAAAAGTTATTTCAAGGGGTCTAACACCTGGACAGGGGCATGCCGGAGGGGGATCCATGCCAAAAGTCTCACCAAAAATTACGGAGTTGAGGTAAAGTTGGGTTTTAATCCCTAAAGGGTAGAAATCACATTATGCACAGCTCAGGGTGTCAGTGGGGTGTGGAGTGTCACACAGAGAAATGCAATAGTACTATCAGAATACAGTGAGATAATAATGCACTGGAGTGGTTCAGTGAGTGTAACTTAACTACTTAAGGACCAAGGTGATTGAAATCTACGCCCTGTTTTAGTGGTTACCTGGCTAGCAGGGCGTAGATTTCAATCACCGCCGCCGCATCCACCGTTTTCGTCGCTCCCGCCGATCTCGCCGCTGAATCCCTGCGTGTCCTGTCATAGCTCATTTTCACTGCCTGTCTCTATGACTACAGAGCCCTGTCATATCAGTGTAAGCAACTCCCATAGGCTTACATTGAAAGCCAATGAAAGCGGCTCTTGACCGGCTCACATGACTCTGCCGTCATAGGGACAGCAGAGTGGATGTCCTGAGGATCCCGGCGTGCGGCGGTTGCGGCGGGTATATGCGGCGATACGTCGGTATTCCGGCATTATTGTACCAGCGGTCTCTGGTGCTTAAGGGGGCAGAGACCGCTGGTACTTAAAGAGGAACTCCAGCCTAAACAAACATACTGTTATTAAGTTACATTAGTTATGTTAATTAAAATAGATAGGTAATATAATCTCTTACCCACCCTGTTTTAAAAGAACAGGCAAATGTTTGATTTCATAAGGGCAGCCATCTTTTTGGTTGAAAGAGGTGACAGGGAGCATGAGACACAGTTCCAACTGTCCTGTGTGCTGATCACCCCTCCCAGTTGCTAGGAAACGTGAATAACAACACAGGAAATCCCATCATACTTTGCACAGCATCAGGGAAAAAACACCCGGGCAGGTCTCTTTGATGGGTGGAGCTTAGCTAAAAATGCAGCTAAAAATGATGCTTTGGTAAGAAAAACAAAGTTCTGATGCTGTGAAACTGTTAAAGAAACACCAAGCCTTTTCAGTTCTGCTGAGTAGATTTTTAGTCCGGAGGTTCACTTTAAGTGGTTAAAGAGGCAACAGCAGTAGTGTGCACACAGCTCTGGGTGTCAGTGAGCTGTGGAGTATCACACACAAAAAACCCCCACAGGAGACTGATGTGCTAGCCCTCAATTAGTGATGGGCGAACACCTGGATGTTCGGGTTCGGGAAAGTTCGCCGAACATGGCCGAGATGTTCGGCATGTTCGGGCCGAACCCCGAACTTCCCGAACATCCCTATTTTGGGGGCCCTATGGGGTCGCAGGCATAAGGGGGGAGCATGCCCCGATCGCGGGGGGGGGGTCGGAAATTCCCCCCACCCCCTCCGCTAGCGCTCCCCCCTCTGCCCGCTTCCCCATTCAAAAGTTTCAAGAAGTACCTGTATAGCGGATGGCCTGGCAGTGGGCGGCACTGTGGAGTGAGGAGGAGGAGGAGTCCGGAGAGTGACGAGTTGAGGGAGGCCGGGCAGCGGGCGTGAGGTCAGAGAAAGGGCGGAACTTCCGCCCTTTCTCTGACCTCACGCCCGCTGCCCGGCCTCCCTCAACTCGTCACTCTCCGGACTCCTCCTCCTCCTCACTCCACAGTGCCGCCCACTGCCAGGCCATCCGCTATACAGGTACTTCTTGAAACTTTTGAATGGGGAAGCGGGCAGAGGGGGGAGCGCTAGCGGAGGGGGTGGGGGGAATTTCCGACCCCCCCCCCGCGATCGGGGCATGCTCCCCCCTTATGCCTGCGACCCCATAGGGGGGCCGTATTGCGGCCTGTTCGGCCCTGTTCGGGGGCATACAGAAGTTCGGGGCGAACCCGAACTTAAAAGGCCGAACACCATGAGGTGTTCGGCCGAACTCGAACATCACCCGAACAGGGTGATGTTCTGCAGAACCCGAACAGTGGCGAACACTGTTCGCCCAACACTACCCTCAATAGGGCTGTTTGAAGTGCTTTCACAGCAAGTGAGGAACATGAACACAGACCTAGCTAATGCTTTCCCTACCTATCTGCAGCAAGTGTGACCCTGCTCTCACTAACAGTCAGCAGTCAGCAGAGAATTGATCCAATATGGCCACCGCAACTGCTTTTTGATAGGGGGGGGGGGTGGGTCCAGGAAGGGGTGTTAGCTGATTGGCTGCCATGTGTCTGCTGACTGTGAGGTAAGGGGTCAAAGTTTAGCTGAAAGATAATGTATAGGGGGTGAATCGAACATTCAAAATGTTCGCTGTTCATCGCAAATACGAACAGCTGACATTCACAGAATACTGCTCGCTGGGGAACTGTTCCGGCCATCTCTATGCAGGGACACAAGTGCTCCTGAAGCCTTCTGAAGGCTTACGGAGGTGTTGTCGGGGGGAACCATATTCAATAGCAAGTGAATAACATTATTCCGCTTACTCTCTGTGTGTTGAGTATTATATGATTGATTGATTCTTCTGTTTATTACTACCTACCTATAAGCAGATATCTTAAACATACAGTATATAAGTCTGTATCCTTTAACATGAAAGCTCAGCTATTACTCAAGTCTGCCAGCTAAATCTACAGCGATGTGATGATTTTGAGGAAGAACTACTACAGCTTACAGCTTCTGCCCAAAATATCTTTGGATGAACTAAAGAGTCCAGACTGTAGCTAGGACCAGTGATGAATATGCACAAATGAATCATCATGATCATGCATGGTGGACTGCATGCTTGGAGTCAACACAGACAACTACAACCCAAAAGTTGGAAAATTATGCCAGCCAAAACGGAATGAGCAAGAACAAATATCGTGGACTCTGAAACTCCCCATGATTAAGCTTATCCAAAATTCCCCTGTTAATAAAAGATTTCTGCACCACAAAGACCAGTTGGTCAAGTAACTCTAACGGGGCTGACAGCACTGGAACAAGGACCAAGAGGGGACAGGGAAGGCTCAATAGGATCCAAAACCTTCCTTCTCCATAGGTAAGTTAGGTAAGTATCTGACTTTTTTTCCACTTCAGTTTTACTTTAAGACCGATAAATGTCAAAGATTGTTAAGCCCTCCCCCCTTACTACCCTTATTAGGGAGACAGCGAGCATTAATCGGCAGTTAGGGCTCGTTCACACCTAGGGTGTTTTTGCCCTATTTTCAAGCGCAGGCGATTTTGAAAATCACCCTAAAAAGCTTGTACAATGATTCCCTATGAGAGTGTTCTCATCTGAGCGGTTCATTTCCGATCCGCTCAGCAAAGCGCTGCCTGTACCATTTTCTGAGCGTTTTTGCTCAATAGAAGGTATATGGAAATTGCAAAGCGCTTGAAAAAGCACGTTGTATAGTGATTTCCCCAGCGCTTTGATGAATAAATACATTGTATTTATTCAATTCCGGGTCAAAAAGTTCACTTCCTGACTTGCGTCAGAAAGTGAAAAAAGCTGAATCGCTCTGCAAAAGCTCTTAGAAAACGCTTTTAAAAAAATGCAGCGCCCACCTGACCGCCGGGAGGGAGAAAAAAATCGCCCAAAAAAATCGCAAATCGCTGGCGTCAGCGATTTTAGATGTGAACAAAGCCTAACAGAGACGTGCTAAAAGTGCCACTTAATGCTTAGCAATGCCTGTGAAGCACTAGTCAGGGTTTGCTGATAGAATGCTACCGTTTTCTTAGCACTGCCAGTATGAAAATAACCTCGCTAAAAATAATCATGAATCGAGAGTAAATTACTCTTGGATGAATTTACTCAAATAGCCACTTTTGATCTGAGAGGAGTTTTTGGGATATCAGCTAAAAAAAGGCAAGCTGAGAGGTTCATGAAATGATCTATTTCCGTATTAAATCACCCTGACGATCCCTAAGGGGGGATTGTCATCTGCTAATAGTCAGGGTTGGGGAGGTAGTCTGAGCCAATACCCGCGGGCCAACACTTAGCTGGGAAATTACCTCATTCACCATATCCCTTAAACCAAGTTTAAGTTGTGACAAGCAGCGTGATGAAGCAGATTGTAATGGGATGTCTGGGCTTAACTGATTGCAGCTTAATTCCAGCTGTCACCGAGAAGAAAGTTAGGGACATAGAAATGGTTGGATGACGGCCAATCGCAATACGCTGTGCAGAGGCCAAGATAACATGTCTGGAAAGTGGAGGAACGCAAAAAAAAAATGATTGCTTTGTTATGTTAGCTCTCATATCACGCCATTTGTACTTAGAAAGCGCACCTGCGGAATAACAGCTCTTAAAGGGGAGCTCCGGATTAAGCATTATACTTGCTTTTTTTATAGAAAGGGGAGGGATTGGGACCACTTTTTTGCCCATATCCTAATAAGTTTTTTTTGCCAAGAAGATATTTTAAAACCTTACTAATAAAGTACCTTTAAAGCTCCCAACGTGCAAGAAAATAATCAAAATAAGTTTTATATTATCAGGGGTGTAGTTAGAAATCATGGGGCCCCATAGTAAAATGTTGGTTGAGTTTGGTTGAGCCTCCCCCCAAATTATTAGGCACCATTGTGATCCCCCCTCCCCCATAAACACATAGCCAGAGGTATCCCCCAGTATATTTGGTAGCCCCCTAGTACGGGTAATCAGAAAGGTCATCAGTATTAGGTAATGTAGACAGGTACGCCTGAAGAAAGTAGATTGGTGGTGGAATATGGAGAGGTGAGTTCTCTGCCCACCGTGGACATGAGAGGCCACAGAAAATTATCCAGGGTGGCAAAGGGGGAGGTAAGGCGTGCGGCACGCATAAAAATGGGGCATAAGCGCCGTGCTGAAAATGGGCGTGGCCTTGTACCAGGATGTGGATGTGGTCACGGGTGGAGCCAAATGTACAGGTAGCCAAATTTACAGGTGGTAGGGATTAGATTGTGAGCGCCTCCAACACAGGTGCCCCCCCAGTTTACATAGTGACAGGGACCCCCATGTTTAGTGACAGGGAACCCCCTAGTTTACGTGGTGACGGGTACCCCCCAGTTTTAGGTAGTGACAGGGACTCCCCAAGTTTAGTGAGAGGTACTCCCCCCAGCTTTTATCTGGTGACAGGTGCCCCCCAGTTTAGGTAGTGACAGGTGCCTCTCATGTTTAGTGATAGGTGCTACCCAGCTTTTGGTAGTGACAGGGAGCCCTCACCCCCCCCCCCCCCTCCCATGTTTAGTGACAGGTCCCCCCCAGTTTTAAGTAGTGACAGGGACCCCTCACCCCCATGTTTAGTGACAGGGATCCCCAACCCACTCACCGTCCATAATGAAGACATCAACGCTGCCCGTCCGTCCCTGCTGCCTATGATGTAAAGGCAGCATGCCAGCAGCCAGCATCAGACCTCCGATCAGCTGGCGACTAGTGAGAAGCGGCCGCATGGTACCCCCTTGGACACCGCACTGCATATGCAGAAGTGGCATATGATATCACTTCCTCATATCAGTGTGGTGCCTTTGAGGTCACTGGTTGCTGGCTGATCGGAGGTCTGGCGCTGTCTGCTGGCATGCTGCCTTTTACATGATAAGCAGCGGGGAAAGTTAACTGGTGGCTAACGGCCAGGGAGGGGGCGTCCACCCCATTTTGCCCCTATGTGTGGACGTCCATGACTGTGGAGTGCCTTATTACCGCCAGTCAAGGCACTTGGCCTCCTTGGGCTAAAGGTACCATAGCAGCCATTATGGCTGTTATACTGATCCCTATGCCCGGTGGCGGCTCCAGGAATTTTTTTTAGGGGGTGCTATGCAGGTGCTGGACCAATTTCCGGGGGAGCTGACGGCCGTGGGAAAAAATGGGTGTGGCTAAAAATGGGCGTGGTCATGACCGGATGAGGGCGGGGCTAACTGTAATTTAATGTGAACCCAGGGTGAGAGTGATATGGTGGCTGCCATATTTATTTCCTTTTAAACAATTCTAGTTGCCTAGCAGCCCTGCTGATCTATTGGCTGCAGTAGTGAACTGAATTACACCGGAAACAAGCATGCAGCTAATCTTGTCAGTTCTGACAATATTGACAGAAACCCCTGACCTGCTGCATGCTTGTTCAGGGTCTATGGTTGAAAGAATTAGAGGCAGAGGACCAACACGGCAGCCAGGCAGCTGGTATTACTTAAAAGGAGATAAATATGGCAGCCTAAATATTATTCTCACCTCGGGTTCCCTTTAAAAGTGCATCGCAAAGAGGGCCCAAGTTTTGGTGACCCTTTCCCCAGAAAATTCACATAATTTTCTCAAGAAAATACACGTAATGTGAGCGGATTTGAACAAAAAACACGTTCAATGACCCCAATATGCACAATCGTTATCAGATATGACCCCAATATGCACAATCGTTATCAGATATGACCCCAATATGCACAATCGTTATCAGATATGACCCCAATATGCACAATTGTTATCAGATATGACCCCAATAGGCACAATCGTTATCAGATATGACCCAAATATGCACAATCGTTATCAGATATGACCCCAATATGCACAATCGTTATCAGATATGACCCCAATATGCACAATCGTTATCAGATATGACCCCAATATGCACAATCGTTATCAGATATGACCCCAATATGCACAACCGTTATCAGATCTGACCCCAATATGCACAATCCTTATCAGATCTGACCCCAATATGCACAATCCTTATCAGATCTGACCACAATCAGCAGCAACACCTGAAAAAGAAAAGAAAAACCCATTTACTCACCTAGTCAGAAGACCTCCTGTTCCAACCTCCTCCTCTTCCGACCTCCTTGTGGCGCGCAGCTCAGCTCCCACGATCCTCTTCCTTCCTACAGCAGCCTGCATCCGGCGAACAGGGCTACGGGAAAATGGCCGCCCAAAGCCCTGCACTGCAGACTCCAAGTCTGCAGAGCAGAGCTTCGGGCGGCCATCTTACCGTAGCCCTGCCTGCTGCTCCGGGCTGCTGCTGTCAACTGACGCATCGTCTCTTAGACGCCTGAAGTCAGTTCACGCCAGGGGGTGCTTTGGGGGTGCTTAGACAAATTTAGGAGGTGCTTGAGCAACCCCAAGCACCCCCCTGGCGCCGCCACTGCCTATGCCACTGGATATTACTTTTGTACCTATTGTTTTAACATACTTTTTCAGTTGTTTACTTATTTTTCACCTTATCAGTAAGGAGAGCTAATGCATGAGATAAACAAATAAGGGGAGATAATTAATGCAATAAACAGATAAGGGGCCTGATTCACAAAGCGGTACAAACACTTTGGGCCTGATTCACAAAGAGGTGATAACTCAGTTATCACGCCTAAAGTCTTTTAGGCATGATAACTGAGTTATCACCTCTTTGTGAATCAGGCCCAAAGTGTTTAACCTTTGCACCGCTGAGTTAGCACCGCTTTGTGCTCTTTATCACCCTCAAAGTCCTGCATGCAAAGTGTTGCGCGGGCGCTTTGCGTGCACGGCGCGCGCAAAACTTTGCGCGCGGGAATTTCGCGCGCGTTTCTTCTTATCACGCCTAAACTGAGTTTAGGCGTGATAAAGGGCTTTTCACTGGCGTGCAAAGTGTTTGCACCGCTTTGTGAATCAGGCCCTTTGCACGCCAGTGAAAAGCCCTTTATCACGTTTAAACTCAGTTTTTTATGGCGTGATAAGAAGAAACTCGCGCAAAATTCCTGCACGCAAAGTTTTAGCGCACAGCGCGATGCGCGCGGTGCGCGTGAAGCGCCCATTAAACCCTATGGGCGCTGCGTGCGGAGTTGCGCGATTGCGCACGCAAAACTTTGCGCGCGATAAAGAGCACAAAGCGGTGCTAACTCAGCGGTGCAAAGGTTATCAAGCCTAAAGTCTTTTAGGCGTGATAACTGAGTTATCACCTCTTTGTGAATCAGGCCCTAGGAGAGATAAATCATGAGTTGTCAGTTAGGGAGAGATAAATCATGAGTTAAGTCAGTTAGGGAGAGATAAATCATGACTTAAGTTAGATAGCACAGTGAACTAGTGGTTAGCGCTCTCGCCTTGTACCTCTTTCCCTGGTTCAACTCCCAGTCAGGGCACTATCTGCACAGAGTTTGTATGTTCTCCCTGTGTCTGTGTGAGCTACCGCTGGGCACTCCGATTTCTGTTTTTCCAGTTTTCAAGGAGTATTTTATTAGTCATTTTTTTGTATCAGAGGATGCAAAAAATTAAAGGATACCCAAGGTGACATGTGACATGATGAGATAGACATGGGTATGTACAATGTCAAGCACACTAATAACTATGCTGTGTTCCTTTTTTTCTTTCTCTGCCTGAAAGGGTATCAGGTATGTAAGTGGCTGACTCAGTCCTGACTCAGACAGGAAGTGACTACAGTGTGACCCTCACTGCTAAGAAATTCCAACTATAAAACACTTTCCTAGCAGAAAATGGCTTCTGAGAGCAAGAAAGAGATAACAAATGGGAATTTCTTATCAGTGAGGATCACACTGTAGTCACTTCCTGTCTGAGTTAGGACTGAGTCAGCCACTTACATACCTGATATTAAACTCTTTCAGGCAGAGAAAGAAAAAAAGGAACACAGCATAGTAATTTGTGTGCTAGGCACTGCACATACCCATGTCTATCTCATCATGTCACCGGTCACTTCAGATATCCTTTAAGAAAAAAACCCCAGAAACAGCGAAAATTTTTAAAAAGGAAAATCAGTCTTGTGATTGGCCCAAAATTACTGCGGTCATCCGATTTATGAAAAAAAAATCTGCATTCTCTGATTGGGCCAATGCTTCTGAGCTCTGTGATTGTGCTAAAATTACCAAGTTGCGGTAAATTAGATTCACACAGAATTCCAATTTCCGTTTTCCATTTTCCGATTTCTAACAGGAAATGCTGATATTTTAATTAATCCCGCAGAATCCGAATGAGCATCCCTAGTACTGTACATAATGTAGAATGGCAGCAGAGCAAGCTTTATACATTAACTTCTCCTGGCGGCGATACAAGTCCCTCTTTACTTCCTCTCCAGTTTGCAAGAGCTGTGCAGCCAGCTAATCACCATGCTGCTTCAGTCCCATGTCATGTGACAGGGACGGAAGCTGCATGGTGATTGGCTGGCTGCACAGCATTTGGAAACAGAAGAGGAAGTGAAGTGTCACCTGCGTCACCAGTGAGAGCTGGTGGAGATTATGTAGACTATTGTTATGCCCCTGTCTGCGGTTTTTTTTTTAATGTTCTTTTTTTCTGTCTCGCTAAATTTTGCAGTGCATAGTCATTTTAGTAGTCTGATCATTACAGAAATTATTATTATTAATGTAGTGATGACATCTTCTGCAGCACTTCACAGAGTACATCTATCAAGTCATGTCATCTACTCTCCCCTAGAGGATATCACAATTTAAAGAGGAACTCCAGTGAAAATAATGTAGTAAAAAAGTGCTTCATTTTTTACCATAATTATGGATAAATGATTTAGTCAGTGTTTGCTCATTGTAAAATCTTTCCTCTCCAGATTCACATTCTGACATGTATTACATGGTGACATTTTTACTGTGGGCAGGTTATGTAGCTGCTCCTAGCTGTTTTGGCTGTTAGAGACAGCTGTAAACAGCTAATTCCTGTCTGTGAACATTGTTACATTGTGGCAGTTTGCCCAGAGTACCGCAGTACTCAGAGCTTCTTGTGGGAGGGGTTTCAGCACAAAATCAGTCATACAACGCCCCCTGATGGTCTGTTTGTGAAAAGCATTATATTTCTCATGTAAAAGGGGGTATCAGCTACTGATTGGGATAAAGTTCAATTCTAGGTTGGAGTTTCTCTTTAAAGAGCAACTTTTAGTGAAAAGAGGAACAAAATAAATCAATACATTTCAAAGTAAGAAGTTATAAAATAGAAGAAAGATCAAGAAATGATTGATGTTTGCCATGTAATTTCTTCATATTGTTTGAGCCACAATCAGCCTGAAGGTCATCATCTTTACTACTGGCAGACAAGAAAATAAACTAGACAGTACCAACTGCCATTATATATAACCACACCCACTAACAATGTGATAGACTAAAAGTTGTTTTTTTTAATAGATATACATATACACAGAGGAAACAGCCATTATTTCCCACAATGCAACTAGGTTCACTGACGGAAAACTGTCGGGACCTACCTAAGAGCAAAACAAATATAATTAAGGTATGGTATGTAATATTGAAATGAAGTTAATTAGGAACAACTTACTTTGAGTGATTATTTTGCTTGCAAATGTGCTGAAATGTTATATTTCTTAAACAGAAAAAAAAATAATGTCATTTATGAGAAGTTTTGTGAATTGACTCCAATATCAGCCACACAGACCCAGTGATGCTCGGATACCCCTTTTTATTATTCGAGTTTGGTTGAATTCGAATAGTAAATTATTCGAATTCGGTCGAATATTCGAGTCGAATATTTTTTACTATTCGATTCGACCTCGGACTTCGAGCTCACTATTCGAGTCGGTATTCGAGCTCATTATTCGAGCTGACTATTCGAATTGGCCTTAAATAGCTTCCAACACTTGTTTTGAGGGTGAATGATGCAAGAAACATCTTTTGTCCAAGTAACAACAGCAAGTGATTATGTGGGGATGTTCCTTTAAAAAAAAAAAAAACAGGTGGAAAGAGAAGAGAAGTTGTGTCCAAAATTCTGTTCAGTAGTGTATATACTTCTTCTTCTTCTTCTTCTTTATCTTCTATATCTTCTTCTTCTTCTTCTTTATTATTATCTTCTTCTTCTTCTTCTATATCTTCTTCTTCTATATCTTCTTCTTCTTCTATATCTTCTTCTTCTATATCTTCTTCTTCTTCTTCTATATCGTCTTCTTCTTCTTCTTCTTCATCTTCTTCTTCTTCATCTTCTTCATCATCTTCTTCTTCATCATCTTCTTCTTCTTCTTCATCTTCTTCATCTTCATCTTCTTCATCTTCTTCTTCTATATCTTCTTTTTCTATATCTTCTTTTTCTATATCCTCGTCTTATTATTATTATTTTTCTATTTCGTCTTCTTCTTTTTCTATATCTTCTTCTTCTTCTCCTTCTTCTTCTTCTTTTTCTATATCTTCTTCTTCTTCTATATCGTCTTCTTCTTCTTCACTTATTTCTCTTTTATATATATATATTTTTTTAAAGAAATGCAGCTATTTTTGAGCGTAATAAATAGCTGGTGGCGCACGGCACGCATGTTGGAAGCGCCATTGTATGTGCTCCTGGCAGTGGAAACACACAGACAGCAGGAGGTAAATTCAGCAGCAGCAGCAGGAGGAGGAGGATGATTGTGTGGCAGCAGGCAGTCAATGAGGCAGGCAGCGAGACATAATAGGCTGTGTGGTACCTAGCGGTGGTACCAGGCCGTAAATACACAGCATGAGGTTCCAGACAGCGGTCGTGAAGCCCACATCATGTCCAATACACAACTGGGACAACACAGTTTTCAACCCGGACACCTCTAAAAATAATATCACAAAGTATTCATAAAAAGTATATATATATTTTTTGTTTTTTTAAAGAAATGCAGCTATTTTAGAGCGTAACAAATAGCTGGTGGCGCATGGTGGAAGCGCCATTGTATGTGCTCCCTGGCAGTGGAAACACACAGACAGCAGGAGGTAAATTCAGCAGCAGGAGGAGGAGGATGAGTGTGTGGCAGCAGGCAGTCAATGAGGCAGGCAGCGTGACATAATAGCCCTGGTACCTAGCGGTGATACCAGGGCTGTAAATAAACGCAACAGGAGGTCCCAGACAGCGGTCGTGCAGCCCACATCGTGTCCAATACACAACTGGGACAACACAGTTTTCAACCCGGGCACCTCAGAAAAATTAAACCTTTTTTTTTTTTAAATGGTTTTTTTGTTTTGTTTTCACAGCAAATTACACAGATATAGCTATTGTTTGACGTAATAGCTGGTGGCAGAGTGGCAGCAGAAGGTAATTCTGTGTACCCTGGCAGTGGGAAACACAGACAGACAGCAGCAGCAGCAGGAGGAATGGAGGAGTAATGAGAGTAGCTATTGTTTGACGTAATAGCTGGTGGCAGAGTGGCAGCAGAAGGTAATTCTGTGTACCCTGGCAGTGGGAAACACAGACAGACAGCAGCAGCAGCAGGAGGAATGGAGGAGTAATGAGAGTAGCTATTGTTTGACGTAATAGCTGGTGGCAGATTGGCAGCAGAAGGTAATTCTGTGTACCCTGGCAGTGGGAAACACAGACAGACAGCAGCAGCAGCATTAGGAATGGAGGAGTAATGAGAGTAGCTATTGTTGGACGTAATAGCTGGTGGCAGAGTGGCAGCAGAAGGTAAATCTGTGTACCCTGGCAGTGGGAAACACAGACAGGCAGCAGCAGCAGCAGGAGGAATGGAGGAGTAGTGTGAGTGTGGCAGCAGGTAGGTAGGCAGCGTGACATAATAGCCCTGGTACCTAGCGTTGATACCAGGGCTTTAAATAAATACAACAGGAGGTCCCAGACAGCGGTCGTGCAGCCCACATCGTGTCCAATACACAACTGGGACAACACAGTTTTCAACCCGGGCACCTCAGAAAAATTAAATCTTTTTTTTTTTTTTTTAATGGTTTACTTTTTTTTTTACAGCAAATTACACAGATATAGCTATTGTTTGACGTAATAGCTGGTGGCAGAGTGGCAGCAGAAGGTAATTCTGTGTACCCTGGCAGTGGGAAACACAGACAGACAGGCAGCAGCAGCAGGAGGAATGGAGGAGTAATGAGAGTAGCTATTGTTTGACGTAATAGCTGGTGGCAGAGTGGCAGCAGAAGGTAATTCTGTGTACCCTGGCAGTGGGAAACACAGACAGACAGCAGCAGCAGCAGGAGGAATGGAGGAGTAATGAGAGTAGCTATTGTTTGACGTAATAGCTGGTGGCAGAGTGGCAGCAGAAGGTAATTCTGTGTACCCTGGCAGTGGGAAACACAGACAGACAGCAGCAGCAGCAGGAGGAATGGAGGAGTAATGAGAGTAGCTATTGTTTGACGTAATAGCTGGTGGCAGAGTGGCAGCAGAAGGTAAATCTGTGTACCCTGGCAGTGGGAAACACAGACAGACAGACAGACAGCAGAAGGGCAGTACACAGCAGCCCACTGTAGATGTAAAATGTGTGGCTGCAGGCGACGTAATAGTCAAAGTGAACCAGGCTGGCTTAGTGAGCAGGAGCCAGGAGGTGGTAAAGGGTGGTAAGGCACATTAACGATGGTTCTTCCGGCAGCCAGTTCATGTCCCCCTCTCGCCGACAACAGGGGCCAGGAACTCGCCTTCCACCCATGCCTGGTTCATCTTGAGAAACACACGATTGGTTCACACGATGGCCAGGGGCCCCGGACCTCTCTCACTGGCCGGGGCCCCAAGGCCAACACGTGATACCTGGAGGGGAGTGCAGGTGGACCTGGACCTCTCACACCCAGGCTCTGGACCTCTCACATCCAGAAAACCCACCAACACTGCCTCCATACTGAATGCTAAATTCAACACACACAAGCAATGGAACACAGCAGTACATGCATCCAGCTACATTTGAAATTGGTCAGCAGGTGCTCGTCAGCCAATCAGGATGCACTGTCATACACCCTTTACCTGCCATACCACATCTAGCAGCCATTAGCATTCAGGAGGGAGGCTTCAGTTGGACGCCATCACAAGATTGCGTCGCTAGCAGCACCGCCCCGTGCAGGCATCCCTCCCACAGGGGTCCCCCCTAACCGCTCACCTGTCCGCCATGTCCTAGAGCTGAAAGAAAATGTTTAAAAACACACGATTGGTTCACACGATGGCCAGGGGCCCCGGACCTCTCTCACTGGCCGGGGCCCCAAGGCCAACACGTGATACCTGGAGGGGAGTGCAGGTGGGCCTGGACCTCTCACACCCATCCAGCTACATTTGAAATTGGTCAGCAGGTGCTCGTCAGCCAATCAGGATGCAATCTTGCGATTTGCGTCCAACTGAAGCCTCCCACCTGAATGCTAATGGCTGCTAGATGTGGTATGGCAGGTAAAGGATGTATGACAGTGCATCCTGATTGGCTGACGAGCACCTGCTGACCAATTTCAAATGTAGCTGGATGCATGTACTGCTGTGTTCCATTGCTTGTGTGTGTTGATTTTAGCATTCAGTATGGAGGCAGTGTTGGTGAGTTTTCTGGATGTGAGAGGTCCAGAGCCTGGGTGTGAGAGGTCCAGGCCCACCTGCACTCCCCTCCAGGTATCACGTGTTGGCCTTGGGGCCCCGGCCAGTGAGAGAGGTCCGGGGCCCCTGGCCATCGTGTGAACCAATCGTGTGTTTTTAAACATTTTCTTTCAGCTCTAGGACATGGCGGACAGGTGAACGGTTAGGGAGGGACCCCTGTGGGAGGGATGCCTGCACGGGGCGGTCCTGCTAGCGACGCAATCTTGCGATGGCGTCCAACTGAAGCCTTCCACCTGAATGCTAATGGCTGCTAGATGTGGTATGGCAGGTAAAGGGTGTATGACAGTGCATCCTGATTGGCTGACGAGCACCTGCTGACCAATTTCAAATGTAGCTGGATGCATGTACTGCTGTGTTCCATTGCTTGTGTGTGTTGAATTCATCTTGAGAAACGTCAGTCTGTCCACAGACTTGTGAGACAGACGTGAGCGTTTCTCGGTGACCACGCCACCAGCTGCACTGAAGCAGCGCTCGGACAGCACGCTGGAAGGGGGCAGGACAGCACTTCCAGGGCGTACTGCGCCAGCTCGCTCCAGATCTCCAGGCGCTTGACCCAATACTCCATGGGATCAACAGGGGCATCGCTGTCAAGCCCGCTGTAGGACCCCATGTAGTCAGCCACCATGCGGGTCAGGCGCTGGCTGTGACCGGAGGAGGATGCTGCTGCATGCACCTCCTCTCTAGTCACTGCTGCCGGAGCCTCTACAGTCCTGTAGAGCTCGTTGCTGAGAGACAGCAGGTCTGTGGGGCGCTTGCTGCTGGATGCAGGCACCTGCTGCTGCCTCTGTGCTGGCTGGACAGTGGGGGTGGAAGGCTGGGGGAAGGCTTCCTCCAAGCGCTCAACAAGGGCCTGCTGCAAGCTCCTTATTTGTTGCGCTCAGTCTCCTCCTGCAGGCGGCAGGAACTGGCTCAACTTCCCCTTGAGGCGTGGGTCCAACATCATGCTGATCCAGATGTCCTCCCTCTGCTTCATCTGGATCACCCTGGGGTCCTTGTGCAGGCACGTCAGCATGTGCGCTGCCATTGGGAAGAGGCGAGCCACGTGTGCTGGCACATCGATGGCAGTGCTGTCCTCATCCTCCTCCTCTGCCGCCTCATCCTCTCTCCACCCCCGCACCAACTCAGCTGCACTGTGCTGATCCCCCTCATCAGCAGCAAGGTCAGGGACCTCCACCAAGTCCTCCTCCTCCTCCCCCTCAGAGGTGGACTGTGCAGCTGCTTGCCGCTCCTGCTGGTCCAAGGCTGCCGCTCCCTGTTCCAGCAAAGCATCGAGGGCCCTGTTCAGCAGACAAACCAGGGGCACCCACTCGCAGACCATAGCATGGTCCCTGCTCACCATGTTAGTGGCATGCAGAAAGGGAGCCAGCACTAAGCACACCTGCTGCATGTGCCTCCAGTCGTCATCGGGGACGATGGACGGGATGTTGCTGGTCTTGTCCCTTTTCTGAGCGGCGGAAACAGTGGCCAGGGCAAGGTACTGGTTGACAGCGTGCTTCTGTTCAACCAGACGCTCCAACATCGCCAGGGTGGAGTTCCAGCGAGTTGGAACGTCAAGAATCAGCCGATGGCGTGGCAGCTCCTTTTGCACGTCTTCCAGGCTCGCACAGGCTGCAGCCGAGCGCCGGAAGTGACGCACAACGTTCCTTGCCATTTCCAGCAGTTCGCCCATCCCCTGGCAGGTGCGCAAGAACTTCTGCACCACCAGGTTCAGCACGTGGGCAAGACAGGGGATGTGGGTCAGGTTTCCTCTGTCAATTGCGGCAACCAGATTGGCCCCATTGTCGGCCACTAGTGTTGGGCGAACAGTGTTCGCCACTGTTCGGGTTCTGCAGAACATCACCCTGTTCGGGTGATGTTCGAGTTCGGCCGAACACCTGACGGTGCTCGGCCAAACCGTTCGGCCACATGGCCAAACTAAGAGCGCATGGCCGAACGTTCCCCGAACGTTCGGCTAGCGCTGTGATTGGCCCGAACGGGTCACGTGGTTCGGGCCCGAACGCGCTCTGATTGGCCGAACGGTCACGTGGTTCGGGTAAATAAATACCCGAACCACGTCATATCTCCGCCATTTCTCTGTGGGTTTAGCTTTGGGTAGGCAGGCAGGGTTGTTCGCTCTCCAGCCACGCTAGCCAGGGTCCCCCCCAGTCATTGTGTGTCGCTGCTGGGAACAGTAGTACACCGCTCGCTCAGCCACACTATATATATAGCATTGTTTACTGCCACTGTGTACCTCGCTCAGCCACGCTATATATAGCATTGTGTTTTCTGACACTCTGTGTACACGGCTTAGCCTGGCTATATAGCATTGTGTGTACTGCCACTGTGCACCTCGCTCAGCCACGCTATATATAGCATTGTGTTTTCTGACACTCTGTGTACACGGCTTAGCCTGACTATATAGCATTGTGTGTACTGCCACTGTGCACCTCGCTCAGCCACGCTATATATAGCATTGTGTTTTCTGACACTCTGTGTACACGGCTTAGCCTGACTATATAGCATTGTGTGTACTGCCACTGTGCACCTCGCTCAGCCACGCTATATATAGCATTGTGTTTACTGCCACTCTGTGTACACCACTCAGCCAGACTATATACCATTGATTACTGACACTCTGTGTACACCGCTCAGCCAGACTATATACCATTGTTTACTGACACTCTGTGTACACGGCTCAGCCTGACTATATAGCATTGTGTGTACTGCCACTCTGTGTACACCGCTCAGCCAGACTATATATCATTGTGTGTACTGCCACTCTGTGTACACCGCTCAGCCAGACTATATACCATTGTTTACTGACACTCTGTGTACACCGCTCAGCCAGACTATATACCATTGTTTACTGACACTGTGTGTACACCGCTCAGCCAGACTATATAGCATTGTGTGTACTGCCACTGTGTACCTCGCTCAGCCACGCTATATATAGCATTGTTTACTGACACTCTGTGTACACCGCTCAGCCAGACTATAGATCATTGTGTGTACTGCCACTCTGTGTACACCGCTCAGCCAGACTATATACCATTGTTTACTGACACTCTGTGTACACCGCTCAGCCAGACTATATACCATTGTTTACTGACACTGTGTGTACACCGCTCAGCCAGACTATATAGCATTGTGTGTACTGCCACTGTGTACCTCGCTCAGCCACGCTATATATAGCATTGTTTACTGACACTCTGTGTACACGGCTCAGCCAGACTATATAGCATTGTGTACTGCCACTCTGTGTACACCGCTCAGCCAGACTATATAGCATTGTGTGTACTGCCACTCTGTGTACACCGCTCAGCCAGACTATATAGCATTGTGTTTACTTCCACTCTGTGTCTGCTGGGCCTGGGAACAGTAGTACACCGCTCACCTGCCACTGTATAGCATTGTGCTCTGTGTCGCTGCTGGGAATAGTGGTACACCGCTCACCCGCCACTGTATAGCATTGTGCTCTGTGTCGCTGCTGGGAATAGTGGTACTGTATAGCATTTCTGTACTGCCACTGTGCTGCTGCCAGTCAGCGTGTACTGTAAGGATAAGTGAAATGAGGAAGAAATCCGGTGAAAGAGGAAGGGGCAAGGGAAGAGGTGTTTCCCCTGACGGTTCACGTACAGGCCACAGGGGAGCACCCAAGAAAACCCACTCAATACCGCCCATGTTGTCCAGGACAACAACCCTCACAGATCCAAAAGAACAGGACCAGATAATTACTTGGATGACCTCTCAAGCATCCAGCAGTGGGTTAAGCAGCACCAGCACATCACGCACGAGGTCCGAGTCCTCAGCCAGTTACAAGGAGCCAGTGGGCACAAAGCTGACACAACCGGCAGCGACACCACGCACACAACTGCCAGATAACCAGTCCGATGAATTACCTCAGGACACAATGGGGTATTCGCAGGAGCTATTCCCAGCCCAACAAACTTCCACCTTTCAAAGGTCAATGGAGGAACAGCCAGAAATGTTGTGCCCGGATTCACAACCATTAACTGTGGGAAATGCACCGCGCACTGAAATACAAGGCGAGTCCGAGGAGGACTCGGAAACCCAAATCCCAGAGCAAGTTGGGCAGGAGGGGTTGCAATTGCAGGAGGTCGGCCGACAAGATCTGGAAGACGACGTTGGAGTGAGCTGCGCAGAGGTTGTTCTGGGGAGCTCTACTCCACGGCGGCGGCCCCCCACAATGACATATGACGAGTTTGAGGAGATGGAAGAGGAGGGTATGGACAATGTGGACAGAGACCCAGATTTTGTTTGTGAACGAGAACATCGCCGTCGTAGCAGCAGCACAAATGAGTCTGTTGAAGAACCCACTGCTGCACGAGTTCGCCTTGTGCCACAAGGTAGGCGGCGCGCAATTTCAGGCACCACAAGCGTGGAAGTTCAAGTGAGAGGCAAAAGAGGAGCAAACAGAAATCGCCAGCAAGGAGGCAGGTGCTCCAAAGTCTGGGCTTTCTTTGAAGACTGCACTGAGGATGTTACCATGGCGATTTGCAAGGTGTGCAAGACCCGCCTGAGCAGGGGGAAAAGTATTAACAACCTCTCCACCACCAGCATGAGCCGCCACATGCTATCCAAACATCCCACTCTGTGGGCAAACGCGGCAGGACAGGGTACCAGCAACACTGCCTCCCTTGGGTTCACCAGACTCACCACCAGACCCGCCTCAGCAGCAGCAGTAGCCCAGCCATTGCGTGGTTCACAACATTCACAAACATCAGACGACGCTGACACTGTCACTTTCCGGACTAGTGCTCTTGAGGTCTCCCAGTGTTCATCAAACACAACAACCAACAGCCCTTCCGTGTGCAGCGCTACGGTTCAGTTGTCTGTGTCGGAGATGTTTGAGCGCAAGAGGAAATTGCCAGCAAATGACCCCCGGGCCGTGGCAGTAACAGCCAGCATAGCCAAGCTTCTGGCCTGCGAAATGCTGCCATATCGAGTGGTGGAGACAAACAGCTTCAAGGGCATGATGTCAGTGGCCATCCCACGTTACGTGGTTCCCAGCCGCTACCACTTTGCGCGCTCTGCAGTGCCTGAGTTGCATGAGCACGTGGTCAGCAAAATAACCCGAAGCTTGAAGAATGCCGTTGCCTGCAAGGTTCACCTCACCACTGACACTTGGACGAGTGCGTTCGGACAGGGTCGATACATCTCCCTTACCGCGCACTGGGTGAACCTTGTGGAGCCTGGCAGCGATTCCTCACCTGCTACGGCGCGGGTGTTGCCCACGCCGCAAACAGCTGCACCGCCGTCCCTCCCACTGGATAACAACAGCAGCACCTACCTCTCTGACTCCTTCTCCTCCAACGCATCTCAAAGCTGTACCTCATCCGGAAACGCTAACCCAGCAGCAGTAGGATCGTGGAAGCAGTGCAGCACAGCTGTTGGCATGCGTCAGCAAGCGTTGCTGAAGCTGATCTGCCTTGGGGATAAGTAGCACACAGGGGAGGAAATTTGGAAGGGAATAAAGGAACAGACGGATTTGTGGCTGGCACCGCTGGACCTGAAACCGGGCATGGTTGTGTGTGATAATGGGAGTAATCTCATTCGCGCTTTAAGGTTGGCTAAGCTGACACACATCCCTTGCCTGGCGCACGTGATGAACCTAGTAGTTCAGCGGTTCCTGAGGACATACCCAGGCGTGGCCGATCTTCTGTTGAAGGTGCGTCGAGTGGCCATACATTGTAGAAATTCCAGTACTGCTTCGGGGGCACTCGCCAAGATGCAGGAGCGCTTCAATCTCCCCCACCATCGCTTGCTGTGTGATGTCCCTACGCGCTGGAATTCTACGCTGCACATGCTAGCACGCTTTTGTGAGCAGAAGAGTGCAGTGGTCCAGTACATGACGGCGCAGTACCGAGGCGCATCCGGACAGCTGCCAAGCTTCTGTGGATCCGATTGGGCCAACATGTTGGACCTCTGCCAAGTCCTCCAAAATTTTGAGCAATCCACGTTGCTTGTGAGCAGTGACAACTCTTCAGTCAGCATTACCATACCACTGCTGTGTTTACTGAAGAGGTCAATGTTGAAAATCAAGGAAACAGCTGTCATAATGCAACTGGGGGAATCTGAAGGAGAAAACGATCAGCGTGATGGTACCAACATCAGGCCATCCGCCTCAGGGAACGCTGGCCCCAGCAGCTATGACGAAGAAGAGGAGGAGGAACAGCTGGAGTTGGAGCAGGAATTTCATGCCACCACTGACGAGGGCCAGAGCGGTGCACGTTGGACTTCCACAATTCAGCGCGAATGGTCAGCAGAAGCAGACCAGGAGGAAGGTGACGACTATGGTGCATCACAACAACTATCACAACGCTCACAAGAGGATGATGAGGATTCTGGTAGGACTCTGGCACACATGGCTCAATTCATGCTAGACTGCATTGAACGCGACCCACGCATTGTGCGCATTCTGGACAACACCAATTACTGGGTTTATACCCTTCTGGATCCATGGTACAAACACAATGTTCCAAAACTGCTTGAAGAAAGAGTCAGACAGGTCAAAATGGAAGAATACCAGCAGGCCCTTGTGGAGACTTTAGAGAGGAGATTGACATCCTCCCCCTCCTCTAGCCAGTTGTACGCCGACAGACTGACTTCCGCAAACCCAGGACGACCAGGAGGGCAGCAAACAACGCAAGCCGCAGCTAGTGCCCAAAAGGGAATGGTATCGGCAGTGTCCTTGGAGTGGGAACATTTTCTGACACCCATGCAGCAGCAGCCCACTGAACAGCAAGCGTGCAGATCCACCTCCAACACCGATCGCCTGGAGAAGATGGTCAAGGACTACATGTCAGATGACGTAGCTGTGTCGAACAATCCATCCGCACCCTTCAACTATTGGGTATCGAAGCTAGACACCTGGCACAAACTGGCAATGTACGCAATAGAGGTGCTGGTTTGCCCGGCAGCCAGCGTTATGTCGGAACGCTGTTTCAGTGCTGCCGGAGGCATCGTCACAGATCGGCGTATCCGCCTCTCCACAGAAAATGCAGACCGTCTGACTCAAATTAAAATGAATCAATCCTGGATTGGAAATGACTACGCAACACTCCAGGACCCCAACCAAGTAACATGACCAATGAACATCTGGGATGGTGTAGCGTTTCCGGTCCCTGTTTATTGAACCTCTCATCTGTATTACATTTATGACTGCATGGCGGCAAAAAGCATTGCTGCTATATCCGCACGCTTTTTGTCCTCATGCAAGGCCTGGGTTGTTGTGTCTCAAAAAGCATGGCCTTCTCCTCTTGCGCCTGCTCCTGTTCCATCACGTGTGCTGCTGCTGCTGCTGGGTTAGCGTTGCCGGTCCCTGTTTATGGAACCTCTTATCTTTATTACATTTATGACTGCATGGCGGTACAAAGCATGCTATCCGCACGCTTCTTGTCCTCATGCAAGGCCTGGGTTGTTGTGTCTCACAAAGCGTGGCCTTCTCCTCCTGCGCCTCCTCCTGTTCCATCACGTCTGCTGCTGCTGGGTTAGCGTTGCCGCGTGGTCCCTGTTTATTGAACCACTTATCTTTATTACATTTATGACTGCATGGCGGTACCTCATGCAAGGCCTGGGTTGTTGTGTCTCACAAAGCGTGGCCTTCTCCTCCTGCGCCTCCTCCTGTTCCATCACGTCTGCTGCTGCTGGGTTAGCGTTGCCGCGTGGTCCCTGTTTATTGAACCACTTATCTTTATTACATTTATGACTGCATGGCGGTACCTCATGCAAGGCCTGGGTTGTTGTGTCTCACAAAGCGTGGCCTTCTCCTCCTGCGCCTCCTCCTGTTCCATCACGTCTGCTGCTGCTGGGTTAGCGTTGCCGCGCGGTCCCTGTTTATTGAACCACTTATCTTTATTACATTTATGACTGCATGGCGGTACAAAGCATGCTATCCGCACGCTTCTTGTCCTCATGCAAGGCCTGGGTTGTTGTGTCTCACAAAGCGTGGCCTTCTCCTCCTGCGCCACCCTCCTCCTGTTCCATTACGTGTGCTGCTGCTGGGTTAGCGTTACCGGTCCCTTTTCCTGGAACCTCTTATATGTATTACATTTATGACTGCATGCCGACAAAAAGCATGTTACCTGTGCAAAGAAAACAGACAGTTCCCGCATTTAAAAGACAGTTTTCCCTTTGAAACTTTAAAATCGATTTTCTCAAAAACTATAAGCTCTTTTTGCTAAAAAATTTTTCCTCTTGTACCCACTCCCAAGGTGCACATACCCTGTAAATTTGGGGTATGTAGCATGTAAGGAGGCTTTACAAAGCACAAAAGTTCGGGTCCCCATTGACTTCCATTATGTTCGGAGTTCGGGTCGAACACCCGAACATCGCGGCCATGTTCGGCCTGTTCGGCCCGAACCCGAACATCTAGATGTTCGCCCAACACTATCGGCCACCACCTCTCCGACTCTGAGGCCTCTGGGGGTCAGCCAAATCCTCTCCTGCTCCTGGGGTTTGGCCAACACATGGGTTGCCGTCAGTTTGGTCTTCCCAAGGCTGACCAAGTGCAGCAGCGCTTGGCAGTAGCGGGCCTTCACGCTGCTGCTGAGGCGGGGGGTTTGGCCAGGTGTGCTGGAGGATGGCAGAGGATCGGAGGAATCTGCTGCAGTTCCCCTGACCCTGCGGGGTGGCACCACCCACTGTGTTGCTGCTGCTGCTGTGCCCGCTGCTGCTCTCCCACCCTCACCCCCTTCCACCAAGCTGACCCAGTGGACAGTGAAGGACAGGTAGCGGCCTGTCCCGAAGCGGCTGCTCCAGGAGTCCATGGTGACGTGGACCCTTTCACCAACCACGTGCTCCAGCCCTCGCTCCACATTGGCCATCACAAAGCGGTGCAGTGCAGGAATGGCCTTGCGGGCAAAGAAGTGTCTGCTGGGGAGCTGCCAGTCTGGGGCTGCACAAGCAAGCAGCGCACGCATGTCGCTCCCCTCCTGCACGAGCGTGTACGGCAGGAGTTGGGAGCACATGGCCCGTGCCAGCAAGCCATTCAGCTGACGCACGCGACGGCTGCTGGGAGGCAGAGCCCTAACCACCCCCTGGAAGGACTCGCTCAAAAGGCTCTGGCGTGGCCTTTTGCTAGCACGGGAATCAGCGGACACAGCAGAAAAGGCCACTGAGGACTGGCTGCCAGAACAGGCCTCAGTGTCGGCGGCAGGAGTTGCAGAGGGGGAGGAGCATTGCGTTTCCGCACTCCTGCTGGTGCTGCTGGAGGAGCAGGAGGGCGGGTGGCTGCTGTTGGTGCTGCTGCTGCTGAAGGCTGTGCAGTGATGGGTGTGGTGCCACTGCCAGCACCAGATGCTTTCAGCCTCTGGAACTCCTCATGCTGGTGGAAATGTTTAGCAGCAAGGTGGTTGATGAGCGAGCTGGTGCTGAACTTTAAGGGGTCTGCACCTCGGCTCAACTTCCGCTGACAGCGGTTGCAAGTGGCGTACTTGCTGTACACTGTGGGCATTGTGAAAAATCTCCAGATTGGTGACGAGAACAACCCCCTACGGCCTGGAGCCGCTGCTGCCTGTCTCCCTGTGGTGGTTGGGGGGGGGGGGGGGGGGGCTTGGGTGCGGCTGGTGGTGGTACTGGCAGATGCTGCTGCTGCTGCTGCTGCTGCTGAGCCTGAGACACCAGCAGGCTGTGGGACCTGCCTACTGCTGCCAATGCTTGCAATGATGCGCCTCCTTGCAAGGCCCACAAGCGCATTCTCCTCCTCCTCCTCAGAGCTGCTGACGACGACATCCCCAGGAGCTGGTGGCACCCAGTCTTTGTCTGTCACCGTGTCATCATCATCCTCCCCCTCCTGAAACATGTCCAAACTCCTCTCCTGATGCATGGATGGGCTGCTTGACTGTCGCCACAGTCTTGCTGTCCAATCCCTCCTCCCCCAAAGTGCCCATCAGCATCTCCTCCTCAAAATCGCCAACAACAGCAGACAATTTACTCATGATGCCTGGGGTCAAAAGACTGCTGAATGACAGATCGCCAAGTGACGGTGAACTGGCCTCCTCCCCAGGCCCTGCTGGGCAGCTGCTGCGAACAGGGGTGGTGGTGGTGGTGAGGGTGGAGGCCTCGGATGCAGAGCTGATGGCGGGCTGCTTATCCTCCGTCATCAGTTGCACCACAGTGTCTGCATCCTTTTCCTCAATGGGACGTTTCCGACCCGGCTGGAGGAAAATAGGAGCAGGTACTACACGCTGCTGCTGCTGCTGTGTCTCTGCAGCGTGAGTTGCAGATGCTCCTGCTGGGCGGCGCCCAAGGCGTCCACGGCCAGTGGCTAGAGGCGGAATGTTAGCCACTGACGCAGCTGCTGCTGCTGCGGAACTGTGCATGGTGGCGCGGCCGCGGCTTGCCACAATGCTGCTCCCTCTCCTCCTGATTCCCTTGCTGCCCTTCCCCTTGCCCAAACCGCGCTGGCTGCCACTTCCAGACATCTTTGATGTTTTGGGCGTAAACAAAAAAGTTTTTTAAAAGGGCGGGTGAAAAAGTGGGGTACTTTAATAGAGTGGGTTGGTGGGTGAGGTGACACTAATCACTAAGTGATTAGATCGCTAAGTGATTTCTAGTACAGTACTAATACAAAATACAATAATTCAGTAATCAGTAAGTGTGAACAGTGAACAGTGAGTGTGTCCCCTAGTACACTAACTAGAAAATACAATAATCAGTAGTAATCAGATTCAGTAGAAGGAAATAGAGTGTGTGTAGTACACTACAGACAGTGCACGCACACACACACGCAGGAGCTAGCCTATGAACAGTGACTGAGTGTCCCTAGTACAGTAAGTAGTAACAGTAAGTACAACTAGAAATTACAATAATCAGTAGTAATCAGAAGGAAATAGAGTGTGTGTACTGTACAGACAGTGCACACACACACGCAGGAGCTATGAACGAACAAACAGTGACAGTGAGTGTCCTAGTACAGTTACAGTATACTACAAAATACAATCACTCAGTAGTAAAGGACAGCAGAAACACTGGTATAGATGAGAAATAAACTAACAGAGGACAGGAGGACAGCTGTGCCCACACAGGCAAGGCCCTGAGGCCTAAAGCTGTGTAAGCTTGCCTGCAGCAGCAGCTGTCTCTATGTAACACACAAGCTACTAACTAAAATACAATGTCTATCTAACTAACAACAATATAGGTGTATATAGGAGGTGTATGTGAGCAAAAACGCTAGGTGATTGACCACAATAAAGCTTTTGCTAAGCCAAAGCACAAAGGAGCAGATCTCTCTCTGTACAAAGTCAGGCAAGGACGGAAAAACCTAAAATGGCGGCCGCTATTTATAGGGTAGGGGCTGGCCAGGGATCCCCTCTGTGATTGGCTGCCATCAGAGGGCCTGGGAGCCCTCTGATTGGCTCTAAGGACATCAATCTGGGCTATGACGCTATTCGAGCTTGGTATTCGAGCTCGAATAGCGCTGTTTGCTCGAATAGCGCGAATAGTGAATAGGCTATTCGAGTTCACTCGAATAGCCCATTCGAATAGCTGCAGCTATTCGAGCTTGGTATTCGAGCTCGAATAGCTGAAAAAGAGCTCGAATATTCGAGCTACTCGAATATTCGAGCTCTGCTAAGCACCACTGCACAGACCCCCTGATGATCTATTCGTAAAGATTTCTCCTGGGAAAGGGGGTATCAGCTACTGATTGGGATGAAGTTAAATCCTTGGTTACAGTTCCCCTTTAATCTCTACCAGAGTCCTAGACTAATGTCCCTACCAAAGTGAAAGTCTAAGGCCGATTTTGGGTGGAATGCATTAACTTACCGATATATATTTTTTGAATGGCTCACTACTCTCAAAAATCTTTTCCATTACATTAGAGCTTGAATTTTCTCTCGTTGTGGCATATCGTTGTAAACACAACTTTCTAGCAGCTACTATTATGTTATAGCTCAATACTGTATATTGTGATGTTTACAACATGGTTGGCTGGAGTCAAACCTGACTGTTGTTCAATCAAATGAATTTATTTAAATTTAGTCAGTGTATTATTAGAATGACATTTCAATTTTGATTCTCTAAATAAAGCACATACATATGTACATTTTTACCCAGGTGTTCCTTGACTATTTTTGTATTATATTAAATGATTACTAGTTAGAGATTGCGTGGCAGAGAACTTGTAGAACAGATTTGTTGGAACTTGGAAATAAGTGCTTGATGATGACCTCATCACGCGAGGACCCTGAAGACACAGGGAAGTACGGCACAGTTGTTGATCTCAGAGAGCAACTGCTGCTGCGGGTATAGAAGGTTCACGGTAGTCAGTGTGGGGAAATAGCTCTATCCAGCCATTGATGTTATTTCAAGCAACAGATGATTCCTCCAATGGTACTGCCGATCACATAGAGAGAGGCACCCTAGAGGGTGAGGTACAGAGAGCCGCAGTCCCTGTGGGGAAATAGCCGCTTTGTGTGGTTGCACACAGATGCTCCTTGAAGGGAGGATAGAAAGCCAGGACCGTTATGCACCCATCAGGAGGAGGCAGAGGGTGCACAGTCTGGCTATTTTCGCACCATAATACGCACTCACATTTTCCCACACTTTGTGGGGGAGTAAAAATGCATCTTATGGTCCAGAATATACGGTTTATGTAGGAAGTATCAACAAGATTATTACCTAAACTGCAGTATAGTAAAGCAACCACAAGATGTTACTGTGTGTAAAATGTGATGATGATCTCTATGGTATTTTGTTTTCCTATATTCACTTTTCTGTGCTCCTCTCTGTTCTAAGTAAGCTGCATTTCCTGATTTTCCTGATGATGGTGTATGTTTTACCTCTGCATGTATTTCTTCAGTGAAGAATTCTAACTTGTTATACTGGGTGCTTATCTGCCTGTACAGAACATTCTGATATATATGTTACCTAATATAACCCCTGCGTCTCTGTGTCCCATGTCCGTGTGTGTCCCTGCATCTGTGCTACTGCGCAAGTGCTGCAGGGACAGCCGTTGCTCAGATGGGAGCAGGACAGCCAGGGGGCTGCTGGGCGTGTGCATGCATATATATATATATATATATATATATATATATATATATATACAGAGAGAGAGAGAGAGAGAGAGAGAGAGAGAGAGAGAGAGAGAGAGAGAGAGAGAGAGAGAGAGAGAGAGAGAGAGAGAGAGAGAGGCTTCTCTGACTGGCTTGCAACCAACCATCATTCTTGGTTGTCAGGAAAATAGGTGGTACTAGTAGGGACAGCTTGAGAGCTAGGTTTTTCACAGATGCTACTTTCTGAAGATTGTTGGAAATGTGATGCAAGTGATGATGAGTAATAGACAAGGAAGCCTCACTGTCCTGTTCACTTTCAGTTTATTCTGTTTCCACTGCAAGCTACTGTATAATGTTATTATGTATGTGAGATCAGAGTAACCACATAACTCCCATTTAGCCTTCTGCTGATTCATTGGCATTGTATGACAACTAAAATAAGGTCATATTGGGGAGGTGCACTCTACTGACCTTAACTGACACCTGATGCACTCTCATGAGTCCAGCTGCATGTTGACTGCTGCTTTGGTCTCTTGCCTTTGCAATGGGCCCCTGTGCTGACAAGTAAGCTTACTTCCTTTGTCTAGTTTTCTGCTCCTGTACTTGCTGTGGTAACTTCATGTCTTCTTCCCACTGGTGCTATCCTCATAATATGTTAAAAGCAACACACATCTGTCCCTGTCATCTTCTGCTTCAGATGAAAATCCCGGCCATAAATCAACATAAACAGCAACTGGTGACTCTTGTCCAAAGCTTCGCTACTTTTTCTGGGCATCAGGGGGGCAAAGCCTCTTAAATGTACAACTGTGCTCATTACAGCTGAAACAGGTGCTACAAACTTACACTAATAGGCCCTTGAAAACATGCACATGTCAGTGTAACCTGGGAGGAGCTAGCCATAAAAATGGAAGGACAAAAACAAGCTAGGCATATTTTCTCTCAAACAATTTTGTTTTCCAAGCATTTTAATGGAAAAAGAGGGAAAAAAAATAGAGAAGACATTATTTCTCAGTTTTACCAATCTCAGTTTAAAAATCAAAAGTGCTGCTGTACGTAAAAAACACACGTTTTGTTTGGCTATTTCTAAATGGTAAAAATCAATCTTATTGGTTCAGGGAACATATATTCCCTTTCACCAATCAGTACTGCAGTAGATCGTGCCAAAGGTGTGCACAGGAGCAAGCCCAATTGTGCACAACTGTGTTTTTTTTATCTACAAGACATATAACTACGTTATCGTGGCTTAGATGTAGTCACAGAGGACGTAGATACACTGTAGTGGTGGATAAAGTGGTTAAACATATGTTAGGGTCTCTTCTGACAGGGTGACCCCATTGCGGTGGAAGGGTCTAGTACAAAATATTTTACATGCATGTTATTGTGGAAGCGAACAACCTCCATTAGTGTAAGTTTACAGCACTGTTTTCAGCTGTAATGAGGACAGTTGTGCCTTTAAGAGGATTTGCAGCCTTGAACAGCTATTGTCAGTCAGGTGCAGCTTGGTTTTAGACGCACTACCATTTCTTTCTAAGGTTGACAACTGTCACAGTCCTGGCTGCCATTTTTAATTCTAGCAGCTATCAAGGTAGAATGTTAAAGTAAATAGATACATGCTTGTATAGAATCCATTTACATTAAAAACTAATAGCCTGCTATTCATAGCTGCAGTTTCTATAGCGGGTGGTCCCTGCACAGCTATTTTATTGGGTGACTCAGGCGCCCAAATTTACAGTTATAGCCACTATCATCAGTTTTTTACATGGGAAATAAAGGTACAGATACGGGAGGATTAGTGTTAGGAGTAGGTTGGGGGTAATTAGAGTTAGGCATAGATAGGGGAAGGTCCGTGTTAGTCATAGATAGGGGCTGGTTAGTGTTAGAAGTAGGTGGGGGTCATTTGAGTTATGGCTGGAGCTCATAATCTAATCCCTACCATAGTCATAGGTCCATTGTAGTCTAATGCCAATTTTAGGGGTAAGACACTTATCTCAACCTCAGAAAACACACTTACATAGGCACCAGTTACTGTTCATGTCCCTTTAATGGCAAAATTGGTGTGGTACATGACAGCATAACAGCTTTGCATTTCAATACATCACCAGTAACTTATCTGTACGTTTTTGGGATGTAGGAGGAGACTAGAGTGCCCAGAGTAAACCACATGCAGACAGGGGGAGAACCTACAAACTCTGTACAGATAGTGCCTTGATTGCGATTCCAACTGGGAACCCATCGCTGCAAGGCGAGAGTTCTATTCACCACACCGCCATGCTGCCCTCAAAATTTGGGCCAAATTTGCCTGTGACAAAACTACTACCAGCACTATCAATCAAATATTAGAAACCTTTTCACACCACCATACCCTAAAATAACAACTTACTGGGGATTTTTCACCACTTCAGATGTCCCTTTTAATACTTTTCCTGTTGTTCGCTCAGGATTAGCTGAATGCGTTCTAAAGGTCAGACATTTCAGTACACATGCCGGCGTTTTACAGATCATAAAATGAAGGCTTCATCTGATCTCTCGGAGAAACCCGACACAATTGGTCTTGGCTATCAATAGCCACATTTTCTTCATTGATATTAATGATGCCGAGTTAATTCATTTCAGTAAGTGGATCAATGAACAGCAATAGAGAAGAGCAGAAAAAAAAATCTCCTTTTTTGATGGTTCGCGGTTACCCATGTAATGTTACCTGCAGTAAATTGGCTATTAGTACCGGCTGGAATCTGTCGTCTTGTCATAATCCGGCTCCCCCGTTATTCACGGTCTATTTCATCCTCGGCAGTCTTACACTAAATTTGTCCTGTGAAGGCCCCATTGTTCCCAAGTCCTGATTATCGTGCCACTTACTGCCGCTAATAAGCTATTGTCACCCCGCCTCTACCACAGACTGCTGTCTTCTGCAGAATTTTCCATTCTTACCCAGCGATTTCTCACCCTACTGGCTGTTTCTGCACTGCATAAATCATTCAGATATTTCACATTCAATGTTTCCTATTTTCATATTTAATTTTGGGAGTGTGAAATATTTATCAAGCTGAAGTTATCTTTTGATTTGGTGGAGGCAGAGCACAAACGCTCCATTTGTTATGTGTGGCTGCACAGCCGGAGATGGAGCTGCGGTATGTCTCTTCCCGCGTCTTCCCGCAACAGGAGCAATGCCGGGGTTCGGGGAGAATATAGTTAAGAAGAATGGTCCAGTGCTGGAACTAAATATGTTCTCATGGAAAAGAGAGGAGAGGAAAAGAACGCTAGTGAGGAAAAAAGACAAAAGCAAGGAAGGAAAGAAGGAGACAAAGAAGGAAGGAGGGAGGGAAAGGAAGAAAAGAAGAAGGGAAGAAATTAAGGAAGGAAGGAAGCTAGGAGGGAGGGAGGAGTGTGGAAGGAGGAAGAAGGGAATAGTGTAGTATAGTATGGAGAAGGGCGGTAGATAGAATGAGATAGAATGAGAAATCGGACAAACACAGTGAATCCAGAGCAGGAGACTTAGGCTCACAAGGAGTAACTTCGGCGCCGTCAGAAGACGGAGCTGAAGTTACTTTTAAAACACAATAATTCGGCTTCCAACAATTGCTGGAAGCCAAATTATTTATTTCATTCTCCACCATCCATGGTGGCCTGGAGGCGGAATAGTATTTAACACGGCCAGGACTTGTGCAGCATCAGGATCAGCCATATACCGGCTGTATCCTCCACCCAATTCTCCCGTGCAGATTTCTCTCGTACGCAAATCGGATGGGATAGTATAGAAACAAGGGAGACCTAAGGAAGGGGAAGGGGGTGGATGGAAGGTAAGAAGGAGGAAAGGAAGGAAGCAGGCCCGGATTTACCTCACAGGAGCCTATAGGCACAGATGTCCTGGCACCATAGACTTCATCCTCCATGAACCTACGAACATCCACGAAACTGCACTACAAGTGCGCTTGCTGTCCCAGCTATCACTTCTCCTTTATTTCCCTTGCCCATCATAGGTAGCTACAGTTGTCCCTTAGCATTAAATAGCCAGAGCAACCAGTAAAAAGTAGCTAGTGGTGCCCCTGACTGAAGGGAGATTTTGTCAGTGGAATGCAGAGAGCAGTGTGAGTAACCTTTCATTTACACTCTTATCAGCACTCTGCATAGAAAAGGAGGGAGGGAGGCACTGGAGGAGTGACGTGAGCTGCCTTTCCTTCATCAGGCGCCTGTAGGCACATGCCTACAGTGCCTTAAGGCCCATACACACGTCAGATTTTTGCGAACGACCCGTCGTTTGAACGTTCCGTCGTTCCGTCGTTCGCACGTCAAATCCGGCGTGTGTACAGACTATCGTTCAGGTGATAAGACTGGTTTTCAGCGATCCGCCCGGCGGATCGCTGAAAACCAGTCTTATCACCCGAACGATAGTCTGTACACACGCCGGATTTGACGTGCGAACGACGGAACGTTCAAACGACGGGTCGTTCGCAAAAATCCGACGTGTGTATGGGCCTTTATGGTAAATCCAGCCTTGGAAGGAAGGAATGTAAGCAAAATAGGATAGTATGGAAATAGAAAGAAAACTAAACAATGAAGGGAAGAAAGGAAACAGGGGACAGAAAAAAGAAAATTGAGGAAAGCAAGAAAAAGACAGGTAAGGAGGGAATGCAGGAAGGAAGGTAACAGAGCGAAATAAGGAGAAAAATAGAGGGCAGGCGTAGGTTGATATGAACTGTTTGATATATTGGACAGGAAGGAGGAAAGATGATACATCAGTGAAGATGGGGTGGAGGGCTGGACAGGTGGGGATGACCTATACTTAGAATGTAGCTACCAGTAAAAGCAACCATATCACCTGATAAGACAGTAATGCAGGGGCATAACAATAGACCCTGCAAGGGATGCAGTTGCAGGGGGCCCAGAAGCCACAGGGGGCCCCGTGGGGGATACGTTTATTTTCCCTGTCCTGAGAGACTGACAAATAAGGTCACGGAGAGAAAAAGCTTTCTGCTCTCTGCACAATTGTTCTAATGACTGCATCTGCTTAGACACTGTTAAGGAATCATAGAAAGTTTTCAAAGTTTTGCAGACAAAGATTTGTAGACAGTCCTTATTCAGTGTTCAGCAGGGTCTTATGTACAGTGCAACAAAAGAAGATGATGTTGGATAAGCAGCAACTCAAGTAGAAACTACTTGAGACACTATGCCGGTGCCTTGCCTCAGCTGGATTGCTCATACAGCTTGTATCCCATTAAACGTAAAGAAAGAGACGGCACTCCACTGGCTGCAATCAAGATGCTGTGTATTCACGAACAAGAACACTACATGTTACGGAGGAACAACCTCCTTCATCAGGTGTAAAACAGCATTGAAACATACCCAGCCACATATATATACAAACACATATAAAGGACCACACCCTTAGTGGATCCACCCACCAATACATTAACCCTGCGATTCCAGGTTATGTAATTCAAGCGGTCATATGGCACTCCTCATCGGCTACCAAAAGACATAAAGAACTGACCGTGTATCAGGCACTTCCGATAGGGGACTGCCACAAGACCACCTGTGAATAAAACATGCAATTAAAATTGATGTACATAACAACCTTTACAGCAATATTGCACTGTCGCATTTTATACAATGACATATAGCACTACAAAAAACATTTCAAGGGCAGACGTTTCCCCCTAGGGGATACAACATCCAAGTCATGGATCCATCGTGCCTCTTTTTGTTTTAAAACCTTCTCTAAATTCCCACCTCTATTAGTGGGTGTAACAGCCTCTAAAACACACCATCTAAGCTGTGCTGCATTGTGTCCTGCTGCATCAAAGTGTCTGGCAACAGAGGTGTCATAACTGCCCCGCTTTCCTTCTGCGAAGTTACTAATGGCCCTCTTGTGCTCCTGTATGCGGGTCCTTACAGTTCTAGTGGTTTCCCCTACATACATGAGCCCGCACGGGCATTTAAGCCCGTACACTACCCATGTAGTAGAACAGTAATGTCGCCCTTTGATCTCAATATTACGGCCTGGGTGAGGATGTCCAACAGTGTTACCTCTAATAATGGCGTTACATACATTGCAGTTAAGGCAGGGATAGGTCCCCGCCCTACCTGTATTACTCAATTTCTTCATAGGGGCGGTGTCAGTGTGTCTGACCCTATCATAGATAGTTTTACCTCTTCTGATTGAAAAAATAGGTTCCTCCTTGAACAATGCTCCCAACTCTCTGTCATTACTGAGTAATGGCCAAAAGGAGGAGTTGGTTGGTTGGTTGGTTGGTTATTCATTTTAGGCATCTACAGGGATAGAAACCTTTGCAAACTTTAAAATACTAAATTTCGTAATCGTAATTACGAAAATTTGCGTAATTTGCGAAAATTACGAAATTTCGATTACTGCTGAAATCGTAATTGTAGTAATTTCGCGAAATTTCGGAAATTCGTAATTAGGTCATTACGCTCATCCCTATTTGTGACGAAGTTGTTCCGTAAACCCACGGATCGGAACAATTTATTGCGCCCTGACAGCCATCATCACAAACATGTAGTTAAAGCCATTCCTAGGGGGCAGTTCCTCAGGGCAAGACGCATATGTACATTGGATGAAGATTACGAGAAAGCAGGCCGATCTTTGACTGTGAAGTTCACACAAAAGGGCTACAATCCCCAAAAAATTGACGCTGTGAGAAAGGAAGTTGGTGACATAGAGAGGTCAGCTCTGCTACACAGTACAGTTAAAAAGGTGAGATCTAAAGGCATACCTTTCGTTACCAGCTTGGGGAAGAACACTGAGCTGATCAAAAACACGATACGCAGGTTTTGGCCATTACTCAGTAATGACAGAGAGTTGGGAGCATTGTTCAAGGAGGAACCTATTTTTTCAATCAGAAGAGGTAAAACTATCTATGATAGGGTCAGACACACTGACACCGCCCCTATGAAGAAATTGAGTAATACAGGTAGGGCGGGGACCTATCCCTGCCTTAACTGCAATGTATGTAACGCCATTATTAGAGGTAACACTGTTGGACATCCTCACACAGGCCGTAATATTGAGATCAAAGGGCGACATTACTGTTCTACTACATGGGTAGTGTACGGGCTTAAATGCCCGTGCGGGCTCATGTATGTAGGGGAAACCACTAGAACTGTAAGGACCCGCATACAGGAGCACAAGAGGGCCATTAGTAACTTCGCAGAAGGAAAGCGGGGCAGTTATGACACCTCTGTTGCCAGACACTTTGATGCAGCAGGACACAATGCAGCACAGCTTAGATGGTGTGTTTTAGAGGCTGTTACACCCACTAATAGAGGTGGGAATTTAGAGAAGGTTTTAAAACAAAAAGAGGCACGATGGATTCATGACTTGGATGTTGTATCCCCTAGGGGGATGAATGAACGTCTGCCCTTGAAATGTTTTTTGTAGTGCTATATGTCATTGTATAAAATGCGACAGTGCAATATTGCTGTAAAGGTTGTTATGTACATCAATTTTAATTGCATGTTTTATTCACAGGTGGTCTTGTGGCAGTCCCCTATCGGAAGTGCCTGATACACGGTCAGTTCTTTATGTCTTTTGGTAGCCGATGAGGAGTGCCATATGACCGCTTGAATTACATAACCTGGAATCGCAGGGTTAATGTATTGGTGGGTGGATCCACTAAGGGTGTGGTCCTTTATATGTGTTTGTATATATATGTGGCTGGGTATGTTTCAATGCTGTTTTACACCTGATGAAGGAGGTTGTTCCTCCGTAACATGTAGTGTTCTTGTTCGTGAATACACAGCATCTTGATTGCAGCCAGTGGAGTGCCGTCTCTTTCTTTACGTCTTACGTACAGTGCCCTGCCTCCAGCCTTTCTAGCCGTCCCCAAGTGCTGTGCACTGTAATAATGCTTAGGGAGTCTGAGCACGAAGAGAAAAAGCTTTCTACTCTCTGAACAATTGTTCTAATGACTGCATCTGCTCAGCCACTGAAAAGGAATCATACAAAGTTTTGTAGACACAGATTTGTAGACAGTCCCTATTCGGGGTGCAGCAGGCTCTTGTGTGCAGTGTCATACCCCCAACCTCTTTACCCATCCCCTTTGTACTGTCTGTTTTTATCTGCATGGGAAAAACACATTTAAGAGTGCACTAGCCAAATAAATAACATTGCTTCTCAGTTTACCTGTGCAGAAAGCGAGGGGGGGGGGGGGGGCTGCATCCAAAGTTTTGCAGGGGGTCCCAGTGATTTCTAGTTTCTAGTTACGCCTCTGAGTTAGTGGTTTAATTTAGGTGAGACAAACTGACCTTCACTGAAGAAAATACTGCTTTGGTGTCCATTAGAGGCCAAAGCATCATTCATATGTACAGTATCTACTGAATAAGCCTAAATCACTATGTCCATTTGCCTAATTAGTGACCACCAGTTAATAGTATTTCCTAGCAGTTGTTAACCATGGACAGGGAAAGGTGGGGGCATAGCAATAGGGGTTGCAGAGGTTGCGACCGCATCGGGGCCCTTGGGCTAGAGGGCCCCCGAAGGGCCCACCCTCAACTACAGTCTTAGCTCTCTATTGGTCCTGTGCTCATAATAATCACTTCTACAAATACCTTGAATAGTGGTAATCATTAACAAACTGTTCCCCATCCCCTTCTTGCACCTCTAACACTGTAGTTGCCATTGGCAGGTTTTGGTGCGCCGTATCAATTGTTATGTATAGAGTGCTTGCGGGGCTCCAATGTAAAACTTGCATCAGGGCCCATAGCTCCTTAGCTACGCCACTAGGGAAAGACCACAAAGATCCGGGCCTTGGGTAGCTGCAGCCCAGGGGGGTATCTAGACATGAAATAGGGGTTACTACATATGAAAAAAAAGGCTGCAAATGGAGAGCAACACATGAAAAGAGAAGCTGATGTCCTAAAAGAGAAGGTCTGCAGTACAGAGATGATAAACCAGAAAGAGGGGGCGGCACATGGAATGGGAGGGGTGCTGCTGCACTTGGATAGGGATACCCAATATACTTGGCCAGGGGCGAAAATGTATAAATCTGGCCCTGACCATAGGCTGTCTTATCAAGTCACATTACTGCTTGAGCTGTGTTAAATACTGAACCAGGGAGCCCCAGCACCCTCCTTCAGTTGTCCTGCAGTCTGTTTACCTGGTGGTGTAGGCTATCTGCTGCATGGTAATGAGGGCAGATGTGAGACAACTGAGCGAGAGGAAAGTGGCATTGCAGAGTGAGAACACACAGGCAGAACTCCTACTGCTTATTAACCTCACAGCATGAGGAGCAGCCGGGTGACAAAGTGTAGGCAGACCTGAGAGCAGCCGCACTTCCACCACTGTCATCCCTGTCACACATCTGCTGTTTATTACTACTGGTGATTGTCATGAAAAATAATCCGCCATCCACAAATAGAGAGCAGGTGTGCTAGCCACAGGTGCCAAACGCTTAATTGTGGCTGCTAATAGTTATTTGTCTGACAATAGTGGAAGACGTTGGCGGAGATATTTATTACGGTTAACGCTCCGCATTATGGGACTATTTGTTACAGGATGCCAGCAAGATAACGATTCGTATTCAGACGATGTTTGTGCCTCTAGATTTGATCTATACGTCTCTGGGGTGTTTATTCTGCGAAGGCACCAATGAAAATAATATATTTGCCAAATCTACATATTTACTTCAGAGAAGAGTCTGTGTGTGCGCCGTGTGTTTGTGCCATTTGCATACTTTAGGAGAGTTCTATTTGTGTATTGTCTGCTTCATAGGAAATAATTCATAAAGGAAGGGAAGTGGAAGGAGACAGAAGAGTGATGGAGTGAAATTAAGAGAAAGAATAGCGAGAAAAAGAGAGAGATTCTGAAGTACAGGGATTAGATTGGGAAAGGAAAAGTTTGTAAAGGAAGAAATGAGAATTAGAAGGAACGGTCATTGTGGGTCGAAATTTCGCATCAAACTTCCCAATTATGCATTGTAATCGTAATGCGAAATTTCAGGGAAAATCGTTATTCATTTTGAATAATGTTGTGCCAACTTTAGTGGTTAATAGCAAAGCCCCCATACATTCTATTGATACTAAAATTGCTACATATGTTAAGGGGAATAGTGGGTACAAGTCACAAAAAGAATTTTACAAAAAGACCTTGTCGTTTTTGAGAAAACCGATTTTGAAAATGCGAAGAAAAATGTTTTTTAAATTGTCATTTTTCAGAGTTGAAAAAACATTTTTTTTCTTTGCCTTTTCAAAATCGGTTTTCTCAAAAACAACAAGGTCTTTTTGTAAAATTATTTTTCTGACTTGTACCCACTATTCTCTTTAACATATGTAGCACTTTTGGTGACAATAGCATGTATGGGGGCTTTGCTATACACTGACAAAGTCGGCACAAAATTATATGAAAATTACAATACATTTTACGCAAAATTATGAATGACTATGCAAAATCAATTAAATGTACAAATTGTAATTACGTATAGGCGAAATTGAGAAAATGTATGCGAAAATTTGCGTAATTGTAATTAGCCGATTACGATCATCACTAGGAATGGTTAGCAAGGGAAGAAATGGTAAAATAGAACTAAGAGTTGGGAAATGGGAAGTGAAGGGTAGGATTGGTGAAAGACATAATAAACAGGAAGTAGATCAGAGGCGTCCATATCCTATTCACCTTGCTGCAGGCCAGTTGCATACCTACCAAAAGGTTGCAGGTGCTCACAGCACCGGATGTAGCCGTGGCTAGGAGTGCCGCTGTGGTGCTCAGTCACTGTGTTCTTCCACCTGGGACCTTATTTCATAGTTCTGCGAACATTCGGGAAAATAGCAGCAGGTAGTGCAGGGGACTGTACTACTTTCTGCACTAGATGTAGCACCCATTCCTGTCCCGTGGGCAATGTGTTTCTATGCTCTCTACACACAGCCTGCAGTGACGGAATGTGCAGAGCAGGAGGGTGAGTAGAGAGAATGATTGCTGTGCTGAAGCTGGGACATTAGCAGGAAGAGGTAGCAGAATGTGTTTAGTGCTTCACAAGTTTTCTGTCATTTGTAGCCATGTGCACTGGCTACTGTAATACCAGAGTGTCCTGGACTATTGATTATTTATCCTGATCAGAGTAATTAATCAATAATGCAGAGCAGTCTGCTGTTGCAGAAGCCAGTGATACAGGTGCTGACAGCCAATTCCTGTAGTGAGCAGAAAAGCAATCTCCAGGCAATTTAGATGAGCTTGACTGCAGGTACTATTATCTCTTTTCCTAGCTCCTCTTCCCACCCTGTTGTCTTCCCTAATGACCCTTTCCTCTTTTCAGATTTCAGTAGCTTCTTTTAACAGCATGTCCCTGCCAAACAGCACTGGTGATATCTGCAGTCATGGTGAAAGGCCTTCCTGCCATTTCTCCTCTCCCACCAGGCTCTCTGTCTTGTGCTTCTACCTCTTTATCCCCCTCCTCCTCCTATCCATCCCCCTCTTTTGTATGCCCCCCTTTTCTGACTGTCCTCAGATCTAATCGTACCATAGTCATGGGGCTTGATTCACAAAGCGGTGCTAACTGTTTAGCACGGGTGTGCTAAACAGTTAGCACGTGAAGTGCCATTCGCGGACTTTTGCGCGCGCAAAGTGCCGCGATTTGCGCGATCGTTGACTTTTGCGCGCGCAAAAGTTCGCGATCGCGCGAATCGCGGCACTTTGCGCGCGCAAAAGTCCGCGAATGGCACTTCACGTGCTAACTGTTTAGCACACCCCGTGCTAAACAGTTAGCACCGCTTTGTGAATCAAGCCCATAGTCTTATGTCCTAACATTATAATTATTGTGTATTTATATAGCACAACTGCAGCATTGTGTAGACATCTTCTGCAGCATTGTGTAGAGTACAGAGTTTCATAACGGTTAGCTCCGTCCACATCCTGACAACTCCTTTTCCCCAAAAATCCCCCAAAATTTGCAGCAAAATGCTCGGCGCCCCAACCTGTCAACCCTCCCATTAAAAAAAATGGTTGTTTGGGGGGAGTTTTCTGTAAATAATTAGCACCGGTTGTCAGATTTCCTAGGTAAGCCACTGCTGCAGGCACTGTGTATTGACCTGAGGAAGCAGGCTAGTACCCCTGAAATGTGTTGTCTATTGTGTATTTTATATAAGTACTTCTGGTGTTTTTGTCATCAGGAGAGGTAACAGATTATCTCTCATTCTTATTTTAATTATTAGATATGTATATATATTTTTACACTCGGGCGCCTCCATACTTACGCTTTGAGTCCTATAGGAGAAAAGCGCTTTACAAATGTTATTGTATTGTATTATTGTATTATTGTATCCAGATAAGCCTCCTTTGGAGATAGCTTTTTTCCCTAAAAGCTACAAATCCCGGAGAGCGACCATCCAGCTTCTGGCAAGATCTGTAAAACTGAGCGAGGACAGTTAATTTCCCGCTGGTGTATACGGTGGTTGCTGGGATCTTGTGAGTATAGCTGTTTTTACTTACAACTTCCCATTTATTAAAGTGAACCTCCGGACTAAAAATCTACTCAGTAGAACTGAAAAGGCTTGGTGTTTCTTTAACAGTTTCATAGCATCAGAACTTTGTTTTTCTTACCAAAGCAACATTTTTAGCTGCATTTTTAGCTAAGCTCCACTTATCAAAGAAAAAAAGCCTGGGCTTTTTTTCCCTGATGCTGTGCAGAGCATGATGGGATTTCCAATGTTGTTGTTCACATTGCCTAGCAACTGGGAGGGGTGATCAGGTCACAGGACAGTTGGGACTGTGTCTCACGCTCCCTGTCACCTCCTTTCAACCAAAAAGGTGGCTGCCATCATGAAATCAAACATTTGCCTGTTCTTTTAAAACAGTGTGGGTAAGAGATTATATTACCTACCTATTTTAATTAACATAACTAATGTAACTTAATGACAGTATGTTTTTTTAGGCTGGAGTTACTCTTTAACGATGCTACACCATTGGGCTCCTGGTCTCTCTATTTACCTAGGTATTCTGAGTACAAGGTCACTACACAGCTCACCGAAACTGTCCTATAAGTGGAAGGTAGAACTGGAAGGGGAAAAATGGGAACTACAGCTAGGAGTTGGTGGGGAAGGGAAGCAATGGGAAGTGAAGGATAGGTAAGATAGAGGAAGTAATGAATAGGGAGGGAAGTGGAAGGAATTGTTGTTAAGGTAAGCAACTGGAAAGAGCCAGGAGGTGGTTGTAGAAGGGAAGATCTGGAAAGTGAAAAGATAGGAAATGTAAAGGAAGTAATGGAGAGGAAGTAAAAGGAAATTGTGGATGAAAACATGGGAAATAGAATTAGGAGTTGGTGAGCAAAAAGAAGGAATGGAAAGCAAAGAGAATAGGAAAGGTGGAGGAAGTCATGAACAGGAAGTGGAATGTAAGGTTGGGAAGGGAAGAAATGGGAAATAGAGCTAGGAGTTGGTGAACAAAGGGAAGGAATGGAAAGCAAAGCATAGGGAAGGTGGAGGAAGTAATGCATAGGAAGTGGAAGATAAGATTAGTAAGGGTAGAAATTGTAAAACAGAGCTAGGAGTTGGTGCAGGAAAGGAAGGAATGGGTAGTGAGGGATAGAAAAGATAGAGGAAGTAATAAAAACTAAATAAAAAATAAAGTGGGAAGAAGGAATGCTGTGAGAAAAGAAAATAAAGGGAGGAGATGAATGATATGGAAAGGAGTAGGGTAAAGTAGAGGAAATGGATGGCGAGTGAAAGGAAAGTTTGGAAATAAAAGTAAAGCTGGCCACTAACGGCCCAATTTCTAATGAAAAATCATTTGAGCGATCAGAAATTCTGATTGGACGAAAAATCGTTCACTACACCATCAACTAACCAATCTTTGCTTCCTATCTATCACGACCACCAAGAAAATCCAAATTTTCGTTCGACGAAAATTCATTTGGGCAACATTTTTTTTCACTCCTTCATAATCAATTGTGTCCACCAATGGAGATTATTTACAACCAATCCGATCAGAATTTCTGATCGCTCGAACAATTTTTCGCTAGAAATTGGACCGTTAGTGGCTAGCTTAAGCTTTGTCAGACTAATTCAAAAGTAGACTGAAGATTCAAATTGAATGAATTTCCAGTACAGTACAAGCAGCAGAGACTTCATGCAAAAGCACTCTTGTCCCAATGTTGAGGAAAAAGGGGCTTTGTCCAATTTCCATACTTAGGAATAAGCAACAGTAAGGAGATACAAAAACCATGACTTTTCACCAAGGTGTATACTCGAATTAACATTTCAGTCCTTACTTACATCCATCTCACAGGAATGCCCATGTCTTAATATGACGTACACGATGACACTTTATTTTTTACTTGTAATAGTCCTTCGCCAGGCATGGAACAATAATAAGATGAAAATCAACCAGTGATGCCACATGGGTAGTGGTAGAGATGATGTGCCTATTGGCAAAGCTTTGTGCATCGCTGATGTTTATTTAATAAGCATTAGCATTAGTCAGCGGCGTAACTACAATTCATGGGGCCCTCCAGAGAAACTATGATGGGGCCCCCAATGTTCACACCCCTTCCCTTGCCTCCCCTTGGAGCCCTTCATGGCCTGGGGGCCCATCTCACAAGGGTCATAAAAAGGGTGGCCATCATGATCTTCTCGCCCATAACAAGTGTAGCCACAAAAACACCAGATCTGAATTATAGTTCCCTGTATCGGAGGAAGGGAAGGCTAGTTGTTGGTGCACCCACAGCTCTGTGTCTCCCTGTATCACTATAGCTACTCTCCTGGAATATGTTTAATACGCCACTAAACACCCTTTTGCAGAAGGATATACTAATGCAATATTGGCTTCTTGAGTTTAACTTCTAATAACTCTGATATCATTATTTCATGGAATATTGAACAGGGTGGCGCACACGAAAATGGCCTGGCTCATGCTAACATACAGACAGATGCCACTTCGTCCCTTATTGCTCCCCCCGTGCTGTGCAATTGCTCTCTGATTTTATTGAAGCCTGTATTGCCCGGATCAGTGAATAATGGTGCACAGCGCCTATGCATAAAAAATGCATAAAAATGGCGCCGCATTGAAAAGATACGCTTATCGCTATTTACCGTTAGTACTGCATAATAATGGCGCAAAGGGAAAAAGAAGAAAACGGCACACACTAACGTTATTCATCAATAGCGCCGTTCATATGCCAAACAGCAGAGGTTATTGCGCACAGTAACGTTATTTATCAATAGCTAACCTACATAAGCCAAACTGCAGACGTTATTTAACTGCAAAACGGTGAATGGATTTAATGTAACACTGTCAAGGTTAGGGTTAGGCACCACCAGGGGAGATTTAGGGTTAGGCACTACCAGGGAGGTCTTAGGGTTAGGAATTACCAGGGGGGTGGTTAGGGTTAGGCACCACCAGGGGGGTGGTTAGGGTTAGGCACCATCAGGGGGGTCTTAGGGTTAGGCACCACCAGGGGGGTCTTAGGGTTAGGCACCACCAGGTGGGTGCTTAGGGTTAGGCACCACAAGGGGGGGTCTAGGGGTTAGGGATAGGTACAGAGTGGGTTCTGTGTGTTAACGCTAATTTTCAATAAAATAAACAAAGCTAAATAACGATAAGGCTTTAATGTTAACCACTTAAGGACCTAGGGCTTTCTACCCCTTAAGGACCGGCCACTTTTTTTCCATTCAGACCACTGCAGCTTTCACGGTTTATTGCTCGCTCATACAACCTACCACCTAAATGAATTTTGGCTCCTTTTCTTGTCACTAATAAAGCTTTCTTTTGGTGCTATTTGATTGCTCCTGCGATTTTTACTTTTTATTATATTCAGCAAAAAAGACATGATTTTTGGCAAAAAAATGATTTTTTTAACTTTCTGTGCTGACAGTTTTCAAATAAAGTAAAATTTCTGTATACATGCAGCGCGAAAAATGTGGACAAACATGTTTTGGATAAAAAAAACCCCATTCAGTGTATATTTATTGGTTTGGGTAAAAGTTATAGCGTTTACAAACTATGGTGCAAAAAGTGAATTTTCCCATTTTCAAGCATCTATGACTTTTCTGACCCCCTGTCATGTTTCATGAGGGGCTAGAATTCCAGGATAGTATAAATACCCCCCAAATGACCCCATTTTGGAAAGAAGACATCCCAAAGTATTCACTGAGAGGCATAGTGAGTTCATAGAAGATATTATTTTTTGTCACAAGTAAGCGGAAAATGACACTTTGTGACAAAACAAAACAAAAAAAAAAAGTTTCCATTTCTTCTAACTTGCGACAAAAAAAATGAAATCTGCCACGGACTCACCATGCCCCTCTCTGAATACCTTGAAGGGTCTACTTTCCAAAATGGGGTCATTTGTGGGGTGTGTTTACTGTCCTGACATTTTGGGGGGTGCTAAATTGTAAGCACCCCTGTAAAGCCTAAAGGTGCTCATTGGACTTTGGGCCCCTTAGCGCAGTTAGGCTGCAAAAAAGTGCCACACATGTGGTATTGCCGTACTCAGGAGAAGTAGTATAATGTGTTTTGGGGTGTATTTTTACACATACCCATGCTGGGTGGGAGAAATATCTCTGTAAATGACAATTTGTTATTTTTTTTTACACACAATTGTCCATTTACAGAGATCTTCCTCCCACTCAGCATGGGTATGTGTAAAAATACACCCCAAAACACATTATACTACTTCTCCTGAGTACTGCGATACCACATGTGTGGCACTTTTTTGCACCCTAACTGCGCTAAAGGGCTCAAAGTCCAATGAGTACCTTTAGGATTTCACAGGTCATTTTGAGAAATTTCGTTTCAAGACTACTCCTCACGGTTTAGGGCCCCTAAAATGCCAGGGCAGTATAGAAACCCCACAAATGACCCCATTTTAGAAAGAAGACACCCCAAGGTATTCCGTTAGGAGTATGGTGAGTTCATAGAAGATTTTATTTTTTGTCACAAGTTAGCGGAAAATGACACTTTGTGAAAAAACACAATTAAAATCAATTTCCGCTAACTTGTAACAAAAAATAAAATCTTCTATGAACTCGCTATGCTACTAACGGAATACCTTGGGGTGTCTTCTTTCTAAAATGGGGTCATTTGTGGGGTTCCTATACTGCCCTGGCATTTTAGGGGCCCTAAACCGTGAGGAGTAGTCTTGAAACGAAATTTCTCAAAATGACCTGTGAAATCCTAAAGGTACTCATTAGACTTTGGGCCCTTTAGCGCAGTTAGGGTGCAAAAAAGTGACACACATGTGGTATCGCCGTACTCGGGAGAAGTAGTACAATGTGTTTTGGGGTGTATTTTTACACATACCCATGCTGGGTGGGAGAAATACCTCTGTAAATGGACAATTGTGTGTAAAAAAATCAAAAGATTGTCATTTACAGAGGTATTTCTCCCACCCAGCATGGGTAGGTGTAAAAATACACCCCAAAACACATTGTACTACTTCTCCTGAGTACGGCGATACCACATGTGTGGCACTTTTTTGCACCCTAACTGCGCTAAGGGGCCCAAAGTCCAATGAGTACCTTTAGGATTTCACAGGTCATTTTTGTTTCAAGACTACTCCTCACGGTTTAGGGCCCCTAAAATGCCAGGGCAGTGTAGGAACCCCACTAATGACCCCATTTTAGAAAGAAGACACCCCAAGGTATTCCGTTAGGAGTATGGTGAGTTCATAGAAGTTTTAATTTTTTGTCACAAGTTAGCAGAAATTGATTTTAATTGTTTTTTTTCACAAAGTGTCATTTTCCGCTAACTTGTGACAAAAAATAAAATCTTCTATGAACTCACCATACTCCTAACGGAATACCTTGGGGTGTCTTCTTTCTAGAATGGGGTCATTTGTGGGGTTCCTATACTGCCCTGGCATTTTAGGGGCCCTAAGCCGCGAGGAGTAGTCTTGAAACCAAATGTCGCAAAATGACCTGTGAAATCCTAGGTACTCATTGGACTTTGGGCCCCTTAGCGTACTTAGGGTGTAAAAAAGTGCCACACATGTGGTACCGCCGTACTCAGGAGAAGTAGTATAATGTGTTTTGGGGTGTATTTTTACACATACCCATGCTAAGTGGGAGAAATATCTCTGTAAATGACAATTGTTTGATTTTTTTTACACACAATTGTCCATTTACATAGAAATTTCTCCCACCCAGCATGGGTATGTGTAAAAATACACCCCAAAACACATTATACTACTTTTCCTGAGTACGGCGGTACCACATGTGTGACACTTTTTTTGCAGCCTAGGTGCGCTAAGGGGCCCAACGTCCTATTCACAGGTCATTTTGAGGCATTTGTTTTCTAGACTACTCCTCACGGTTTAGGGCCCCTAAAATGCCAGGGCAGTATAGGAACCCCACAAGTGACCCCATTTTAGAAAGAAGACACCCCAAGGTATTCCGTTAGGTGTATGGCGAGTTCATAGAAGATTTTATTTTTTGTCACAAGTTAGTGGAAAATGACACTTTGTGAAAAAAAACCAATAAAAATCAATTTCCGCTAACTTTTGACAGAAAATAAAATCTTCTATGAACTCGTCATACACCTAACAGAATACCTTTGGGTGTCTTTTTTTCTAAAATGGGGTCACTTGTGGGGTTCCTATACCGCCCTGGCATTTTACGGGCCCAAAACCGTGAGTAGTCTGGAAACCAAATGTCTCAAAATGACTGTTCAGGGGTATAAGCATCTGCAAATTTTGATGACAGGTGGTCTATGAGGGGGCGAATTTTGTGAAACCGGTCATAAGCAGGGTGGCCTTTTAGATGACAGGTTGTATTGGGCCTGATCTGATGGATAGGAGTGCTTGGGGGGTGACAGGAGGTGATTGATGGGTGTCTCAGGGGGTGGTTAGAGGGGAAAATAGATGCAATCAATGCACTGGGGAGGTGATCGGAAGGGGGTCTGAGGGGGATCTGAGGGTTTGGCCGAGTGATCAGGAGCCCACATGGGGCAAATTAGGGCCTGATCTGATGGGTAGGTGTGCTAGGGGGTGACAGGAGGTGATTGATGGGTGTCTCAAGGTGTGATTAGAGGGGGGAATAGATGCAAGCAATGCACTGGCGAGGTGATCAGGGCTGGGGTCTGAGGGCATTCTGAGGGTGTGGGCGGGTGATTGAGTGCCCTAGGGGCAGATAGGGGTCTAATCTGATAGGTAGCAGTGACAGGGGGTGATTGATGGGTAATTAGTGGGTGTTTAGGGTAGAGAACAGATGTAAACACTGCACTTGGGAGGTGATCGGACGCCGGATCTGCGGGCGATCTATTGGTGTGGGTGGGTGATCAGATTGCCCGCAAGGGGCAGGTTAGGGGCTGATTGATGGGTGGCAGTGACAGCGGGTGATTGATGGGTGGCAGTGACAGGGGGTGATTGATGGGTGGCAGTGACAGGGGGTGATTAATGGGTGATTGATAGGTGATTGACAGGTAATCAGTGGGTTATTACAGGAGAGAACAGATGTAAATATTGCCCTGGCAAATTAATAAGGGGGGGTCTGAGGGCAATCTGAGCGTGTAGGCGGGTGATTGGGTGCCCGCAAGGGGCAGATTAGGGTCTGATCTGATGGGTAACAGTGACAGGTGGTGATAGGGGGTGATTGATGGGTGATTGATGGGTAATTAGTGGGTGTTTAGAGGAGAGAATAGATGGAAACACTGCGCTTGGGTTGTGATCTGATGTCGGATCTGCGGGCGATCTATTGGTGTGGGTGGGTGATCAGTTTGCCCGCAAGGGGCAGGTTAGGGGCTGATTGATGGGTGGCAGTGACAGGGGGTGATTGATGGGTGGCAGTGACAGGGGTTGATTGATGGGTGATTGACAGGTGATTGACAGGTAATCAGTGGGTTATTACAGGGAAGGACAGATGTAAATAATGCCCTGGCGAATTGATAAGGGTGGGTCTGAGGGCAATCTGAGCGTGTAGGCGGGTGATTGGGTGCCCGCAAGGGGCAGATTAGGGTCTGATCTGATGGGTAACAGTGACAGGTGGTGATAGGGGGTGATTGATGGGTAATTAGTGGGTGTTTAGAGGAGAGAATAGATGTAAACGCTGCGCTTGGGTGGTGATCTGATGTCGGATCTGCGGGCGATCTATTGGTGTGGGTGGGTGATCAGATTCCCCGCAAGGGGCAGGTTAGGGGCTGTTTGTTGGGTGGCAGTGACAGGGGGTGATTGATGGGTGATAGGTGATTGGCAGGTGATTGACAGGTGATCAGTGGGTTGTTACAGGGAAGGACAGATGTAATTAATGCACTGGCGAATTGATAAGGGGGGGGGGGTCTGAGGGCAATCTGAGCGTGTGGGCGGGTGATTGGGTGCCCGCAAGGGGCAGATTAGGGTCTGATCTGATAGGTAACAGTTACAGGTGGTGATAGGGGGTGATTGATGGGTAATTAGTGGGTGTTTAGAGAAGATAACAGATGTAAACAATACATTTGGGAGGTAATCTGACAGCGGGTTTGCGGGCAATCTAATGGTGTGGGTGGGTGATCAGATTGCCCGCAAGGGGCAGGTTAGGGGCTGATTGATGGGTGGCAGTGACAGGGGGTGACAGGGAGTGATTGATGGGTGATAGGTGATTGGCAGGTGATTGACAGGTGATCAGTGGGTTATTACTGGGAAGAACAGATGTAATTAATGCACTGGTGAATTGATAAGGGGGGGTCAGAGGGCAATCTGAGCGTGTGGGCGGGTGATTGGGTGCCCGCAAGGGGCAGATTAGGGTCTGATCTGATAGGAAAAAGTGACAGGTGGTGATAGGGGGTGATTGATGGGTGATTGATGGGTAATTAGTGGGTGTTTAGAGGAGAGAATAGATGTAAACAATGGATTTGGGAGGTGATCTGATGTCGGATCTGCGGGTGATCTATTGGTGTGGGGGGGTGATCAGATTGCCCGCAAGGGGCAGGTTAGGGGCTGATTGATGGGTGGCAGTGACAGGGGGTGATTGATGGGTGATTGACAGGCGATTGACAGGCGATTGACAGGTGATTGACAGGTGATCAGGGGGGATAGATGCATACAGTACATGGGGGGGGGGTCTGGGGGGGGGTTTGGGGAGAATCTGAGGGGTGGGGGGGTGATCAGGAGGGAGCAGGGGGCAGGGGGGGGATAAAAAAAAATAGCGTTGACAGATAGTGACAGGGAGTGATTGATGGGTGATTAGGGGGGTGATTGGGTGCAAACAGGGGTCTGGGGGGTGGGCAGGGGGGGGTCTGATGGGTGCTGTGGGCGATCTGGGGCAGGGGGGGGGGGGAAATCAGTGTGCTTGGTGCGACATAGGGTGGCTGCAGCCTGCCCTGGTGGTCCCTCGGACACTGGGACCACCAGGGCAGGAGGCAGCCTGTATAATACACTTTGTAAACATTACAAAGTGTATTATACACTTTGTATGCGGCGATCGTCGGGTTAACATCCCGCCGGCGCTTCCGTATGGCCGGCGGGATGTTGCGGCGGGTGAGCGGCGCCAGGCGGAGGCGGAGGATCGCGTCACGGATGACGCGATCGCTCCGCCCATGCCCCTACAAGGACCGCCGCCATTTGTCAATACGGCGGTCCTTGCGGGGTGCACTTCCTGGCCGCCAATTGTACATACGGCGGTCGGGAAGTGGTTAAATAGAGATAAGTGACAAACGGATTCGCGGCAACACTGTGCGCCATTATTCGCATGCGCCATTTTCAGATGGATCCTGTATTGCCGGCAATTGCTGCCATATAAGTGCATTAACCATAAAGCAGCTAATGCAATTGGACACAGGCTTCAATAAAGCTGACAGACAGCATGGAGAGTGTAGTAAGCATACGGGGGCAGGCCAGTGTCTGTCTGTACGCTAGTGCAAGTGACAGGCAGCCATGCCGGTTTCTTGTGCACCACCTGTAGCATATTCACTAATTAGCAGTAAAACTGCCCTGGTCAGGGCAGCGTGTGGCAATTGTATCATTTACGTACTCCACTTAGGAAAAGTGCATTACTTGGGTAATAGGTTGCGCTAATTGCACAACACGTGCTATATAACTGGCATAGTAAAAGGGAAACAATGTAAACTGGTGGAAAGAGATGTGAAGTAAGGAAAGAAATAACTGTGGGAGGGATAAGTATGAAACATAACATGAGCAAAGCAGTTTGTGAGCTAAGAGATCACCAAAAGTAGAGGTGAGAGTTGGTGGGAATGGTAAGGGCAAGAGATTGAGTGTATAATGTAATGTATGTTACATATTATCCAACATTTCAAAGCGCTCTGGCCCTTTGAAATAGCACACCTGGAGTGCGTTTCTGACTAAGTATGGCAAATACTTCAGCAAAATATTATAATGAAGTCCAGCGCACATCCATCATGATCTTTTATATATATATATATATATATATATATATATATATATATATATATATATATATATATATATATATGCAAGTCCATTTATCCTTCCTCTGTCACTCTGGTCCTTATATCACCAGTCCCTTTGCTGTGAGATATATTTGTCAGCATTCCACCACCATATAACACTCTTCAGGAAACATACAGATGTTTAGTGGCCACTATTAGACTGGTCAAACTTCGCATATGCAATGGATACAGAGGCACCAGCAGAATAAAAAAACATGAACTAATATAAAAACAGTAAAATCAGGGGGTAAGGGTGGACTTACCTCCCCAGAAGGTCAAACACAACCAATGTGATTGGTAAAGACAAAATTAAATTTGTACTCCAAATTAAACAATTGCAACGCGTTTCGCGGGTCTCACGCCCGCTTCCTCAGGCAAAATACAAAAAGGAGTAACTCAGACGTTGTGCAGTTGGATGCAGCGCCTCTGTAAGTCCACCCTTACCCCCCTGATTTTACTATTTTTATATTGGTTCATGTTTTTTTATTCTGCTGGCGCCTCTGTATCCATTGCACATTGTTATCCACCTGGTGGATGGGTGTAAAAACACCTTTTTTCCTACTACGGAGAGCGACTTCTTAGCCTGAGTTGGGACAGGCTTATCTTCCCCATATGCGCAAAGAGTGGTTGCCTGACACTTGGCAACCCATATTTGTGAGTATATCTCTACTTGCTATTACATTTATACCTCAATATCATTAATAATACACTATTGGGGGCTCGCGGTTGTTGTTGTTTTTTTTTTGTTTCTGTTTTACAAACTTTGCATATGTCCAGGAAGCCTTGGAGCCTCAGGATCCTGGTTCCAATGTCAATACTCAGACTCCATGCATGCCAGATGCCTCAACATGAAAGCCTCTCATAGCGTAATCCAATTAAAAACATCAGAGCTTTATTAAGAGATCTCAGTCACATGCTCCTTGAATAAAATCCACACTTAGTTTGTTTACAGGCTCTCCCCTGTTGCCTAGGTTGGGCCATGCCACACCGCCATGTTGTTGCAGAAACGCTCCCGCCCTCCACTACAACCGCATCCGACTTCCTGGTATGTCCAGTCTCCCTGAATGTCCCAGGAAGTTGAAGGGGGTGATAGCAGAGGACAGGAGCATTTCTGCTACAACAAGGCGGTGTGACACGACCTAAGCTAGGCAATGGGAGAGAGCCAGATTATAATTAAATGTATGTTAGGTAGTTTGCTTAACTTTGGGTGAAATGGAAAGTAGGGAAAATTACGGTATGAAAGTAAGGATCGGGAAGCAGAAGTAAGTGTTGCTGAAGAAAGTTTTGGAATAGCAGTGGAGAAAAGGCATAGTGAAGAAGAAAAATGAAGTAGAGGTATAAAGCTCAACACACACCATACAATCTTGGTTGTACAGATTTACCAAATCTATGTAGTATAAGGGCCAACAGATTGAAAATACCTTGAATGATTGATTGGATAAGCTCTTATACTACATGAAAGTGGTAAGATTGAACAACACGCTTTAGTGAGTCAAGTCCATTGTGTGTATAATGTAATGTGTGTAACGTAGTTTGCTTAACTTCAGGTAAAATGGAAACAGTGGGAAAGGATGGTTTGAAAATAAGGATCAGGAAGCAGAAGTAAGTGTTGCTCAACATCAAGGAAGTTATGGAATAGTAGTGGAGAAAGGGCATAGTGAAGAAGGAGAACAGAATAGAGGTAAGAGTTCCTAAGAGAAAGGAAATACAAAGTAAAAGAGTTGGAGACAGAAGAAAGAGATAGAGAGGAAATAGAATGAAAAGGAAGTGGGGAGAACCCTTGTCTGTAGTTTAGTATGGAAAGAAATGACTGTGTGAAAACTAAGAAATAGAAGCAGGAGGAGTGGTATGGTGTAGAAAGGAAAGTAATGGAAAGTTAAGGAAACAAGAAACTGTGAGTAGGAAAGAAAACACAGTGAAGGCAGGAATGGGAAGTGGAAGGAAGGATACAGGGGCAGAAATGGGAAGCGGTAGAAAGAGTGGGTGAAGAAGACAGGGTAGATATAGCAAGAAAAAGGAACATGTCCACAGTCCAAAGGAGAAGCGAGGAAAGAGGAGAATGGATGGGGAAAAAGGGAAGAATTAAAAATTTGCGGGAAAGAATGGTGAGGAAAGGGAAACAAAGAGGACGATTCTTGGATAAGGAACAACTGGGCCATCAAAGAAAGGGATAGTGGAGGAAGGAAAGTAATGAAAATTGGCGTAGAGGGTAATGGAGGAAAGGAAGGAATAACAAAATGAAAGAATCTTCTTTTATGCAATATTATTGACTTTTCTCAAATGTTAGGCAATGACCTGAAAGAAAACAACTTTCCAGTGAATTTCCGTCGTTTACATCGTTGGTACTCAAAGTTCAATAACTGCAAAGTGATGCTGGGCCTTCCTGTGTCTCAAGTGCTGAAGAATAACACATATGGTCTTATTGTGATTTTACATGCTTGTTGTTTTGTACCTACCTCCTCCTGCCAATTGTTCCGTGTTATGGGAGAATGTTCCATTTGGAGTGATTAATTGATGTGCAAGTCTCTGATGGTGCCGTAGTCTGTTAATTATGCATTTAATTTCTTGGAAAGATAAGTAATTTCTGTCGCTGTGCTAGAACAATATGCCGACAAGCTGCAAGGCAAGCTGAACTTACCAAACAGCTTTCTTCCTCTGATGCCAGGACAGCAGGCGGAGGAGCTAGATGTGCCATTGTGGAACATACAATTCTGAAATTGTGTAGGCAGCTTTATCAAATAAACGTGAAAATGTCTTTACCTCGTGGAATCATGTTATTTTATGAATGCTTTGCATTGTGTATCTCACATGGCCATTTTTAAGATTCTGAACACCTTAACCGCTTCCGGATCGTGTTAATTGAAATCTATGCCCTGTTTGTGGTTGTTTATTCCTGCCAGGGCATAGATTTCAATTACCATGCCGCGCAACCAGCCGCTCTTGCTGATTTCTCCCTCGCCACAGTACCCTCGCTCTGCCGTTGCTATGACGGCAGAGCTTTGTGAGACGATCAGGAGCCGATTTCATTGGTTCCTGACCCCGTGATCACTGTGAGCCAATCCCACTGCTCTGCCATCATAGTGACAGCAGAGCAAGGGGCATGCAGTGATGGGTGAGCGGCGTGAACATCGGTGGTGTCAAGCCCCGTTTTCTGGTGCCAGCCATCTCTGGTCCTTAAGGGACCAGAGTCTGCTGGTACACAAGTGGGTAATTTTTCTCATCACAGAGAAGTGTTATCAGTCAGGCACAGCTGTTTTTCTTGGCTACTCAGTTTTGACTCCCTCTTTGACACACTTCACCAATTTCTAGAAGTAATTGGGCCAGAAACCAGCACTGCAGAAATGTCAAGACTTTAATAGGAATCATCAGGGGAAAATACTTCAACAGACACTGGGGGTGACAAAAGCCCGCATGACAGCCATTTCACGGGTCTCTCAGCTTCATCGGAGGCCAATGATAAGTTCCCTGATGAAGCGGGGAGACCCATGAAATGGCTGTCAGGGCAGTTTTTATCCTCTTTCTGAAATATTAGGTACTCTTTGAGACATTTGCTGTTATGTTTAGGGAAGTCTTAATCTGGTGCCTGAGAAAAGACCACATGAAAGGAAAAAGTAAAAGGGAACAACCCAAAAATGTTATGCAGGAGTCAGACTTAGCTGGTAAAACTCATAAAGCAAAAGTTTATGAGTCATCACTAGAGATGATCAAAAATAATTAAATTCTATGCAAGCAGAACTTGAATGATAGGAATAAACCTTGAAAATCAAACATGGTGACAAACAGAGCCCAGATAGTGTAGCATTTCATGCCAGTTGGAGAAGAGATATTGTAAAGGGGGTACTCACAAAATGAGGTTGCTGTAAAGGTCGACCAATCAATATAGTCTTTCGGAGAATACCCCCCCTCCCCCCCCCCCCCCCCCCCCTACTTACAGATGCAGGATGCACCACTTGTACTTTGATTGCTGTCTCAGCAGGGTAAAAACATAAATTGTGAAAAACAGGCACAACTTTAGTTAGAGACAACCAGGACTCTTCTAGTGGGTCAGGAAAAAAAAGAAAAGAAATCTGTAAAAAGTGTAGACTAGATAAAAATGTGTAGAAAGTGTCTAACAAGTGCAAGGCTGGACTCCTAAAACACAATTCCATAGCTACTTCTAACTTGTTTTATCTAATAGATTCCTTAAAGCCTATCTAAAGTCACAATGAAAATCAATGGATAAATTGTATCTCCGTATACAGTGCTTTTGATTCACTGTACAGCACTTACTCCAGTGAAAATAATGTAATAAAAAAGTGATTCATTTTTACAATAATTATGTATAAATGATTTAGTCAGTGTTTGCCCATTGTAAAATCTTTCCTTTCCCTGATTTACATTCTGACATTTACCACTTGGTGACATTTTTACTGCTGGCAGGTGATGTCACTGGAAGGAGAGGCTGCTTGCTATTTTGGCAGTTAGAAACAGCTGTAAACAGTGAAACAGCTGTTATTTCCCATAATGCAATGAGGTTCACAGACAGGAAACTGATAGGACCATGGTCCTCACAGTTTCCTGTGGGAGGGGTTTCACCATAATATCAGCCATACAGTTCCCCCTGATGATCCATTTGAGAAAAGGAATTGATTTCTTATGTAAAAGAGGGTATCAGCTACTGATTGCGATGAAGTTCAATTCTTGTCCACGGTTTAACTGATACTTTAGCATGTACCTTGCACATCAACTAATCATTGGCTTCCTGTTACTCAGACCTCAGAGACCTATCCTACATCCTGTCAAGCACAAGTGGTCTTGACAAACAGCTCCAGTCTTACGTGGCACGTGCTGTTAATCAGTTGTGATATTTAGCCACAAACCCTCATGGATGGAGATAATTAATATGAATGAGTGGGCAGCAACAGAGCTTAACCGGTTGCCAGCATGATTGTAAATAAATTGTGTATATCTGGCCTCTTCTGGATCCTCTTAACTGAATCACATTACTTTGTAATCTTCTACTGCCTTTTCTGGCTCCAGTGAGTGGATGTTTTTTTCATTGGTTCTTTGATCTAAGTAATTTTTATGTTGCAAAATTAACCTACCCACTTTTTATGCTAGCCAATTAAAAAAAAGATCACATTTAATTTATGTCAGAAGTGACCCTGCTCACATAATTTATTGCTAATCATCATTAGCCACACCCAAGGGACAGCCTACAAATGTTGAGTAAAAAGGAATTATGGGAAATTTAGTGCTAGTATAATTATCATACTACAATAATATTTGTTAAGTGTTTTTCTCCCATAGGACTCAAAGTGCATAGATATGTCTCAGATCAATACATATGGTAGTAGCAGGGTGGACTGTGTTAGGGCTAGTGCACACCAAAATCGCTATTGCAAATGCTAGCGTTTTGCGATATCAAGTTTGTTAAGCGATTTTTAGAACGATTTTTGAATGAATGAGCGTTTTTGCTCATTCATTCAATCTGAATCGCTCCAAAAAATGCTACGTGCAGCAAGTTTGCGATCTTAGAAAAATCACAATGCTGCTGTGGGAACACCCTCATAGGGTTTCAGTAGCCAAGCGATTTTCAAAGCGATGGCGTTTCGAAAAGTGTTCAGAAGCGAGAAAATAGTCAAGAGTTTGTAAATGTCAGACTACAAAGGTGGCTTTTCAGTGTGGACTTAAAGGAAACCAGAGATCAAAAATAATAAACGATTTATACGTACCTGGGGCTTCCTCCAGCCCCATGCGCTCAGATCGCTCCCATGCCACCATCCTCCGCTGCCTGCAGCTCTGGTATCAGGTGCCGTTACTTCGGCCAGTTGCAGCCAGTTACGTAGAGAGTGCACTTCCTCTTGCGCAGACTGGCCGCGACTGGCCGAAATAGCAGGACCCGACACCGGAGTTGCAGGCAGCTGAGGGCGGTGGAGTGGGAGCGATCCGCATGGGGCTGGAGGAAGCCCCAGGTACGTATAAATTGTTTATTATTTTTGATCTCTGGTACACTATAAATGCTTCCAGGGATGGAGATGTCTTGATTGGGTGTGGCAAGGATCTCCAAAGTGTGGGGACAGCATGAAAAAAAGGCTCTGCCTGCAAAGGTTTCGAGATGGACTCTGGGGTTGACCAAGTTATTAGATCGTTTTGATCTAAGATTGTGGGAGATATGATGCAGTTGCAACAAACCCATCAGGTATCCAGTGCCCAAATTGTGTAAAGATTTCAATGTCAATAAGCCAATCTTAAAACCTTAAAGAGTAATTGAGGTGTCATGACAGAAACAAGGAAACCATCACAATGCTGAGGAGGGGTGCAGAGCATCTCCTGTACACCAATAGGCAACTATCAGGTATGCATTTAACCCAGTGAAACTACCCCCCTCCCCCAATCCTCCAGCAGCACAGAGTATATCAGTAGAGGAGGGTTAGATAGCGGAAGGAACAGAGTCATCCAGCAGCACAGAGTATGTCAGGAGAGGAGGGTTAGATAGAGGAAGGAGCAGAGTCCTCCAGTAGAACTGAGTATATCAGGAGAGAAGGGTTAGATAGTGGAAGGAGCAGAGTCCTCCAGCAGCACAAAGTATATCAGGAGAGGAGGGTTAGATAGTGAAAGGGGCAGAGTCCTCCAGCAGCACAGAGTATATCAGGAGAGGAGGATTAGATAGTGGAAGGAGTGGAGTCCTCCAGCAGCACAGAGTATATCAGGAGATGAGGGTTAGATAGTGGAAGGAGCAGAGTCCTCCAGCAGCACAGAGTATATCAGGAGAGGAGGGTTGGATAGTGGAAGGAGCAGAGTCCTCCAGCAGCATAGAGTATATCAGGAGAGGAGGGTTAGATCGTGGCAGGAGCAGAGTCCTCCAGCAGCACAGAGTATATCAGGAGAGGAGGGTTAGATAGTGGAAGGAGCAGAGTCCTCCAGCAGCATAGAGTATATCAGGAGAGGTGGGTTGGATAGTGGAAGGAGCAGAGTCCTCCAGCAGCACAGAGTATATCAGGAGAGGAGGGTTAGATAGTGGAAGGAGCAGAGTCATCCAGCAGCACAGAGTATATCAGGAGAGGAGGGTTAGATAGAGGAAGGAGCAGAGTCCTCCAGCAGCACAGAGTATATCAGGAGAGGAGTGTTAGATAGCGGAAGGAGCAGAGTCCTCCAGCAGCACAGAGTATATCAGGAGAGGAGGGTTAGATAGTGGAAGGAGCAGGGTCCTCCAGCAGCACAGAGTATATCAGGAGAGGAGGGTTAGATAGAGGAAGGAGCAGAGTCCTCCAGCAGCACAGAGTACATCAGGAGAGGAGGGTTAGATAGTGGAAGGAGAAGAGTCCTCCAGCAGCACAGAGTATATCAGGAAAGGAGGGTTGGATAGTGGAAGAAGCAGAGTCCTCCAGCAGCATAGAGTATATCAGGAGAGGGGAGTTAGATAGGGGGAGGGACAGTGTCCTCCAGCAGCACAGAGTATATCAGGAGAGAAGGGTTAGATAGAGGAAGGAGCAGAGTTCTCCAGCAGAACAGAGTATATCAGTAGAGGAGGGTTAGATAGGTGAAGGAGTAGTGTCCTCCAGCAGCACAGAGTATATCAGGAGAGGAGGGTTGGATAGTGGAAGGAGCAGAGTCCTCCAGCAGCACAGAGTATATCAGGAGAGGAAGGTTAGATAGTGGAAGGAGCAGAGTCACCCAGCAGCACAGAGTATATCAGGAGAGGAGGGTTAGATAGAGGAAGGGGCAGAGTCCTCCAGCAGCACAGAGTATATCAGGAGAGGAGGGTTAGATAGTGGAAGGAGCAGAGTCCTCCAGCAGCACAGAGTATATCAGGAGAGGAGGGTAAGATAGTGGAAGGGGCAGAGTCCCCCAGCAGCACAGAGTATTACAGGTGAGGAGGGTTAGATAGTGAAAGGAGCAGAGTCCTCCAGCAGCACATAGTATATAAGGAGAGGAGGGTTAGATAGAGGAAGGAGCAGGGTCCTCCAGCAGCACAGAGTATATCAGGAGAGGAGGGTTAGATAGTGGAAGGAACAGAGTCCTCCAGCAGCACAGAGTATATCAGGAGAGGAGGGTTAGATAGTGGAAGGAGCAGAGTCCTCCAGCAGCACAGGGTATATCAGGAGAGGAGGGTTGGATAGTGGAAGGAGCAGAGTCCTCCAGCAGCACAGAGTATATCAGGAGAGGAGGGTTAGATAGTGGAAGGAACAGAGTCCTCCAGCAGCACAGAGTATATCAGGAGAGGAGGGTTAGATAGTGGAAGGGACAGAGTCCTCCAGCAGCACAGAGTATATTGGGAGAGGAGGGATAGATAGTGGAAGGAGCAGAGTCCTCCAGCAGCACAGAGTATATCAGGAGAGGAGGGTTAGATAGTGGAAGGAGCAGAGTCCTCCAGCAGCACAGAGTATATCAGGAGAGGAGGGTTAGATAGTGGAAGGAACAGAGTCCTCCAGCAGCACAGAGTATATCAGGAGAGGAGGGTTAGATAGTGGAAGGAGCAGAGTCCTCCAGCAGCACAGAGTATATCAGGAGAGGAGGGTTAGATAGTGGAAGGAGCAGAGTCCTCCAGCAGCACAGGGTATATCAGGAGAGGAGGGTTGGATAGTGGAAGGAGCAGAGTCCTCCAGCAGCACAGAGTATATCAGGAGAGGAGGGTTAGATAGTGGAAGGAACAGAGTCCTCCAGCAGCACAGAGTATATCAAGAGAGGAGGGTTAGATAGTGGAAGGGACAGAGTCCTCCAGCAGCACAGAGTATATCGGGAGAGGAGGGATAGATAGTGGAAGGAGCAGAGTCCTCCAGCAGCACAGAGTATATCAGGAGAGGAGGGTTAGATAGTGGAAGGAGCAGAGTCCTCCAGCAGCACAGAGTATATCAGGAGAGGAGGGTTAGATAGTAGAAGGAACAGAGTCCTCCAGCAGCACAGAGTATATCAGGAGAGGAGGGTTAGATAGTGGAAGGAGCAGAGTCCTCCAGCAGCACAGAGTATATCAGGAGAGGAGGGTTAGATAGTGGAAGGAGCAGAGTCCTCCAGCAGCACAGAGTATATCAGGAGAGGAGGGTTAGATAGTAGAAGGAACAGAGTCCTCCAGCAGCACAGAGTATATCAGGAGAGGAGGGTTAGATAGTGGAAGGAGCAGAGTCCTCCAGCAGCACAGAGTATATCAGGAGAGGAGGGTTAGATAGTAGAAGGAACAGAGTCCTCCAGCAGCACAGAGTATATCAGGAGAGGAGGGATAGATAGTGGAAGGAGCAGAGTCCTCCAGCAGCACAGAGTATATCAGGAGAGGAGGGTTAGATAGTGGAAGGAGCAGAGTCCTCCAGCAGCACAGAGTATATCAGGAGAGGAGGGTTAGATAGTAGAAGGAACAGAGTCCTCCAGCAGCACAGAGTATATCAGGAGAGGAGGGTTAGATAGTGGAAGGAGCAGAGTCCTCCAGCAGCACAGAGTATATCAGGAGAGGAGGGTTAGATAGTGGAAGGAGCAGAGTCCTCCAGCAGCACACAGTATATCAGGAGAGGAGGGTTAGATAGTGGAAGGAGCAGAGTCCTCCAGCAGCACAGAGTATATCAGGAGAGGAGGGTTAGATAGTGGAAGGAGCAGGGTCCTCCAGCAGCACAGAGTATATCAGGAGAGGAGGGTTAGATAGTGGAAGGAACAGAGTCCTCCAGCAGCACAGAGTATATCAGGAGAGGAGGGTTAGATAGTGGCAGGAGCAGAGTCCTCCAGCAGCACAGAGTATATCAGGAGATGAGGGTTAGATAGAGGAAGGAGCAGAGTCCTCCAGCAGCACAGAGTATATCAGGAGAGGAGGGTTAGATAGTGGAAGGAACAGAGTCCTCCAGCAGCACAGAGTATATCAGGAGAGGAGGGTTAGATAGTGGAAGGAGCAGGGTCCTCCAGCAGCACAGAGTATATCAGGAGATGAGGGTTAGATAGAGGAAGGAACAGAGTCCCCCAGCAGCACAGAGTATTACAGGTGAGGAGGGTTAGATAGTGGAAGGAGCAGAGTCCTCCAGCAGCACAGAGTATATCAGGAGAGGAGGGTTAGATAGTGGAAGGAGCAGGGTCCTCCAGCAGCACAGAGTATATCAGGAGAGGAGGGTTAGATAGTGGAAGGAACAGAGTCCTCCAGCAGCACAGAGTATATCAGGAGAGGAGGGTTAGATAGTGGCAGGAGCAGAGTCCTCCAGCAGCACAGAGTATATCAGGAGATGAGGGTTAGATAGAGGAAGGAGCAGAGTCCTCCAGCAGCACAGAGTATATCAGGAGAGGAGGGTTAGATAGTGGAACGAGCAGAGTCCTCCAGCAGCACAGAGTATGTCAGGAGAGGAGGGTTAGATAGTGGAAGGAGCAGAGTCCTCCAGCAGCACAGAGTATATCAGGAGAGGAGGGTTAGATAGTGGAAGGAGCAGAGTCCTCCAGCAGCACAGAGTATATCAGGAGAGGAGGGTTAGATAGTGGAAGGAACAGAGTCCTCCAGCAGCACAGAGTATATCAGGAGAGGAGGGTTAGATAGTGGCAGGAGCAGAGTCCTCCAGCAGCACAGAGTATATCAGGAGAGGAGGGTTAGATAGTGGAAGGAGCAGAGTCCTCCAGCAGCACAGAGTATATCAGGAGAGGAGGGTTAGATAGTGGAAGGAGCAGAGTCCTCCAGCAGCACAGAGTATATCAGGAGAGGAGGGTTAGATAGTGGAAGGAGCAGAGTCCTCCAGCAGCACAGAGTATATCAGGAGAGGAGGGTTAGATAGTGGAAGGAACAGAGTCCTCCAGCAGCACAGAGTATATCAGGAGAGGAGGGTTAGATAGTGGAACGAGCAGAGTCCTCCAGCAGCACAGAGTATGTCAGGAGAGGAGGGTTAGATAGTGGAAGGAGCAGAGTCCTCCAGCAGCACAGAGTATATCAGGAGAGGAGGGTTAGATAGTGGAAGGAGCAGAGTCCTCCAGCAGCACAGAGTATATCAGGAGAGGAGGGTTAGATAGTGGAAGGAGCAGAGTCCTCCAGCAGCACAGAGTATATCAGGAGAGGAGGGTTAGATAGTGGAAGGAGCAGAGTCCTCCAGCAGCACAGAGTATATCAGGAGAGGAGGGTTAGATAGTGGAAGGAACAGAGTCCTCCAGCAGCACAGAGTATATCAGGAGAGGAGGGTTAGATAGTGGAAGGAGCAGAGTCCTCCAGCAGCACAGAGTATATCAGGAGAGGAGGGTTAGATAGTGGAAGGAGCAGAGTCCTCCAGCAGCACACAGTATATCAGGAGAGGAGGGTTAGATAGTGGAAGGAGCAGAGTCCTCCAGCAGCACAGAGTATATCAGGAGAGGAGGGTTAGATAGTGGAAGGAGCAGAGTCCTCCAGCAGCACAGAGTATATCAGGAGAGGAGGGTAAGATAGTGGAAGGGGCAGAGTCCCCCAGCAGCACAGAGTATTACAGGTGAGGAGGGTTAGATAGTGGAAGGAGCAGAGTCCTCCAGCAGCACAGAGTATTACAGATGAGCAGAGTAAATAGTGGAAGCACAGAGTACTGCTATGAAGTTCCTATCACAGTGCAGCAGAAAGATTGTGTTAATACTCTAAATCCATTTTGATCTTTTTCATTAGGAAACAAGAAATAGTGTCAGTTGTTCGCTGTGCACAGCCCCTCCCCCTCTAATCCACGACTGTATAAATCCCCCACACTGCAGATGTTTATCAGCGCTCCGTTATAGCGGGAGCAGAGAACACGCTCCCGTTGACTGTTGGCCTTATTTAATGGAACGGCTTTCCCCGTCTGGCTTGCCGCTTTGCAAAGCTAATCTATTCTATTCTTCGCAACACATTTAGCCGTGGTGGAAGCTGGGGCTATTTTATTTAAAGACCTGTCAAAAATGTTGTCCAATCCAGGCCCTCCCGCTAGAGGAGAAATTGGCTGCCTGATTTGTTTATCAGCAATCTGTTCCGCTGCTGTTTTCTGGCGACACTTGATTAATCATCACGAGAATGTAAGAGGTAATATTGATCTCAAGAATTAACCGCATTTAACTGGCACTTTAGATGGTAATTTCGCCTCTCGCCGCGTGGGGCTTTTAGGAAAAATACATTTCGGGAGACTTAAAAAAAAAATCAAAACTGAAAAGAACTACATGAAAAACACATTAAGGTTTATTGATGAAGGAACAAATATATTACATTGTCATTATGAATGCACACAAATGTCCAGGCAATGAGGACTTTCTATTCTCAGAAGAGGAGGGGGCATCAGACAGACTGCATGTGCCGCCCCTGCTGCCACGTCGCATTATTATGTTAAACTGAAGTCTCTAAGACAGAGGAGATCGTTTCATCAGTTCAGCCCTTGCTTGATCTGGTATTACAGGTGTAGACACACTTGCTTTGCCGTGAAAGAGAACCCAAAATGAAAATAAACTGATGCGATAAACAATTGTATCAATAGTCATAGATGTCACATGGTTTTATTTTATGTTTAAAGATTTACTAAGTAAAGATTACATTTTATTCTCTGTGCTCAATGGCAGTCTATTAAGTGTCCCAGAGCTAAAATACATGAACTATTGATCTCTTCTCTCCTAGGAAAGGGTTTTATGGCAGGAGTTCCTTATCAGTGAGGATTATAATCCAACAAGGGTCCGACATGAGAGAAACTGTCACTTGCATGCCTGCAGGTTAACACTGTGAGGCAGAAAAGGGGAAACACAGCCTAGTTATTAATATGCTTGGCACTGTAGGTACACATGTTCAGCTCATCGTGTCACATGTCACCTCACGTACACTTTAACTGCTGACAGGCTTATCCTGCAGATCATTTCAATAGCTAAGTGCTGCATGTGTCTGAGCACACGCCATTCTTTGTGTTTTGTAGTTCAAATGGCAGGTGTGGGTGTTTTCCCTGGTGATGAGGGCAGTTTGGGGTGCAGCTTGTGAGTGCTTGGGACCCTAACTGTACTGCTCACCTCCATTTGAAATTTTAGAGCATCTTACAGGTAATGTAGCTCCCAGTCACATAGCAGTAAAATATTACACAAAGCTGCGCTGCCTGTCCTTAGACCTTTAGGATAACAATTAATTCAATGACACGACCAATGAAAGTTCTCTTCACAAAGTGGGATCGCTATTACAGTGTTCCAG